>NC_090930.1:487676789-487985715 GCF_040938575.1 Ambystoma mexicanum
TCTCTGCATTGGAGGGGGAAGGGCTTCAAAAAACTGCTCGAGGACCACTTTCTCTACCACCTCATGTACAGTAGCAGAAGTGGTTTGTAGCCACTTGTCTCCAAGTTCCTTTACTCTGTAAAGCAACTGTCGGGGGTTTCCTCTGATAGCAACTTGGTATCTCTGAATTTGATCGTGTAGGCCTCTTCATCGTGGCCCATTCTCTCTAGGACGGCCCGTTTCATCTCAGGGTATGCAATGTCCCCGATAGGGTTGGCGGCCTGGTATGCGCTCTGCATTTCCCCCATCATAAGGGGAGCAATATAGTGTGTCCACCGCTCTGCCGGCCATTGAGCGTTACGGGCCACCCTTTCAAAGTTGACAAAAAAATGGCAGGGTCTTCCCCCGGGGAGTACTTCTGTAACACTGACGCAGGTACTTGTGACTGGGCTCTAATTGCTGTAGCTTCCAGCAGCTGTGCCTGTTGCATTTGAATAGCTTGTTGGAAAGCTTGCCTGTCAGCCTGAGCTTGCTGGCTTTGGAGCTGAAGGGCTTGTTGCAGCAATTGTTGCCCCTCCGTCAGTGACTTTATCAGCTCTTCCATCGTGTTTCTTGATCCCACCGCTGCCACCAAATGTAGGAACTTGGAAATAAGCAGACCAGCCTTTAACTCTTCAGACTCAACTGACTTTTATTTGTGGAATCAACAGGCTTCTTTAATTTTGGAAATGCACGACGTGCTATTCTTTTCTCCTCTTGAAACAAACGAAATTTCTGTATACTTGTAGTCACAAACTATTCTGTTGCGGCACTGACAGAGTTTGGGTGCTTTCCCCGGGAGAAAGGACCCTATTGTCTTTGATTCGGGAAATTGTTTCCCAAGTGTCTCATATCTTCACATCTCTATAGTCTCTTACTGCCTCTCAAACTTCCCTAATCGCTTTCTCTTTCACTGTCCAGAAGGGAGGTTTCTTGATCAGACCTCCTTTAGAGCCAGATCTGCTCGCCTTCTTTGGCCTCTACCTCTGTCGAAGAAGGCTTCCCTGGCAACCGTTAGCACGGTCGTTTGCCTTCCTGCTCATACGCTCTCTCTCCCATACACTCGCTGCTCACCTTTTTGCCAGTTGCTTTCTCTTCGGTGACTCACAGCTCCTCCGAGCGCTCCTCCTCCTTTTGCTCGCTCGCAGGACCTTGCCGATGCGGCTCCGTCAAGCCGTCAGCTGTTTCTTCACTCGACGCTGGTGATTCGCTCATAGAGTCGGGCCCTCTCTCCCTGCCGAAACGTCAGCAGGAGAGGCTTGCGCCGTGGCTCCTCCTCCAGGAAGGTGGGGGCTATGGAGGGGAGCCACAGACCCGACGGCTCCTTCGTTGAGGCTGTCGGATGACAGACGCCTCCAGCTGGGCCTTTAGCCCTGTTAGTTCGGTCAGCCTTGGTTCTCGCACAGTTATCTTCTTCTTTCGGGTAAATAACTTATCTATTCTTCCAAACTAGTTATAGCAAAACTGGGCACAACGAGTGCAACATGAACCTCTGCTTCGTTGTGACCACCGATCAATAGGCCCACTCGTAGGTCACCTCCTCCTCAGGTACCGGACCCTCCTCCAACTCTCCTCTCTAATTCAAAAACTAACACAGAACAGCTTGCAACAGGATGATATTCTTAGAGTCTTTCTTGTTCTACCGCACTATCATTGGCCCAGTTGTCTGTCTCTCCTAGGCTGTAACATCCCTCCCTCCATTATAACCTTATCCCCCAAGGTCTCATTAGCTTCCTGCTTGAGGCCTTGTCCTGGCTCTGATCATCCTTCCTTTCCACCGCCATATCACACCTAGAAAATGCTTACATACCCGCAATACATTGATATCATTTTCTTGATTTGGATAGAAGGTGAAGATTCTCTTCAACAGTTCCATGAATCGCTAAATGGCTTCTGCAACTGCATTCGGTTAACCAGGGAATACTCCCAGAAGAGCATACACTTTGTGGCTGGAGTGGCGACTAGAAACAGCTGTATGCAAGTAACCCACCGACACAAACAAATACCTGTATAGGGAAAAATTCCATCCAATCCAGTCTGTTATCTACAAATAGGACATCTGGTTCAAACACATCTGTTCCAACAGGAAGACAAGGAACAATCAACTATATACATCCTTCTTGCAAATGTGTCACTCAGTCAGACAACTTGACAGGAAATGTGATTGTAAACTGAAAATACCCAGAGAATAGCTGCTACAATCCAGAGACAGAAAATAAAGAATGAATACTCTTGGTGGTCACTTATCACCCAGCATTAACACAACTGAATGGGATAGTTAAGAACCTACAACCAATACTGAGAAGGGATGATGAGCTGAAAGACAATTTCAAGGAATGTCATTAATATATAGAAGTAACCAAGAAACCTAGCATGTCTGGTCTTTGACCAGAGATGCTATTCCACTAGATGAAGAACAAATCAGCCCTAGAACATATGTAAGCAATAATAGGAGATGCAAAATGTGCCATCACATCTTTGCCGAATCTGCCAATAGGAAACTGTGACAAACTGACTTCTGACCTGCAGGCGTGCAGGGATGAGCAGAGGCTGAAGCGCCTGCTCAGCCATCACACTGGTAAAAACCAAGAGCCAATACAATCATAAAGGGAAAAGGTAAGAGATATACTTCTTTCCTTTTTGTGGTAATGTGGGCTCAGGGAAGGCTATATTCTCATGAAGGGTGTGATTTTGATTCAGTAGGAACCCGAACAGGGAAGTATAACAGTCCAAAGTAAAGATATATACTTTAATGAAACACACCATATGCAAGAATAGATACATAGAAAACACTACACAAAGCCCATCCCTGAGGAAAGAAACACAGAATAAGCAAAGATAGCAAGATACAGTACCCCTGATTCTAGGTAATGAATCAGGGGTTAAAAGCAAGTGAAAACTACAATGTTCTTAAAAGAATATGTTCTAGGGATCAAAGTGACCTAACCAGTTTCTAGGTCCTGTGAGAAACCAAAGGGTGTCTCACTTTCTAGTCCCCGGGGATCTCTCTCTCGGGTGACCAGGGCATGGCCATCGCCTTTGGATCTAGACCCTGGGGGTGGACCAGTGCTGGAGGATCACCTGGGTTGGGGGTTTTCGGGGAGTGGGGCAACCGATGGCGAGACGCAGTATTCCCCCCATTCCCGTTCCCATGCCCCATCCAATTTTATAGGATCCTCCAACATCCCAACCCCCACCCCTTTCTACACAAACACTGGGTCGAGGAAAAGAGGGCGAATGAGAGTAAAGAGGCTAACACATATCTCATTGGACATGTCCCGCTTATTGGGTCAGGCAAAGTAAGGCACTTGACTTTAATCACATACATCTGATACCCATTAGCTCCCCCACATGGATAAAAGAAGGAACATAGAGACACACTCTGAGCAAGGTGGAACACGAGAAAGAGCAGATCCTCCAGGGCGAAGGCAAACCTACTGGAACAGAACGACTGATCGAGGGATTAGAGAAAAGGGTAGAGAAATCCTGAAGTTTCCTGCAGAAGGTTGTTGCCTCTGGGAAGCTGTGAAGAAGATGCAGAGAAAACCAAATCGTAGACAAGAAGAAACCTGCATTGTTTTTCAAGGACGCCAGCGACTCTCCCGGGTGAACGACAGAGCTGGGGAGGCGAGGCCAAGCCTGTGGTATTAACACTGAATTGTGTATCTAAGAGTTAGTGAAAGACATGTAAGGCCGGTTTGTGTCAAGGAAAGATTGAAGCCGCAACAGTGTATCTCACAAGTGAACGACAGAGTATAGACCTATGTGAACTGTTAAAGCTTTGAGAGGTCCGAGCCCGGCTGAGGGAGATCTATGTGAACTATTAAAGCTTTGAGAGGTCCGCGCAAAATGGAGGGAGACCAATGTGAACTTTTTGGTTGAAATGTGAAAGAACTTTTGGAAAGCTGGAATAAATGACTTTAATGTGGAAGGCCAGGCATGCCTCGATCCACGTTTTGAACTGCCTTATGTTTTGAGAGCCTGAGCCAGAGTGTGTCATCCTGTGCACGGGTGCCGCCTTAGTCCGTGCTGTCCAACATGGGGAGGAGAGCTGACTCAGCCACTTTGGTCCTTTATGTTATAACACTGATTTTCCTTTGCATACACATCCGCCTTTACACACTTTTTGTATGGGGGATAGGGCAGGCATTAGGTTTTGTTAGTATAGGCCATTTTGATTTGACAAAGACTGACTAGGACTGCATTTACATTATTATTTGATGGTAGAGACTGCTCCCGTCATAGATATAGGGCAAAGGAGGAGTTTCTCCAAACACCAAGAATCTAATGAAGGTTTTGAAACTTGTAACCCTTGTGTCAGTGTCATACTTGTGATACCATGCCTCTCTTACATATGGTGTCAGGACTGGATGCTACTCAAATGATAGAAATTGAAAACCCATGCTGAATATCGTGATACCACCTGAATGGGAGAAAAGAGTTTTTGAAATTCAGAGTATGAAACAAATTTACAGCATTAAAGATGCTCTGCATTCCCAAATCCATAGCCCTTTCATCCAACAAGATTAATTCTTTCAAGACCAAGTTTTACTAGATACCCTTCCTCTTTCTCACTATCGCATGCAGCAGTGGGGTCAAAAAATCCTAAAAGTATGACCATCTCTGGTTCTTATTAGACCGAGTACATTGAGCCCCCCCCTTTCCAGAACCATTTTTCTTTAAAGCTGAACTACATTCTGGATCAGGCTAGTTCGGTATAAATGCTGATGTTCTGAGGTCTCCTTCTCAATCAGAGTCAAGCCCCGTCAGTCTAGAAAGTTCTGAAACTTCCATTTATTTTTCAAAATTTGAAAGTACGACAGAAGGAACTCTCACACCTCGAGAATATGCCCTCCATCGAAGATGTGCTAGCACAACTGGCCACCCATCAGATACAAGCTGAAAACCATCTCCAATCCACCTTAGAACAGTTTGTGGTTTTACAAACAGACACCTATTACCTCAGGGGTTATTGAAACAATATCAAGATGGAGAAGATCTAGGGAATTTCTTTTTGAATTTTGACCGGCTAGCAGAACAATTTGGATGGCCTGAAAATCTAAAAATGTGTTACCTGGGACCATTGCTGAAAGGGGAATTACAAACTACGTACCATTTACTCAATCTCCCAGTGGGGCCACCTTTGCATGGATTAAATAGGGATTTCTTAAAAGAGTAGGTCAGACCAGCAACCTCTATGGACACACATTAAGAAGTATCCGACTGAATCCAGGAGAAACCCCATTAGAATTAGGAGAACTAATTGAAAATACAATAACTTTATGGGTGGCTAAAAAACAATCTGGATGAACTGATAGAAATGATAACCCTGGAACAATTTGTTAACTCTTTACCTCCATATTTACAAAAGGCAGTGTTGCAGCTAACACAACTAAGTCTTGCGCTAGCCATTGAAACGGCCCAATCCAATTCGGAGGCCATAAAATACTTCCATACCCTACATAGATGTGAGGATAGAAAAGATCAAAAACCATCGTACCGCTCTATGCCAAATACATCAGAGCGAGGGGGAAACCTTTTCAAACCAAAAGAATGGGTGATGAAAGAGAGTGTGGAGTTAAAAAAACTAGAACTTAAACTTTGAGAGGAGACCATTAGCATGTGCCACACTCTTATGGAATTCTGAACCCTAGCTTGTGTCGCATCTAGATAGAAATGTGACTGTTAGCATGTGCCACACTCGTATGCAATTCTGAACCCTAGCTTGCATCACATCTAGATAGAAATGTGACTGTTAGCATGTGCCACACTCAGGATTCTTAACTTTAGCTCGCTCCGCATCTAGATAGAATTCTATTCTTAACATGCACCACACTTAGAATTCCGAACCCTAGCTTGCGTCGCATCTAGATAGAAATGTGAATTTCAGCATGTGCCGCACCTAGATGGAATCCCATAATTGCAGGGACAGCAATGCCAACTAATCAACCAACTAACAATATCATCCCTCTGCATACACCTCTCAAACTCTAACCAAAGACAACCACAAGCCTTAAACGCAGCAATCCGCACAAACTTCACAACAATGCAACAACAAAACAAACCGCACATAGACTTGCACAACAGCACACAACAACTATCGACCGTAAAACACCCCAAGCCCAGCCAACGGACCCACCGGGCTGAGGCTGCCAATAGCACATCACTGCTCTCTTGCACTTTTCCAGCTTATTCCCACTAACCAACCCCCTCTCCTCCCCTTTTCCAGAGCCGTCAGAGCGCTAGGGGACCACTTCGGTGGTGATAGTGCACGGTACAAATGTCCTTTAACATTAACATTAACAGAAGAGAGAAGCCAAAAAGTGTTAAACCTCCTCCCCATGTAGAGAAACTGGTCATAAACTGGTCATATGGCAAGACGCTGTCCAAAACAGCAAAGGGAAGAACCTTTGGAGATAGGATATCTGAGAGGTGAAGAATGGGAAGTTCCGGAAGAAATTACAGAATCAGTTAGTATATGTTTATGTCAATCACCAACAGAATTCACCTATGAAATGGCTGTAGTTTACAGAAAGGAGATAAAAGCCCTGATAGATTCTGTTAGCAAACACCCTGCAGTAAAAGCCGATCTAGTTTCACAAACAGATCTTGAGAAGTCATCCCTAATTAGGGTTACCTGCGTGCATTGGGATAACAAAATCTACACCAAAGTACTCATATCAATTAATTTTAGAGGGTAGCCAATGCTCATTTCATCAGCTGTTTTGTCAGAGCTTTCAGAAGAGGTCATCATAGGCAGGGACTTTCCTATTTCCACCTTCCTTCAAGACCTAACACCTTCCCAAGGAGAAGTTTCACCTCACACCCAATGGCTAGCTTACTGTTGTTCTTACACCTCTCCCATATGGCATTGGACAGAATTGAACTTCCAAGATGAGGTAACCCACCTTGAGTCCACGGTTGACTCTGATAGGGAACACTCAGGTTTCATGGGATATTCGAGAAATAGTACCATCAGATCCCAGTGCATAGCAGGACCAAAAGACAAAAAACAGAGTAGTATGCATTGGTCCCTAAACCCTTCATCTACCTGTTCTCTTCAAAACCCTAGGAAAAGGAGGGTCCAGAAGAGAACAAATGCGGCTACATCGCATAGGGGTAGGTATGTGAGAAACCAAAGGGTGTCTCTCTTCCTAGTCCCCGGGCATCTCTCTCTCTCTCTCGGCTGGCCAGCGCACGGCCATCAGCTTTGGATCCAGACCCTAGGGGTGGACCAGTGCGGGAGGATCACCTGGGTGAGGGGTATTCGGGAGTGGGAGAGAGGCAACCGCTGGTGAGACGTAGTATTCTCCTCTTTCCTCCTAGTGTGTTGTATGTGAGTACAGTGTGTTTTTGTTTGAAATAGGATTGGTGAATGCTAGTTTTACTTATTAGGTGTGTTCTCTGTCCAAACAGTAAGGACTGCATACTTCTGTATTTTTTTACAGGCTCTTAAAAGCCTAACTGTGCACTTGTCATCCGGGCACATCTAGCTTTGATTTTGTGGTCACTTAAGATTTTGCTCGCTCATTTCCCCCTACCGCGCCTATAATGAAATAGCAGCAGCGCACCCTTTGCTCCCCAGCACCCTGTGAGCATTGAACTACATTTCACGCAACATTTTGACAGCACGTTAGCGCTGCCGCATTTGGAGAGGCCGGTTGTTGCCGGGCGTATAAGACACCTCCTGTCCCTCCAGCACACCAGTGTGTTGTATGTGAGTACAGTGTGTTTTTGTTTGAAATAACATTGGTCAATACTAGATTTGCTTATTAAGTGTGTTTTCTGTCCAAGCAGTAAGGACTGCATCATTCTGTATTTCTTTTTACAGGCTCTTATAAGCCTAAATGTGAACTTGTCATCCGGGCACATCTAGCTTTGACTATGTGGGCACTTAATATTTTGCTCGCTCATTTTCCTTCACTGCGCCTATGCTGAATTAGTAAGCAGCCAGAGGAGCACAGGCAGGTTCACGCCAACTCCTCCATGCCCCCACACATCACAACGACAAGTCCAGTGCACACTGACTTGTGTAGTGTTGGGGGAACACGCAATAAGTGGTTCGCCACAGCTCATCCACAGATAATACATCCGCAAAAACTGCTTGGTTTGACTCTCCTCTTAATTTTTCCCTTCTTAATACACGTTCCCTTAAGCAACACTGGGTAGAGATAGAGGATTTACTGACCAATTCCAGTCCAGTCCCGATATCCTGGTCGTTACGAAGTCCTGGCTCAATGAGGCCATTCCATCTGAAGCAACACCTGCAATTCCCTCAAACTATCAAATCCTCTGGGCTGACCGTGGATGTCATTGTGGTGAGGGAGTAGCGCTTCTGTTTAAAAGCCAGCTGCATTGTCATCTCTCAGCACATGAGTCTCCTGATGACTTTGAGAGCCTAGTAGTCAAACTTAAACTCACAATGTCTCATTGACTATTGTTATCATGTATAGACCTCCAAGAGCCTTAACTCTCTTTGAAGAACAGTTCCTGAATCTCCTGAATAAAATCACTAAAGCTAAATCCCCCGTTATTGTACTGGGAGACTTCAACCACTGGGCAGAGAAACCATCAGACAGTGCTACCTCGAATATCATAGTGTTCCTGCAGTTGATGAAAGAACCCATCCATATTGGGGGTGATACACTTGACTGGGTCTTATCCCATCATCTCCCTGTACTCAACTTGGTCGTAGACCCTTGTGCCTGGTCTGACCACTACCTGCTGTCGCTCTGTGTCGGGATCCCTGAGACAAATAAAAACAACCAGAAATCTGAACAACATCACCCCTCTTAAGTTATCAGCCGTGCTCCGATCGAAGCTCGGGTGCCTTGATGACTATAGTAAGGCCCTTGATTTAGCCCAACATCTTACGGATACATTTGAAGGAGCCATTAACTCCTTAGGCCCCCCTCATAAGCAGCCGCATGACGCCGGAAACACACGAGAATGGCGTAAGAACCCTTCGCCTGCCATGCGAGCCTCCTATGAACTCCTTGTTAAAGAATTCAAAGCCCCCATCATACAGGCCAAAGCTTCTTCCTACAACACCAGGATTGTGCAGGCTAAATCAAGCTCCAATGAGCTGATCTCTGTTTTTAAGGAGTTTAGGGGGAAGCCCAGCCCGCTGACTGCCCCCACAAAGGACTCTAATTGGTGCCAAGAAATGCATAACTCATTTGTCGGCAAAGTGGCTGCTCATCAACAGGCCATTGATGACATCAAAAACTCCCCCAACCCTGTGGAGGACATGATTGTTGAGCAACCTCAGTCCAACCCTCCCATCGGCAGGCATTTGTAACGTGCCTATACACAAGTGTTTCAAGGTGTGATGAGGCAAGAAAGTGGGAACAGAGGGAGGAAAGAGACAGCGATTTTACTAGGCCAAGTGACATTGAGATCGTGCAAGTGCAGGGGAGGGGAAAAGGGTCAGGGTAAGGGGAGGGGGCAGCGCTGTACATGGGATCAAAACAATAACAAGAAGTGCGGCCAGCAGGCCGCAGGTGCAGGGGTAAGTGCAGACAGCAGGTGTCCAAACGTGCAGGTAGGGGGCGTGTAGGTTTACAGATAAAGACCCAAGTGCAAGGGTTGCCGGGAGGCAGTGTGGGTGTGCAACTGGGTTGGCAGAGACATGGGCCCAGAATCAGAGGGTAGCCAGGTGACCAGTGCAGTATCAGACAGGAAACCAGCAGGGGAGAGGAAAAGAGAAGGCAGAAGCAAAGAGGAAGGTCTTGAGGTGCGTCCAGAAACAGAGATGGTTCTCCTCAAGTTTCAGAGAGGCGGGGAGGCTGTTACAGAGGGAAGCCCCAGCTGAAGAAAATGATATACTACCAACTCGTTGCTTGGAGAAGCGACTGACCCTGAGGGAGTTGGAGGTAGAGGAGTGAAAAGCTTGAGTTGGAGGTATTGAGGACCCAGGCCCCAGAAGGCCTTGTGGACAATGCAGAGGGTCTAGAACTTATTAATCCTTTCAGCCACTGGAAGCCAATGCAGAGGTTTCAGTGCTGGAGAGATACGATCCCTGGACTTGAGGCCAAGGACAAGTCTCGCAGTCCTTTCCTGGATGAATTGCCGAAGGCAAAGACTAGTAGCAGGCTGATTTAGAAAGAGGCTGTTGCAGTAGTGCAGCCTAGAGAGAATCAGACTTCTAGAGACAGTGAGCTGGGACCGCATATAAGGTGGGGAGGGACTGGAGCCCAGTCTCTTTCCAGTCCCGCCTGCCTGAACACCTCCCCTCCCTCACCCTTCTTGGCTAGCTCAGAGAAGGCAGGACCTCGAGGGGATTGCTGACTAGGGTAGCCTTAGAATAGGAAATTGGAGGCAATGTGTAAATATGTTTGAATTTGTTTTAGCAGATTTCTAGGTGTAAATTGGTAAATACTGTTGGATGTTTTATTTACTGTACTAAATGTAAATTAGTATACCCAGATACCTAAGGGTTTGGAGCACCATATAAATGAATAAACAACAACAACGTGCTATTTCTCCTCATAATTCTGGATAGGGTAACACATCTTCAATTCCAGAAATTCATTGAGGACAACAATGTCAATCTAGCTTAGAGCCAGACAGGGCACCGAACCGCCATGCTGGACCAGAAATCCAGCCTGTCCAATATCGTCCATCAATGTCAGCCGGCCCTCCTGATGTGACTTGACCTGTCAGCCGCATTTGACCTGGTCGATCATGCGTTATTGGTGGACAGGTTAGAATCTCTGGTGGGCTGTTTTAGGCTAGCCGCACAATCACTGGCCTCCTTTCTTGGCCCCCGAAATGACAGAGCAGCCACCAACGATGCCAGTTGCACACCGGCGCTCATCACTTGCGGAATACCGCAGGGATCTTGTATGTCACCATCCCTATTCAATATTTACATCTTCCCTCTCCTGAAGCTTCTCAACGGCCTGGGTGTCCTGTATACCAACTATGCTGATGTCACCCAGGTTGTCATGAAACCTTCGGGTTCCCATTCACAGGACTCCTTGGCCATCAACACCATCTATTCCACCATCCAGGCCTGGATGGTAGCCAACTCTCTGGCCCTCAACACTGGTAAAACTGAGCTTCTGATTGTTGCTTCAGGCCCCAAGCTTAAAAAATTGGACCCCGAATATAAAAGTGGCATCATCGGCAACAGCATTATCCCAGTGGCAAAATAGGTGAAGAAGCTTGGCGTTACCTTGGATGTAGAGCTGACAATGAACCATCACGTTGCCCAGGTTAGGGCCTCTCGTGGCTTTTTCAATAAACTACTACACCACATCTGCCCGTTTCTGTCCCACAAGAACACCTCCTTCCTGGCCTCTGCCCTCATCAATTCCTGCCTGGACTATTGCAAAAGTCTCCTAGTGTCCCCTCCCGCACGAATATCTCTGCATTACAAGTTATTCAAAATGGAGCAATATGAGCAACCTGTGGCCTATCCAGGGATGCCCATACCACCTTTGCCAGAAGAGAATTGCAATGTCTCCCCATAAAGCATTGCATCACCCTCGATATCCTCACACTGACCCATAAGTGTCTAAGCCTCGAGGCCCCCAAATATCTGAGTGACCACCTGAAGGAATATATGCCCACGTGCAACCGTAGATCCAAGGATCAATCCAGACTGCCGCAGACCATGTACAGGCTTGCCAAATTTGGAGGAACCTGTTTTGATGTCCTAGTACCCGTAACCTGGAATACCCTCCCCCTGGCTCTAAAAAGAACTGGAACGACATCCGAGTTTAAGAAAAGGTTGAAGACTTTCTTTTTCAACTGCCCTCTTGAGTAAAACCCCTGGCACCCATTGTTGTTTGTCTTGTCCACTTTGTGTGCGCTCTTAGGCTCTCTGGCATGCAGCGCCATATAAAAATTTAAATAAATGAATAAATAAATTTCCCGTACCCATATTCTATAGGATCCTCCAACATAACAAACCCCCCACCACCTTTCTGCACAAACACTTGGCCGAGGAAGAGGAAGAGGACGACTGAGAGTAAAGAGGCTAACACTTACATATTTCATTGGACATGTCCTGCTAATCGGGTCAAACAAAGTGAGGCACTTTAAGAGACTTTAATCACATACATCTAACACCCATTAGCTCGCCCCACACGAATAAAAGGCGAACATAGAGACACACTCTGAGCAAGGTGGAACACGAGAAGGAGCAGATCTTCCGGGGCGAAGGCAAACCTACTGGACAACTGATTGAGGGATTAGTGCAAAGGGTAGAGTAACCCTGAAGTTCCCTGCAGGAGGTAATTGCCTCCGGGAAGCCATGTAGAAGACACTGAGAAAGCCATTGTGTTTCAAGGATGTCAGCGACCCTCATGGTTGAACAAAAGAGTTGGGGAGGCAAGGCCAAGCTTGTGGTATTAACCTTGACTCGGGAATCAAAGCCGCAAAGACAAGCAAGGAACACGCACAGTTAGTGAAAGATATGAAAGGCCGGTTTATGTCAGGGAAAGATTGAACTCACAACAGTCTATCTCACAAGTGAAGGTTACGCACATGCTGATGATTGCAATCACAGCACGTGCAGGGGTTCACTTCCGCAAGCTTAATTCAAATTCATTAGGGGTTCCATTCCCCTAAATTATCACACCCCCAGTTTCCTTCAGTCGGACTAGGACCCTTTTCTTATGTCGAAGAAAATGCCGAAGATTTATCGGCGTTAGCCGGCCCCTCACCGTCAAGGCCCTCACAGTAAGGCCTTGTCTGCTCCTCTGTGACCATCTTCATCTCCAAGACAGGATGCCAGCATCGGGTGCTGCAACACCCCCTGATCATCTCGGAAAGTTGCTGGAGCAGCATCCCAAACACGCTCAAAGGAGGTAAGCCCCGATGGGCTATTTGGGAAGCTTCAACTAAGGCATCTGTAATTTTGTGGCTAACGCTGGAGCATGCAAGCACTCCTACAACATTTAATTAGAAATTTCTGCCGCCTCACTGCTAAGTGCATTTTTGTGCTGGGAGGGTTTTTTACCTCTTCAATCGCCCTTATGCCATTATTTGCAAAAACGAAAAAGCTTGTTTAAAATGGCCGCCGCCTTAGCGTGTTTGTGTTGAAACCTTTGGTAAGCTTGCTGCCTCCCTGATTGGGCAGCTGGTGGCCTATCTGACCAACCAGCAGCCACAGGCAGGCATCAGCCGGCCCCTCACCATCGAGTCCCCCACACTAAGGCCCTGCCTGCTCCTGTCCGGTCCTGGCTGGGCTTTGTGGGCCCCACTACTTTTTCTCAACCCATCAATATGCACCTGGACGCCTGGTACCTCATCCAGGTGCTCTTGGACTATGTGATCGCCCCCTCAGCTATCACAAAAGTGTGGACTATTTCTATACTGCCTGCATCATCCTCTGGACTTCCTGCCTCTAATGTCAATCTCTATAAACTATCTTCAGAAGGCACCTCTCCTTTATCTTTGCCAAACCATAACATTTACTCCTTCCTGGACTTTCACCTCCACTGCCTACACCCCTGTACTGTTGTGCTGATATACCTGTTGATCTAAAATAGAAAATGGAATTTAGCTGTGTGCATCTCCCGATTATCTTGCTGCTGTTTAAAATCGAATTTAGCCTGTGTGCACATCCTGTTTGCCTTGCTGCTGTTTAAAATCAAATTTAGCTGTTTGCACATCCCAGTTGCCTTGTTGCTGACATCCCCCTTGTCGTTACTTCTCCTGACCTATGGACTCTCCATATGGCTGCCTTGCTCTCTCCTTACTCCTCCTCACAAATAAATGGTGGCACCCGCTGTGAGGCCCTTCTGGCCTCCTTTTCTACCTCCAGAGCCATCATAAATGTCTATCGAAATGGTACCATCCTGGTACAAAGGCCTCAGCCCAACCTCTTACTTTGTGATAGGCTCCTTCCTCACCTTATCAACTTTCCTCTTTCCTCCTCATTAGCTCCTTTGCAACCTACTTCTATGGCCGTCCAGGCTCCCCTTTCAACTATGCCCACCTTGACTTCCTCGCCACCTCCTATCCTCACCACGTACCTCACAACTCCCCCCTTGTCACCCTCAACTGTACTGGCTCCCTTGCCTTATTCAACTATCCTTGCTCCCTTTCCTGCACCCTCCTTACTGACACTTTTGTCATCCTTGCCTCCTCTGCTTCCCCTATCTCTATATCTCAGTCACTCTTACCGCTTACAGGGGGGACCCCCGTCCCCTGCACCCACCGTAAGTCTCTCAAAAGTGGCAACCTGCTCCATGCTGCCACACTAAACTACTGCTCTGCTGTCAAGCACTTCTCTGACATCTGCCACCTCCTTGAACTCCTGGACCCTGTTGTTTTTGTTCTTACTGAGCCATGGTTTAAGGACAGCTCTGTCACAAGCTCTGACACACTTCTCCCTGAAGGCTACAAAATCCTCTCCATTCCCAGGGCCAACAGGCCAGGAGGTGGAGTTGCCTTGATCTTCCCCGAGTGGATCCCTGTGTCCATTATTCCCACTCAGGTCTACTCCTTTGAAAGCCTGATCTGCAGACTCTCTCTCTCCCCTGTCTCCTCTCTTACTCTGGACACCTTCTATCGACCGCCAGGCCAGTCCACCCTATTCCTCTCAGAATGGGTTGACCTGGCCTCCTCTCTCATCTACTCTTCTACCCAACTCTTCCTGTTGGGGGATCTTAACATCCATCTTGACTCTTCGGACTCCTCAAGACCGTTCCGGAACCTGTGTGACTCCCTTTCTCTTTCTATTCTACCACCTGGTCCAACTCACACTGCTGGTCACACCTTGGATGCTCTCATCTCCATGGGCATCCCACTCTCCATTCCTTGCACTACCCCTCTCTCATTGACTGATCATTCTCTTCTCTCTTCTCACTTGAACCCCTCTTCTCCTTTTGCAATGGCACACCCTACACCACCTCCTACCTTCAAGGTCATCCGACCCATGAAAAGAGTGTCAATGGCTACCTTTGTCTCCACCTACTCTCCTCTTTCTACTCCTGCTGCTGACTCCCACCCTGATACAGCCCTCTCTAATTTTCACTGTTCCATCTCCAACACTCTTGACATTCTTGCCCCTGTCATGAGGGTCCGACTGAAGCCTGCCAAAAAGTACAACTTTTGGTATGACTCCGATCTGACTGCCATTTACCGTAAGTCCAGAGCAGCGGAACGGAAATGGGGATCTTCAGGCGCACCCTCTGATAAAATGGCCCGCCGCCTTTTTCAAAGGCAATATAGACTCTGCATCCGTTCCAAGAAAAGAGTCTACATCCAAGCCTGCATCTCTGTGGCATCTAACAACACGGCCACACTTTTTAAAGTCTACAGGGAGCTGGCCAACCGTACTGCTGCTGCATCCTCTACTGCACCCACCTAGGCCCTTTGCTCAGTCCTGGACGCATATTTTACCACCAAAACACAGGAAATCCTGTCCTCACTCTCCTCCGCTCCGAATCTTACACCAACATCACTTGGGCCCCTCTCGGCCACCCCCACGCTTCCCCCTTTCTCTCCTCCCTCTCCCCAGTCACACCTGATGAGGTCTCTAGACCAGTCCGGTCTATGAAAGCCTCTTCCAAACAGGTGGACCCCTGGCCCTCAAGGACAATATTGACACTTTTTCTCCAGCCTTAGCCAACCTCTGCAACCTCTCTTTTGCCACTGGAGTTTTCCCCTCTCCTCTCAAGCACTCTCTTACGCACCCTCTGCTCAAAACACCCTCCACCGACCCATCTATTCAGTCAAACTATCACATGATCTCCATCCCTTTCCTGGGAAAACTCTTGGGGAAGCTGGCAATCACCCAACTTACCCTCCACACTGAATCTGTTGGTTGTCTCCATGACCATCAGTCTGGCTTTCGAGCATCCAGAGGCACGGAAACTGCTCTTCTGAAAATCCGTGAAGACCTGCTCTCAAATCTTGACTCTAACTCTCCCTCTGTCCTCATTCTTCTTGACCTCACTTCTGTTTTCGATATGGTAAACCACAACATCCTGATCACCCGCCGACTTGATACCCTGGGCATCACAGATCAGGCCCTGGCATGGCTCGTCTCCTTTCTCTCTGATAGGCCCTCGCCGGCGGAACTTGGGTCTTTTCTCTCTTCTATTACTCTCTCTACTTGTGGTGTCGCACAGGGATCTAACTTGTCCCCCTGGTTCTTCAATATTTACATGGCCTCCTTGGCCCACAGTATCTCTACCTTTACCTCTAACTTTCAGTGTTATACGGATGACACAGAGCTCTCCTTCTGCCTCCTCTTCCTCCTCGCTCATCCCTGACTGTCTATCCGCAATTTAGTCTTGATGTGCCGCAAATGATCTCTGCCTGAACGCCAGTAAGACAGAGATTCTCCTCATCGGGACCCCTGCTCCAACTTTCCCACTATCACACTGGCTGGTCTCCTTTGGCCCTGCGACCTCACCTACCAATGAGGCAAAAAACCTTGGAATCATCTTAGACTCCAATCTCTCCTTCTCTTCGCACATCCAGACATCTCCAAAAAGTCCCACCACCAACTGCACCTCCTCAGAGGTATTCTACCTTTTCTCACCTTCTCCCAGAGGCTCACCACCTCGAGAGCCCTGGTTCTCTCCAGGCTTAACTATTGCAACAGCCTCTTTCTCAACCTTCCTACTTCTACTCTCCTTCCTCTTCAACTTATCCAGAACAGAACTGCGAGACGTATCCTTGGCCTCAAGCAAAGCAATCGTATCGCTACAGCCCTTAAATCCCTCCACTGGCTCTCCATGGCTGTAAGGGTCAAGTTCAAGACCCTCTGCATAATCCACAAGGCTTTCTTGGGCCGAGGCCCGCACTATCTACACCGCTTTCTTCCTAAATACTCTCCCTCTAGAGCCCTCTGCTCATCCTCCTCCAACTGTCTGCAGCTGTGCTGCATTCACAAACAGAGATTTGGGGGTAGATCTTTATCCTCTGCGGGTGCCTCGCTCTGGAACAGCCTCCCTGCTTCTCCCCATCTTGATCCGGAGCAACTTAAGTTCCAGAAACTCCTCAAGACCCTCCTCTTCTCTTCCTCCTTCTCTCTCCCTCTTCCCTGCTAACCTCCTTTCTTTCGCTCCACCCTCCCTCCCCCTTCTCTTTCCTTATGCTGTTAAGTTTTTGCTGACTGGTTGCCTGGGTCACCTCCAGAGCCTTTAGGTCCCAGGCCCCCCGCCAGTCTTTGCACTTGCTTCCGTGCCACTGCACATTTCAGCACTACTGCACTTTATGCTTAGCACTATGAGTGAGGCAACCTCTCTGCACTTAACCCAAGGCCGTGTTGGGCTGGACGTGCTTGCTTCCCCTAGCCCCTTCCTCGCACCTCCATCTGAACGCATGCATTACCTAAATGTACTAGGACTAGTAAGTTGTATGTCCTGCCCCGCCCACCCTCAGCCACCTTATTCTGTCCCCCCACCCCAGCTGAGTCGAAACTGTAACACTTCATGCACTTGTACTTGTAGAGACGCTGTCAGGCCTAGTATGCTAGTTTTTTGTTTAGATAATTAAGAAACTTCAAGGCCTAAGAATGATTATTGTATGCACAAACGTTCAAAGAAATATTTCTCTTCAAGCAGTCCAGTCCCCTTTTGCTGGGGTTAATCTTCACCATTTCACATTTCACAGTTCGTTCACTTTGCCTTTTTATAACAAAACATTTCACATTTCACTGAGACTTTCGCGTGGGTTAAGTACACGGGTGAGGAGTGGTATTAAATGCTTCAGGATTTGTTGACTAGTATTGTTTCTCAACGAGAAAGCATCAGGATATTGGGTAGCGTAATCTACCATGACTAGAATAAACTGATTTCCCAACTTTTGCAAAAAACCCTGGCCAATAAAAAATCAGTTTTACCTGACTTTAAGTCTTTCGGACTCCTTGTTAGCCTGCAGTCACGTGTGAGTGGGCTAGCTCTAATGCCACTTTCCTGTGGTTTTGGGGTATTACTAATTGGGACCGGTGAGTTCCGCCAGGAGTAATATCTCCCCTATAGAGTAGTCCCTTTTTTAAGAAAAATAAGGAACCAACCTGACATCTCCCTTCCAACTCTGGAATTACCTTGGAAAATGCCTCTGCCAGTTCCACCATCGGACGCTGTGCGTCCATGTTTCTCTCAACGTCTCTCTTCCAGCCGATTTGAAACTCACGGATTCTCCTCTCACTTAGGTCTCCACCTCTAAGACTTATGATGCTGCCATGAGACTTCCCCGGTGTAGTGTCAAAGTCCTTCTTCTCTGTTTTAATGACACTCTGTATTGTTGACAATAACTCATTTTAGTTTGTTCTTTATGTTTTCTTTCACTGGATGTTCTTGAAGATGGGTTAGGGATGTGTTGCTTAGGGAGTTCCTCCTAACACTGGGAGTCCTTGTCACCAGAGGGGGAGTCTCTACCAGTGAAGTGCTGCTTGCCTCTACCCATAGAGAGGGTATTTGATAGCAGGCTCACCTCCCCATTCTCATATGGAAAAGCTCCCCCCTGGAGAGAAGTGCCAGAATCCCACAATTCATCATACCAGGTACCACTTTGCTACCAGAGCTCAAAGGAAGAACAAGATCACAGAGGAATTAATTACACCCCTGCAAGGCCTAGCCATAAAGTGCAGATTTGAACACTGCAAGGATGAGAATTTTAGGGACCAACTGATGATACTCTGTAGCAAACACAAAGTGCATGAAGCACTTTGGAGGGAAGGTGACATCAGGCTGGATAGTGCTATCGAAGTAGCAAAGATGGTTGAACATAGCAAGACTTGCATGAGAGAGCTGAAAGTGGATTCTGAGAAGGAAGTGGTGGATGGCACCAATCAGCTTGAATGGGGTGGCAAAAATAAAGATGTGAAGCCAAAGGATGAACATAGGCCACAGCCTAAGAGACAGTTGGACGTGAAGAAGAGCACTGAAGGAAGACCCAGTGGAAGACGATGCCTTTGTGAATGACAAGAAATGTTTTGTCCAAGACATGTTCTGCCGGAAGTGAGGAAGAAAAGGACATTTGCCACAGTGCTGTAAGCAGTGGACGAAATATGGAAAAGTAAAATCTGTTCAGGATGTTTCATCATTTCGTTGAGTGGGTGGTATGACCCTGATGATGAGGTGTGCATGGTAATCACTTAGGATGCCGGGCCGAGGAGAGTCAAATTGCATCCAGTGATTGAAATAAATAATGAGGGTGTGAATTTGTTGATTGATAGCAGGGTATACTATACCATTATCAATGTGAACATGTAGAAAGGCAGGTTTGAGTGTTGTGATCTGCAGGAAATGACAGTAGCAGCACATGCGTATGACAGGGTCCCAATCGACATAGTGGGAACATTTGAGGCTCAGTTTGGACTCAAGGGGTTTAAGGCCATGGTTGTGAAAAGGGTTACAACCAAAGGGGGTGACATATTATCATGGGATACCCATGGGGATTTAGGCCTAAGGTTGGACCCGGAGTTCCCTTCTCAGGAATCGGTAGTACAAGGGAAAGAAGCCTTGTGGTAGGAGCAGGATATAAAGGACTTGTATCCTAGTGTGTTCAAATAGATGACTGGATGTCTCCAGGGATTTGTACATTGAATTAAGTTGAAAGTGGGTGCAGTACCAGTTAGGGCAAAGGCAAGGATAATTCCATTGACTTTAAGATCAGAAACAGAGTCAGAACTCAGGCGTATGATGCACAAAGACATTATAGGTGAAGCAGAGGCAGCAGAGTGTATTATCCCTATTGTGGTGGTGCACAAGTCTAATGGCGGTGTGAGGCTCTGCATTGATTTGAGGGCCCTTAACAAAAGCGTAGTTCCCGACAGGTTTCCCTTTCCAAAGACTAATGAGCTGTAGATGGAGAGGTACCGGGATGTTCTCTACCATAGATTTGAGAACATCATATCATCAAGTTCGATTTCATCCGTCGTCGGTGCACTTGATGATATTTAGAACACGTTTTGGTTTATAAAGGTGTAAAATAATGCCTTTTGGTTTGATTTCTGCCTCAAGTGTCTTTCAAATAGTTATGAGCAAATACTTTAATAGAATGAAGGGTGCACACTGCTACCAAGATGTCATTCTAGTGTAGGGAAAGGGCCAGAGACAGCATAATGTGAGGTTGAAGGGTGTGTTAGGGAGTTTATGCGAGGCAGTCCTGCCAATTTTGTTAGAGAAATGTACATACCGGATGTGTAAAGTGCATTATCTGGAACGGAAGCTGTCAATGCAAGGCATCAAGATGAAACTAGATGCAGTGGAAGCTTTGATGAAAATGAAAGCACCGGGATGCAACTCTGAATTGTCCTCTTATTTGAGTTTGATCGAATACTATTGGAGGTTTGTGAAGAATTTAGCTGAGAGAACCAGATGCATGAGGGAGCTTACAAAGAAGAATGTGAGATTTGTTTTGAATGAGAAGTTTAATAAAGAGTTTGAAGACATAAAGAGGAGTTTAATGGAGGCTCACATACTGAAGGTTTTCAAGGAAGATTTTGAGGTTCACCTGTATACAGACACTAGTGAAAGTGGACTTGGATGTGTGCTCATGCAACAAAATGGGCAAAAGATACAGAAGGTTGGAGATGCAGAGAGGAGGTGTTCAGTTGTGGAAAGGGAGGCACTGGGCTGTGTTTGGGACATAGAGAATTAAAAAAGTTATGTATGGGAAAGGAGGTGCTGCATAGTAACAGACCAGAAGCCGTTGGTAGCGATTTTCAACAGGAAAGGCTTGGAACGAGTATCAAGAAGAAGAATTCAATGGCTAGCAGGACTATAGGGTTTAGATTTTGAAGTTTGGTATATTATAGGAGAACAAAATATATAGTGGATGCTTTGTTGTGGAATGCCGTTGAGAATGCAAACATCGTCAAGGCGGGGCAAGAGCAGGAAATGGGTGAGATAGAAGGTGAAATATATACTTGTTCTCAGGTGGGTGATGAGAAGAAATGGATTGCTCATTGTGACAGGGATGAAGTATATAGTAGGAGAGTTATGGATTTTGTGTGCAAGGGCTGGCCAACTGAGGAATAAGGAGTACAGAAGGATAAAGAATGAACGGAGTGTGGAGAAGGGCATGTTGGTCAGAGGACACTGAGTAGTGGTGCTCGAAGGATTAAGGGCATCCGTTATGGAGGTTGCCCATGAAAGGCATTTGGGAATTTGCAAGACCAAGGGGATGATCAGGCAGGATATTTGGTGGCCAGGCATGGATATGGAGGTGGAGCAGTTGTTGAAAAGATGTGACCGGTGCAGGGGTAGCACAGGAATTCCTCCAAGGAAAGTGGTGGAGAGTCCCAGCTCTGTGTGGGATGTGGTGACTGTGGACATTTTGGGTCTGCTGGCAGTTAGAGGAAGTCAAGGGAACTATAGAACCGTAGAGGTGGACCTGTTGTCTAAGTGGCCTGAAGTGTATGTTGTGAATGAGGTTAGTGCACCAAGAGTGGTGCGCTTTCTGGAGTCGATATTTTGGAGAGATGGTTTTCCAAGGAAGATTGTGTCAGATACCGGTCCCCAGTTTGTGGCAAAGGAAATGGTGGAGTTTTTGCTGGAGACCGGAGTGCAGCATGACACCACAGCATTACATAATCCCAAAGAGAATGCCACTGTGGAGAGATTCAACAGGACGTTGATGGACGCTGTCAGGATAGCATTAGCTGCAGGTGGAGATTGGGAGCACAGGTGTGTTAATAGTTTGAATTATAAGGGAAGGACATGTGGTGTATCTATGTTAAATGAGAAACCAGATGTTATAAATGTATGAAAGGAATGTGTATTGTAGATGTTCCAACAGCATGCATGAGAGAATATTTGGGTTTGAATCCAGAGAGAGCTGAGAGAAGGATGAGCTGAGAGGAGGAGGCAGCTGGGGCTGCTGTGAACAGATCTTAATTAAAGGAACAGATCTTTATATCTACCTGAAATTGTGATGCTTCACGTTGGGAACATAATGATAGCTATACAAATAACCCCCATAAGAATCACCCTTGTTGAGGGCCTCCTTTGGCTATCAAGAGAGCTAGCAGATTTCAGGTACGCCATGGTGGAAGAGGTAAGGGCTACTCAGGAGGAGTTGAGGGCTGTTCGGGAGGTGCTCAATGACCTAAACAAAGCTACAAATGCTGTAACATGCCAAAGAATAGCAGCAGCCAGAGAGGGTTACATGCCAAGTGTATCATCTAGGGATCAGCTTCCCTCGTCCATACTGATGCAGCTAACTACAGAAAGTGTGCCACCTTTGAGTTAAGCTGCCACTCTGCAATGCAGCAAAAGCCATGCTACAATGTCTTCTGATTTACGATTCTTGTGTCATAACCGTTCTTTCCTTGTTTTGATAATGATGAGATTATGTTGATGGTGAAACCATGTTTTCTGTTGCTATTATGTTATGTATGTTTTCAGGACAATAATACTTATTACTAGATTACTGCTGTGTTGTGAGTCCACCTAGTTATGTGACTCACTTGAGCTACCATGGTGATTGCGGTATGTTTTTTTAGTTTTGAATGTCATTAAATTATGAAATGTATTTAAGTGATACATATGTTAGCACTGGGATATTGCGAGATTATGTACTTGGACCTAAAGCTTTTGTACCAAGTGTCAGAATGTATCATCTATTGGCAAACACAGGGAGGTGTTGCACGTAATGATGTATACTAATTAACAAGATCATATGATTTGAAAGTTGGTGAACTAAACAGAGGCCACATTGTGCATTGGCATCATGTATTGACAGCACACCTCCAAATGTACCTGTCTGCAGATGCAGTCACTATCCACTAGCTTGATCCTTTGTTCATTATTTATCCACAGATGTAAAATCCAAGAGCCTGGGCAACACACAAGCATCCTAATAACAAATATCTTGCAACAAGGTTACCCTGTAAGTCTGATGCTGTGTCCTACTGTCCGTTGACTGCATCATGTGGGTCAGACAGTTGTGACTGCAAATCAGGTCATATCACAATGTAGAGGCTACACCTGAGAGCACTAGTATGTAGGCCTATCTAGGCAGCTACTATGTTGCAGATGGTCGTAGGGTTGTTGAGTAGAACTCCCCATAAGTGCTATAGTCACCCAAAGGGTTATTTGAATATTCAAAATGTATATTCTATCGGATTCCTGGTGCGTATGTGTGCTGTACTGTATGCTTGTTGGCCTCTAGTTACTGGGTTCCTATAAAAGGTGAGTAGGCCACTCTTAAGTGGGTAACCACTGTCGCCTGTGGATGGGAGATTCCTCATTTAATATGCAATGACACCTGTTGATTTAGATATGTTGAGGTTGTGTTTCTTGGCTTACCAATCCACCATGCAGAATATGTAGCTGTCATCGCAGCTTGATACAAGATAGTTGTCATTCAAAGTCAAGGTGATGTTGGCTGTATTGCACATCATCTGTACATTCATAGAGGCCGGTGTATCCTGTTCCTCTCCAGTTGTTGTGTAGTTGACAGGGCTGTGAGGACTACATGGGAGCATTCAAGAGCACTGCACAACGTACAAATATAGCAATGTTGTAGAATGCCTTCACTATTGCTGCCCTTGGGTGTGTACCATGCAGCATGGCTATACGTGGACTGGCAGAAGCAAAGATCATATTGTGGACCTTGTAGCCGTATGCAGTCTATTGATCACGGTCAATGCAGACCACATATTAAAGGCCGCAGGAGGCTGCCGATGTCGAGACCCACCCCACCCCATACACAAGTGCACACAGGGGCTGCCAGGCCCCTCTTCAGAGCATCTTGGAAGAGGAAAGACGCTTGTGCAGAAATAAAGTAAGTGTGTGTGTGTGTGTGTGAGAGGTGTGATGGATGGTTGGGGAGGTGCATGTATGTGGTAGGGAAGGGAGGGTGAGGTAGAGAGAAAGGAGGGTTGGGGGGATGAAACCCTGCCGATCAAAAGAAATTGCTGCCATTGCAGGAGAAGATGAGGACGAGAAGCATATGGGGCAGTGGTTCATGGGGCTAAAACCCCCTGAATTAGCAATTTTCCCACCCGTTGAAAGCTGCACCAATTCATCCTAAAAAACATTATTTTTGTCACGTAGCTTTCAATGTATGGGTTTTGGACATAGAACATGTGTAGGCACAGTAACTGTGATGACTGGGAGAACCCCAAAGTGACACCATTTGTCCAATGAAATTAGTCTGTTGCAAATAAATGTAGGACAACCAGTAGCTTCACTTATGGTGGCAAGGCATGCCCTTACACTGTAGGCAAAGGTAGAACATCCTCACACTGTGTAAGCATCATCGTACTATCTGGAGTGAGACACAGTACCTTAGACAAACCTCTCCATCTGCTAGGTGAGGTAGGGATACCCTCCTCTTATAAATGCTTTCCAAACTGCTTCTCACAGCAACAAGATGCTCATTGCATCAGCCATTTTGGAAAGGATCACCTGCATCACTTTGCTTCCCTTTTTACACTATGTCGTGTATTCTGATTGGAGTGTACAATGTAACTTGTTTTTGTGGATGAATCATGTGTTCGCTTTTTGGGTCACTTGTTCCACATTGTGATAGGAGCATATGATGAGGGAAGTTTTTTGTCACAAATCAATGGTTCTTGTTTTGTGAATTTGGTTTTTGGTTAATTTCTGAACTCTTTTGATCATCATCCCTCCCCTTACAGACTTAATGTGCGTGCTTTCGCTGATTTCTGCCACGTTGTGCAGCTTTTTCTCTCATTTTGCACATCTCAGAGATGCACATTTCTGAGAATCGTGCACATCCATTTCTTGCACATTTGCAATTACAAAGTTTTGAGAATCTGCCTCACAGAGTGTAAAGATGTGTTCTGCAGCCTTTATACAGTGTCAGGACGATGGCCACAGTGATTTAAATACAGCTATTTAGGTTTACTGGATTCTATACAATCTGACCAGTACAAAATATTTTCTCATGATGTAAATATTGAAATGTCCGATGTCATTATATTATTACTCAAGCTTGATAATGGCTTCCTGGATTGAAATCAATGTAGCAAATACAAAATATGTTACCCTTTCTTAATAGTGCAGTGGCCACTATTATCTCAGTATGCCTCAATATCCTGTTTCTTCACTCATTAGGGTCTCTGAACACTTGGTGATAGGTGCTGCTGGCGGCTGTCTTCCGGCTTTGTTGGTGTGATTGCCTTGCTATCCTTGTGCTCAAAGTTGGCTATAGTGTGTCGTAAATCCTATATCAATGTTCATTCCTCTGACTTTTAGGTGAAACATCTTCTAATAATAGAGCTCAGACATTTGTCTGTGTATGGCATTCAAGAGGCTACCTTTGAATACCATCACCAACAGATTGTGTAGTGTGTGCCCATGTTGTGTGAAGTGGTGACCTGCTGGGGTTTCATTTAGTAGTTCAAGATGGTGTATCTATATAAGTTCTTTTTTCATGCAGCTCCTGGCAAATCTCACATGCATACTTTCCTTACCAGCATCCTTGCATTGGATGAAGTATACAACATTGGACAATTTGCATTTGTATGTTACTTGCATCTGAATTGTGTTGTTCTGTGGGTTTCTGTGATGCATTGCCAACTGGCAAGGGTGTAGAAGCCCTGGCTTTTTAGACTTGTATTAATTAATAAAATGATGCAGGTAATTCCCTCTCTGAAGGATAATCTGCTCATCAGAAATGCCAAAAGAATAATGTTCATTTCTGCCCTGCTGTATCAGTACCCTGATCTGCAGGGACTGCTCTCTAGTGGCACAAAGCAGGTTTGGCAGTCACAGGTGCCCATTTCACAGCTACAGTGACAGTCAAGTCTCTGCAGTACAGGGGCTGCATTTACTATATGAACCCCTGTTCCAAAAACTCCATAACTTCCCAGCGCCAGATAAAACTTTGAATATAAGCCCTACCTAAATTTAAGGTATGCCCTACATCTCTCACAATTGTGTTTGAAATGATGTGTGGGTCTTGCGAAAATGTCTTTCGTTCCCAGAGAAAAAACACTGAGCCCTGGATTTTCTTCTCTGACTTACTCGAATTTGTGAAGAATTAAAAATGCTTGTCTGCCAGAGTTTACTATCGTTCAAAGAAAGGAATCTTATCTTACTGCAAGACCTTGAGCTGCTCCTGGCTTTGCGAGGTGCATTGCTGAAGTCAGCACGAATCCCCACTGCGGCTGGTGTTCAGTGAGACAAGTGTATTTGGCTGTAATTGTCCTGAAGCATGGCTTTACACTGCGCCATTTGATTAGGTTAATTTATATGAGCACTTGCAAGCTTTTAAACAGGAATTGTTCTGTTTTGTAGATTCTGGTATTGTTGCATTGAGGCTAATGTAGGTTGCAGTGTTGGTGAAGTGGGTGTCTTTCAGCATATTTGTCACCCATGGGCGCACTGGGGCCTGGTGCAAAATGATGATTGGGCTCATTATTCTTCCTGCTGTTCTTTCTGTTGATGTGCCTGGGTTGAGGGGGCAGGAGGTTGATTTCGATTTTCCCTCTTCAGGGTAGACATAGTGAGCTCTCAATAGCTGGAGGAAGTTTCCGCCATCTTTTTTCGCTCTGCCTCTATCTTTCCGTCATTTCCCCTCCACTTACTTTAGAAAAAAGCACTATGGATGTGATGTGAGAAGGCAATGCCCATTTGTTCTAAGAACAGGGTTTTGGATCCCTAAAGCAGGCTAACTTTAGTCCAGTCCCCTGTGGGCCTTTGCCTTTAAAGGAAGGGATCTCCCACTCTTCTGGGAATTCACTTGTGAACAAAATCCTGAGCAAAAATTAATTGGACCTGTGTTGGGGAGTTGATCTTTCCAAGTCTTTGACATAAAGACTGAGTGTCCAATGCAGAGGGAAGGTTTGCCCCCTCTGCTGCTGAGACAAGACATGCCCAGGACCTCAGCACATTGAAGGACCCCAGCAGGTGTCTGTCAGCCTACTCCTTGTTTGGGAGCACGAGAACACGGACCAATCTGCTCCTTGAATCTCTGCCTCCATTTTTATTTTATTTTATTTATATATTTTATATATTATATATTTATATAGTGCTAAAGCCCGGAGGCATCGGGCTATCTTTCCTTCCTGTCCTCGCCACTTCCTTTAGCCAGTCAGTCAGTCAGAATGCTATTTTGGCAAAAGTGCCATAAAAGCATATATCAAAATACCATACATATTACACCTAAACAAATAGCATCCTATTAAACAAAACACTTCCTTTAGCAAAAGCACTTTGGGTGTGATGTCACAATTCCCTGAGAGCAAGGACAGCTAGGATCCCTGTTTTTATCACCTCAAACTGTTCTAACTGCTTTTGAACCAGATTCACTGCATTTCAAGCCACAGGAACCACCAGTGCTGCCATTGGCACTCAACCGAACTCTTCAAACTAGAGTGCTTGCATTTCGAACCAGCTTGATGCTGCATCGTTCCTCGCAGAGTCCACCCCCTGCTTGGATCAAATCAACTGCTCATCTCTGGTCCCTGACTCAAACTGCTGGAGTGTCACTCGCTGACTCAAATCAGCAGTTACCCAAAGACTCGGCCTGGCTCGGCCTTGAACTAACTTTTTGTCCAAAAGCACACCGACACATCAGGAACACTGTTTCAAACCGTCACCAATGTTCTACAAGAACCATAGGAATGTCACTCGTGGCCCTACTCATAAGTTACCACAAATCACAAACCGGCTCGAGCCCAAACCGATCCTGGTGTACGATGTAACCGGCATTGCTGAAACACCAATTTCAAACTGTTCTGAGCAACCGCATTCGATGCAGCTCAACGCCGGCTCTCCGCTTAACGCTTGAACCACCAAGAACTGCAACAAGGTATTATTGATTGTTAACTGCCCCCTTGGTCCACATTTGGGCCTATAAGGGAGGCATGGTATCACAAGTATGACACTGACAGTTAAAAGTTTCAAAACCTTTATTAGATTTATGGGTTTTGGAGAAACTCCTATTTTGCCCTATAGCTACGTTGTGAGTAGTCTCTACCATCAAATAATAAAGTAAGCACAGTCCTCCTAGTCAGTCTTTTTCAAATCAAAATGGCCTATTCTAACCAAACCTAATGCCTGTTCTTTTTCTCATAAATCTCATACAAAAAATGTGTACGGGGGCATATGTATGCAAAGGGAAATCAGTGTTATAACACAAAGGATCAAAGTGTCTGAGTCAGCTCTCCTCCCCATGTTGGACAGCATGGAGTAAGGCGGCCACCGTAGACAGGATGACGCACTCTGGCTCAGACTCTCAAAACAAAAGGCACTGCAAAACGTGGATCGAGGCCGGCCTAGTTTTCCACATTAAAGTCACTTATTCCAGCGTTCCAAAAGTTCTTTGCAGTTCAACTAAAAAGTTCACATAGGTCTCCCTCAGCCAGGCCCGGACCTCTCAAAGCTTTAACAATTCACATAGGTCACCCTCAGCCGGGCTCGGACCTCTCAATCAACAAGTACTTGATACAATGTAGATCTCTGAGACACAAAAGAAAGCTAACCATTGATGAACTTTGAAATGTCTAATAACTGCGAAGCCAGTGATACAGAGTAATGGAGTGGTCCGGCGAAAGGAAGTAGCCACGCAAAAGTCTCAGTGAAATGTGAAATGTTTTGTTATGAAAAGGCAAGGTGAACGAACTCTGAAATGCGTTATGGTGAAAATGAACCCTGGCAAAAGGGGAATGCTTGAAGAGAAAGATTTCTTTGAACTTTTGTGCTTATGGTACTGAACTACCAATACCAAGAGACAATGGGGCAAATAACATAGGAGTGTGAGCTGAAGAGAAAGTCGAAGTGGTCCTGCAGAGGTCTATGGTAAAAGTCTTGCACTTTGTAATTGTAATTGTTTATTTATACAGCACTTATACACAGGTGTGGTTCTTCAAAGCTCTTCAAGATGGGAAGGGAAAAAGGGAATACAATAATCATTCTTAGGCCTTGAAGTTTCTTAATTATCTAAACAGAAAACTAGCATACTAGCCCTGACAGCGTTTTGACAAGTACAAGTGCATGAAGTGTTACTGTTTAGACTCAGCTGGGGTGGGGGACATAATAAGGTGGGCGGGGGTTCAGGACAGACAAACGTACTACTCCGAGTACATTTAGGTAATGCATCCGTACAGATGGAGGTGTGAGAAAGGGGTTAGGGGAACCAAGTGTGTCCAGCCCAACACGGCCCTGGGTTAAGCGCAGAGAGGATGCCTCACTCATAGTGCTAAGCATAAGGTGCAGTAGTGCTGAACATAGTGCAGTGGCACGGAGGCAAGTGCAAAGACTGGCGGGGGGCCTGGGACCTGAAGGCTCTGGAGGTAAGCCAGGCAACCAGTCAGCAAAAACTTTAGAGTAAGGGAAGAGAAGGAGGGTGGAGAGAAAGAACAGAGGTTAGCAGGGTAGAGGGGGAGAGAAGGAGGATGAGAAGAGGAGGGTCTTGAGGAGTTTCCAGAATGTAGGTTGCTCCAGATCAAAATGGGGAGAGGCAGGGAGGCTGTTCCAGAGTGAGGCACCTGCAGAGGATAAAGATCTACCCCCAAATCTTTGTTTGTGAAAGTAGCACAGCTGCAGACAGTTGGAGGAGGACTAGCGGAGGGCTCTAGAGGGAGAGTATTTAGGAAGAAAGTGGTGTAGATAGTGCGGGCCCCACCCCTAGAAAGCCTTGTGTATTATGCAGAGGGTCTTGAACTTGACCCTTGCAGCCATGGGGAGCCAGTGGAGGGATGTAAAGGCTGTAGAGATAAAATTGCTTTGCTTGAGGCCAAGGATACGTCTCGCAGTTCTGATCTGGATGAGTTGAAGAGGACGGAGATTAGAAGTAGGAAGGTTGAGAAAGAGGCTGTTGCAATAGTCCAGCCTGGAGAGAACCAGGGCTCTCAAGGTGGTGAGCCTCTAGGGGAAGATGAGGAAAGGTAGAATACCTCTGAGGAGGTGCAGTTGTTGGTGGGACTTTTTGGTGATGTATGAGATGTGCGAAGAGAAGGAGAGATGGAAGTCGAAGATGACTCCAAGGTTTTTTGCCTCATTGGTAGGTGAGGGCGCGGGGCCAGAGGAGACTGGCCACTGTGAGAGTGGGAACGTGGGAGCAGGGATCCTGATGAGGACAATCTCTGTCTTACTGGCGTTCAGGCAGACATCATTAGCAGCACATCAAGACTGAATTGCGGATAGACAGTCAGGAATGACTGAGGAGGAAGAGGATGCAGAGGGTAGCCTGAAGGAGAGCTGCGTGTCATCTGCATAACACTGAAAGTTAGAGGTAAAGGTAGAGATCCTGTGGGCCAAGGGGGCCATGTAGATATTGAAGAACCAGGGGGACAAGTTAGATCCCTGTGCGACTCCCGAAGTAGAGAGAGTAATAGAGGAGAGAAAGGACTCAAGTTCAGACTGGGAGGGCCTATCAGAGACAAAGGAGGCTAGCCATGCCAGGGCCTGATCTGTGATGCCCAGGGTATCAAAGCGGCGGTTGATCATGATGTTGTGGTTAACCATATCGAAAACAGAAGTGAGGTCAAGAATAATGAGGACAGAGGGAGAGTTAGAGTCAAGATTTGAGAGCAGGTCTTCACAGGTATTCAGAAGAGCAGTTTCCGTGCCTCTGGATGCTCTAAAGCCAGACTGATGGTCATGGAGACAACCAACAGATTCAGTGTGGAGGGTAAGTTGGGTGATAGCCAGCTACTCCAGGAGTTTTCCCAGGAAAGGGGTGATGGAGATCAGGCGATAGTTTGCCGGAATAGATGGGTTGGTGGAAGGTTTTTTGAGCAGAGGGTGCACAAGAGAGTGCTTGAGAGGAGAGGGGAAAACTCCAATGGCAAAAGAGAGATTGCAGAGGTTGGCTAAGGCTGGAACAAAAGTGTCAATATTGTCTTTGAGGGTCAGGGGTCCACCTGTTTGGAAGAGGCTTTCATAGACTGGACTGGTCTAGAGACCTCATCTGGTTTGACTGGGGAGAGGGAGGAAAGAAGAGGGGGAAGGGTGGGGGTGGCCGAGAGGGGCCCAAGAGATGGTGGTGTAGGAGGGGGAGTGGAGGAGAGTGAGGACAGGATGTCCTGTGTTTTGGTTGTGAAACGTGCGGCCAGGGCTGAGCAAAGGCCCTAGGTGGGTGCAGTAGAGGGTGCAGCTACAGTAGGGTTGGTCAGCTCCCTGCAGACTTTAAAATGTTTGGCTGTGTTGTTAGATGCTACAGAGGTGCGGCCTTGTATGCAGACTCTTTTCTTGGAATGGATGGAGAGTCTATATTGCCTTTGAAAAAGGCGGCAGGCTAGTTTGTCAGAGGGTGCGCCTGAAGATCCCCATTTCCTTTCCGCTGCTCTGGACTTACGTTTAAGGGCAGCCAGATCAGAGTTGTACCAAGAGTTGCACTTTTTGGCAGGCTTCAGTCGAACTCTCATGACAGGGGCAAGAATGTCAAGAGTGTTGGAGATGGAACAGTGAAAATTAGAGAGGGCTGTATCAGGGTGGGAGTCAGCAGCAGGAGTAGAAGGAGGAGAGTAGGTGGAGACAAAGGTAGCCATTGACACTCTTTTCATGGGTCGGATGACCTTGAAGGTAGGAGGTGGTGTAGGGTGTGCCATTGCAAAAGGAGAAGAGAGCTTCAAGTGAGAAGAGAGAAGAGAATGATCATTCCATGTGAGAGGGGTAGTGCGAGGAATGGAGAGTGGGATGCCCATGGAGATGAGAGCATCCAAGGTGTGGCCAGCTGTGTGTGTTGGACCAGATGGTAGAATAGAAAGAGCAAGGTTCCGGAACTGTAATGTGGAGTCCAAAGAGTCAAGATGGATGTTAAGATCCCCCAACAGGAGGAGTTGGGTAGAAGGGTAGAGAAGAGAGGAGGCCAGGTCAACACATTCTGAGACGAATAGGGTGGACTGGCCTGGCGGTCGATAGAAGGTGGCCAGAGTAAGAGAGGAGACACGGGAGAGAGAGAGCCTGCAGATCAGGCTTTCAAAGGAGTAAACTTGAGTGGGAATAATGAACACAGGGATCCACTCAGGGAAGATCAAGGCTACTCCATCTTCTGGCCTGTTGGGCCTGGGAATGGAGAGGATCTTGTAGCCATCAGGGAGAAGAGTGTCAAAGCTTGTGACGGAGCTGTCCTTAAACCATGGCTCAGTAAGAACAAGAACAACAGGGTCCAGAAGTTCAAGGAGGTGGCAGATGTCAGAGGAATGCTTGACAGCAGAGCAGGAGTTTAGTGTGGCAGCATAGAGCAGGTTGCCACTTTTGAGAGTCTTACGGGGGTGCAGGAGACAGAGGTCCCCCCTGTAAGCAGTAAGAGTGACTGAGATATTGAGATAGGGGGAGGCAGAGGAGGCAAGGATGACAAGGGTGTCAGTATGGAGGGTGCAGGAAAGGGAGCCAGGATAGTTGACGAAGGCAAGGGAGCCAGTACAGTTGAGGTTGACGAGGGGGGAGTTGTGAGGTATGTGGTGAGGATAGGAGGTGGTGAGGAAGCCAAGGTGGGCATAGTTGAAAGGGGAGCCTGGACAGCCGTAGAAATAGGTGTCAAGGGAGCTAATGAGGAGGAAAGAGGAAAGTTGATAAGGCGAGGAATAAGCCTATCATAAAGTAAGAGGTTGGGTTGAGGCCCTTGTACCAGAATGGTACCATTTCGATAGACATTTATGATGGCTCTGGAGGTGGAGAAGGAGGTGAGAAGGGCCTCGCAGCGGGTGCCACCATTTATGTGTGAGGAAGAGTAAGGAGAGAGCAAGGCAGCCATATGGAGAGTCCATAGGTCGGGAGAAGTAACAACAAGGGGAATGTAAGTGAGAGTTTCTGTGGCGGAAGCACTGACGTAGGTTTCAGAGATAGGAAGGCCTGAGTTGGAGGCCAATATGTCCTTCTTGAGTTTCTTTCTGCCAGACTTAGTGAGAGGTGAAGGATAGGAGATGGAGAAACAGTTTGAGTAGATGGGGAAGATAGAAAGTGCCAAAGTGAGGGCACAGAGTGTTGTACACTTAACCAGGCAGAGCAGTTGAGGTACTTGGGAGGCGGTAGGCAAGGGGGGAATAGGGAGACACAGACAGGATAGGTAGGAGACAATGGGAGAAGATGAAGGTAAGGGAACAGGTAGCAGACCAGACAGAGAACACAGAGGGTAACCTGTCAGCACATTCCTGTGAAAAGCAGGCTGCTAGCACAGCTAAATTCAATTTTAAACAGCAACAAAATAATCAGGATATGCACACAGCTAAATTAGATTTTAAACAGCAGCAATGAAATTGTGATGTGCACACAGCTAAATTCAATATTAAACAGCAGCAAGGCAATCAGGATGTGCACACAGCTAAATTTGATTTTAAACAGCAGCAAGGCAATCAGGATGTGCACACAGCTAAATTCAATTTTAAACAGCAGCAAGTCAATCAGGATGTGCACACAGCTCAAATATATTTTAAACAGCAGCAAGACAATCAGGATGTGCACACAGCTAAATTCGATGTTCTATTTTAGGTCAACAGGTATATCAGCACAACAGTGCAGGGGTGTAGGCAGTTGAGGTGAAAGTCCAGGAAGGAGTAGATGTTATGGTTTGGTGTTCTGGAACAAAAAGGGAAAGGAGAGGTACCTTCTGAAGATAGTTTATAGAGATTGACATAAGAGGCACAAAGTCCAGAGGATGATACAGGCACTATAAAAATACTCCACACTTACATGATAGAGGGGGCGATCACATAGTCCAAGAGCACCTGGATGAGGTACCAGGCGTCCAGGTACATGTTGATGGGTTGGGGAAAAGTAGTGGGGCCCACAAAGCCCAGCCAGGAGCAGACAGAGCCTTAGTGTGGGGGACTTGATGGTGAGGGGCCGGCTAACACCTGCCGGTGGCTGCTGGTTGGTCAAATAGGCTACAAGATGCCCAATCAGGGAGGCAGCGAGCTCACCAAAGTTTTCAACACAAACACGCTAAGGCGGCGGCCATTTTAAAGAAACGTTTTTGTTTTTGCAAATAATGGCATAAGGGCGATTGAAGAGGTAAAAAACCCTCCCAACACAAATATGCACTTAGCAGTGATGCTGCAGAAATTTAAAATTAAATGTTGTAGGACTGCTCGCATGCTCGAGCGTTAGCCACAAAATTACAGATGCCTTATTTAAAGCTTTCCAAATAGCCCATTAGGGCTTAACATCTTTGTGCGTGTGTGGGATGCTGCTCCATCAACTTCCCGAGATGATCAGGAGTGTTGCAGTACCCGATGCTGGCGTCCTGCCTCAGAGAAGAAGATGGTCGCAGAGGAGCAGACAAGGCCTTACTCTGAGGGCCTTGATGGTGAGGAGCCGGCTAACACCGATAAATCTTAGGCATTTTCTTCGACATCCGAAAAGGGTCTGAGTCCGACTGAAGGAGACTGGAGGTGTGATAATTTAGGGGAAGGGAACCCCTAATTAATTTGAATTAAGCTTGGGGAAGGGAACCCCTGCAACTGCTGTAATTGCAATCATCAGCATGTGCACAACCTTCTCTTGTGAGATACAATGTTGTGAGTTCAATCTTTCCCTGACATAAACAGGCCTTTCATGTCCTTCACTACCTGTGCGTGTTCCTTTCTTGTCTTTGCGGCTTTGATTCACGAGTCAAGGTTAATACCACAGGCTTGGTCTTGCCTCCCCACTCTGTTGTTCACCCATGAGGGTCACTGACGTCCTTGAAACACAATGCAGGTTTCTTCTTGTCTGTGATTTGGCTTTCTCAGTGTCTTCTACATGGCTTCCCGGAGGCAATTACCTCCTGCAGGGAACTTCAGGGTTTCTCTACCCTTTGCACTAATCTCTCAATCAGTTGTCCAGTAGGTTTGCCTTCGCCCCGAAAGATCTGCTCCTTCTCGTGTTCCACCTTGCTCAGAGTGTGTCTCTATGTTCCGACTTTTATTCGTGTGGGGGGAGCTAATGGGTATTAAAGGCAAGTGCCTCACTTTGCCTGACCCACTTAGCGGGACATGTCCAATGAAATATGTAAGTGTTGGCCTCTTTACTCTCAGTCGCCCTCTTCCTCTGCCAAGTGTTTGTGCAGAAAGTGGGGAGGGAGTTGGGATGTTGGAGCATCCAATAGAATAGTATGGGGCCTGGGTACGGGAAATTTATTTATTCATTTATTTTAATTTTTATATGGTGCTGCATGCACGAGAGCCTCAGAGCACACACAAAGCGGACAAGACAAACAACAATGGAGCAGCAGTCAGGGACTGGGTGCCAGGGATTTTTACTCAGGAGGGCAGTTGAGAAAGAAGGTCTTCAACCTTTTCTTAAACTCGGATGTCGTTCCAGTTCTTTTTAAAGCCAGGGGGAGGGTATTCCAGGTTGCGGGTACTAGGACATCAAAACAGGTTCCTCCAAATTTGGAAAGCCTGTATCTGGGCTGCACCAGTCTGGATTGATCCTTGGATCTAAGGTGGCGCGTGGTCACATATGCCTTCAGGTGATCCCTCAGATATTTGGGGGCCTCGAGGCTTAGACACTTATGGGTCAGTGTGAGGATTTTGAGGATGATGCCATTCTTTACGGGCAGCCATTGCAGTTCTCTTCTGGCGGAGGTGGTATGGGCATGCCTGGCTAGGCCACAGGTTGTTCATATTGCTCCAATTTGAATAACTTGTAATGCAGAGATATTCATGCAGGAGGAGACACTCAGGAGACTTTTGCAGTAGTTCAGGTAGGAATTGATGAGGGCAGAGGCCAGGAAGGAGGCATTCTTTTGGGACAGAAACGGGCAGATGTGGTGTAGTAGTTTATTGATAAAGCCACAAGAGGCCCGAACCTGGGCAACATGATGGTTTATTGTCAGCTCTACATCCAAGATAACGCTGAGCGTCTTCACCTATGTTGCCACTGGGATGATGCTGTTGGCGATGATGACACTTTTATAATCGGGGTCCAATTCTTTAAGCTTGGGGCCCGAAGCAACAATCAGAAGCTCAGTTTTACCAGTGTTGAGGGCCAAAGAGTTGGCTACCATCCAGGCCTGGATGGCAGAATAGATGGTGTTGATGGCCAAGGAGTCCTGTGAATGGGAAGCCGAAAGTTTCATGACAACCTGGGTGTCATCAGCATAGTTGGTATACAGGACAGCCAGGCCGTTGAGAAGCTTCAGGAGAGGGAGAATGTAAATATTGAATAGGGATGGTGACATACAAGATCCCTGCGGTACTCCACAAGTGATGAGTGCCGGTGTGGAACTGGCATCGTTGGTGGCTACTCTCATTTTGGGGGCCGAGAAAGGAGGCCACTGATTGTGCGGCTAGGCTCGAACAGCCCACCAGATATTCTAACCTGCCCACCAATAACGCATGATCAACCAGGTCAAATGCAGTTTCAGGTCAAGTCACATCAGGAGGGCCGGCTGACCTTGGTGGACGATACTGGACAGGCTGGATTTCTGGCATGGCGGTTTCGGTGCCCTGTCTGGCTCTGAAGCTAGATTGACGTTCTCCAAAGATATTGTTGTCCTCAATGAATTCCTGGAATTGAAGATGTGTCACCCTATCCAGAATTTTGAGGACAAATAGCGCATTGTTGTTGTTTATTCATTTATATGGCGCTCCAAACCCTTAGGTATCTAGGTATACTAATTTACATTTAGAACAGTAAATAAAACATCCAACAGCATTTACCAACTAACACCTAGAAATATGCGGAAACAAATTCAAACATATTTACACATTTCCTCAAATTTCCTATTCTAAGGGTACCCTAGTCAGCAATCCCCTTGAGGTCCTACCTGCTCTGAGCTAGCCATGATGTTTTAGGGTGGGGAGGTGTTCAGGCAGGGGGTCTGGAAAGACACTGGGCTCCAGTCCCTCCCGGCCTTACATGCGGTCCCAGCTCACTGTCTCTAGAGCTCTGGTTCTCTCTAGGCTGGACTACTGCAACAGCCTCTTTCTAAATCTGCCTGCTTCTAGTCTCCGCCCTCTTGAACTCAGCCAGGACAGGACTGCGAGACTTGTCCTTGACCTCAAGTCCAAGAATCGTATCTCTTCAGCACTGAAATCTCTGCATTGGCTCATAGTGTAGCAAGGATTAAGTTCTAGAGCCTTTGCATTGTCCACAAGGCCTTCTCGGGCATGGGTCCTCAATACCTCCAACTCTCTCTTTGTAAATAGCTTCCTACTCGAGCTTTTCGCTCCTCCAGCTCCAACTACCTCAGGGTCAGTCAATTTTCCAAGCAACAAGTTGGCGGTAGATCCCTTTCTTGGGCTGGGGCCTCCACCTGGAACAGCCTCCCTGCCCGTCTGAAACTTGAGGAGAACTATCTCTGTTTCTGGTAGTACCTTAAGACCTTCCTCTTTGCTTCTGCCTTCTCTCATCCTCTCCCCTGCTGGTTTCCTGTCCGATACTGCACTGGGTGTCTAGTCAAAGGATAAAAAAAAAGGGTCGACAGGACAAAGGATCGACACCAAAGGGTCGACAGGACAAAGGATCACATTTTTTTTTTAAATTATATATTTTTTTTAGGTTTTTGTATAGGTAAAAAAATGTTTTTAGCAAAAAAACAGGGGTCGGGGGGGGGACCCCCCCCAAAAAAAAAGTAATAAAAAAAAAATTAAAAGTTTGATCATTTGGTTTTCGGTCCTTTGGTGTCGATCCTTTGGCCATTCGACCCTTTGGTTGTCGATCCTTTGACCTACAACCACTGCACTGGTCACCTGGCTACCCTCTGATTTTGGGCCCATGTCTCTGCCAACCCAGTTGCACAACCGCACTGCCTCCCAGCAACCCTTGCACTTGGGTCTGTAACCTACAGTCCCTCTACCTGCACTTTTGGACACCTGCTGTCTGCACTTACCCCTGCACCTGCCGCCTGCTGGCCGCACTTCTTGTTATTGTTTTGATACCATGTACAGCGCTGGTCCCTCCCTTTATCCCTGACCCTTTCCCCTCCCCCTTCCCTGCACTGCACAATCTCAATGTCACTTGGCCTAGTAAAATCGCTGTCTCTGTCCTCCCTCTGTTCCCCCTTCCTTGCCTCGTCACGCCTTGAAACACTTGTGTATAGGTACGTTACAAATGCTATATCATATCATATCATATCATGTATTGGGTTTCAGACTGGCAATGATCTGGGAGACCTCAGTCACTATGCTTTGGGTGAACTGAAAGACAGGTCTGTCCACTGCTATGGCGGGTTGGGCTGAGGTTGCTTAACAATCATGTCCTCCACAGATTTGGGGGAGCTTTTGATGTCATCAATGGCCTGTTGATAAGCAGCCACTTTGGTGACAAAGGAGTTATGAATTTCTTGGCACCAATTAGAGTTGTTTGTGGGGGCGGTCAGCAGGCTGGACTTCCCCCTAAACTCCTTCAAAATGGAGTTCAGCTCCTTGGAGCTTGATTTAGCCTGCACAATCTGGTGTTGTAGGAAGAAGCTTTGGCCTGTATGATGGTGGCTTTGAATTCTTTAACAAGGAGTTCATAGGAGGCTAGCATGGCAGGCGAAGGGTTCTTACACCATTCTCGTGCATTTGCTTATGAGGGGGGGCTAAGGAGTTAATAGCTCCTTCAAGTGTATCTGTAAAATGTTGGTCTAAATCAGGGGCCTACTGCCACCGCAGGAGTCTCTTCCACTTTTAAGGTACATTGTTCCGCCAGGCCTCCATTTTCGTTGGGTACTTCTAAAGTTGTTTTAAATCCTTTGCTTACCTACTGGGTTGGCCGCCCCTATCATCTAACATTGTCTTTCACCTTCTGCAACCACCTTTTCGAATCGTTTAACAAAGACTTGACTGCAGCTACAAGAACATTTTGCTCCTGTGCACTTTGCTGTGTACCAATGATTTTGGTACAGGCCTATTGACTCTGGCTAAATCTGTTACAACTGCCTTCTCTAGATTGCTTCTCACCTAGAAATGTGTTGGTGCACCTAATTCTTATAACCACCTTTTCCTTCCCTCTTTTTAAACTTGTGAAGTGCCATTTTGCTCGGTTTTCACCTCAGTATTATACATGCTAAAGTACTGCCTTGCCTAACTTGTTCACAAACTTATTGGGAAGTGTTGCTGGTGTGTTTAAGAGTATATTCCTGTATAACGTCGCCTTTCCCTCCCTTTTGAGAAATTGTTAGAGTGCCATTTCTGCTTGGTTTTCACTGTGCCGTTTTGCTCAGTTTTCACTCTTGCTCAAACTTGTCTACAATTCAAATAGGGAGTTGTGTATACTTTTCTTGACTGATTTAACTTGCTTTTATAATAGTGATTTGTGTGTGAACATCAGAGTGTGTAAAATAAGTATATATATTCTTTTTAATACAAAGCTTTGGTCAGTGTTTCCTTGTTCCATAGTATTGTAGTCCTAATGTGTAAACCCTGAATACTGCTCATCTCCCTCTTGAGATAAGTCTTACTGCTTAGCCACAGCTACCAACTAAATCTTTGTGGTACAGACTGATACCAAAGGAGGAGAATGTCACACATGATGGCTGAGGCAAGTGATAACTTGAAAGCAGGTCAGGCTCTGGTTAAGCATTGACATGACCAGAAGGCCAACATGGTTGAGTTCACTCAAGACCAGCTAGTACTTGTTATGGTGTCAACAAGGCAGAGGGCCTTGCAGGACAAGTGGATAGGACCCTTCATGATTGTGGGAAAACTTGGAGAGGTGAACTATCTGGTGGATTTAGGCAATCCTAAGGAGGCTCCCAGAGTCTTTCACAGCAACCGTGTAAAAGCTTATGTCTCGAGACCAGAACTGGGAGCTTTGCTTCTAGCTTCAGCTCAAGAGGAGGAGGAGAGTGAACCTCTGCCTGACCTTCTCAGAGGCAAGCCTTTAGATGAGCAAATAGAAGGAGTTAACCTCTCTTCTAATCTGACTTCTGAACAACAGGAAGAGTGCAAGGTTTTGTTAAATCAATTTGCCCCCCTTGTTTTCACTTTCACCAGGCTTGACTCCCTGGGGCCGGCATGACATAAACATTGGTAACTGTTTACCTGTCAAAAGCAGGGGTTAAAGAATGTCAGAAAATGTAAGGACCCACATCAAAGGAGAGGTCAACAAGATGCTTGATCTCGGGGTAATAGAACCCTCTACTAGTCCATGGTCTAGCCCAGTTGTGTTAGTACCAAAGGCAGGATCCAATGAGTTGATATTCTGTGTGGACTATAGAGCTCTAAATGCAGTCACTAAGACTGATGCCCATCCTTTGCCAAGGACAGATGAGCTGGTGGATAGACTTGGTTCAGTCAAGTTCCTCAGCACATTTGGTCTCACGTCAGGCTATTGGCAAATAGCCCTGACAGACCATGCCAAGGAGAATAGTGCATTATCCACCCCAGTTGGCTTATACCAGTTTAAGGTTATGCCTTTTGGCTTAAAGAATGCACCTGCTACATTCCAAAGGATGGTTAACCAGGTTCTGAATGGGATGGAGGACTTCTGCATGGCATACTTGGATGACATTGAAGTGTTCAGCCCAACTTGGAAAGAACATGTTGAGCACTTAGGATATGTTTTGCAGGCCCTTGGGAAGGCCAAACTGACCATAAAGGCAAGCAAATGTCAAATTGGTCAGAGTAAAGTGGTCTACCTTGTACATGAGGTAGGAGGTGGTGAAATAAGGCCTTTGCTCAGCAAGATAGAAGCTATGCAAAATTGGACAACACCTAATACTCAAACCCAGGTGAGACCCTTCCTAGGTCTCACTGGGTATTACAGGAATTTCATTGAGAACTATGGGACCATAGCTTCTCCACTGAATGTAATCTATTCTCCTATGTTTCCTAAAAAGGTCAAATGGAATGAGGAGTGCAACCAGGCCTTTGAAAGCCTAAAAAGAGCCCTTTGTCAAGCTCCAGTCCTAAGAGCTCCTGACTACCACCAACCCTTCATTGTGCAAACAGATGCTTCCAATACAGGTATAGGTGTAGTCCTTAGTCAACTGTATGAGAAAGGAAGGGATTGCCCCATTTGCTTCATCAGTAGGAAACTGAAGGAACCTGAGACAAGGTGGGGACTACTGAGAGAGAATGTTTTGCCATTGTGTGGTCTCTGAAGAAGTTTAGGCCATACTTGTATGGTTCTACTTTCACCATTCAGACTGACCAACAACGCTTGAGATGGTTGATGCAAATGAAAGGGGAGAACCCAAAAGTGTTAAGATGGTCAATCTGCCTCCAAGGGTTTGATTTTACCATTGAGCACAGGTCAGGATGTCACCACCAAAATGCTGATGGGATGGTCTCTCTAGGATGTTTTTAACCGACTAGAGGTAAGAGACTCATCCAGGAGTGGATTAGATCCTCCTGTCCCTTAGTCTGGGGGGGGGGGCGAGTGTTAGGGAGTGCCCTGCACTCGGAGACCGGATAGCCAGGCACCTGTCCACTCGGACCGTGATTTAAAGGAGCGTACCTTTTATTCGTTTTGGCCTCTCTTCCTCTGCTGGATCTCCCGAACTGCAGGAACTGCCAGGAACTACCGCCACTGCAGGAGCCTCTTCTACTTTAAAGGTACATTGTTCTGCCAGGCCTCCCGTTTCGTTGGGTATCGCTAGAGGTATTTTAAATCCTTTACTTACCTCCTGGGTTGGCCGCCCCTATCATCTAACATTGTCGTTCACCTTCTGCAACCGCCTTTTCGAATCGTTAAACAAAGAATTGACTGGAGCTACTAGAACAGTTTGATCATGGGCACATTGCCTTGTACCATTGACACTGGCACAGGCCTATTGACTCTGGCCAAATCTGTTACAACTGCCTTCTCTAGATTGCTTCTCACCTAGAAATGTGCTGGTGCACCTAACTCTTATAACCACCTTTTTGCTTCCCCTTTTTTAAACTTGTGAAGTGCCATTTTGCTCGATTTTCACCTCAGTATCGCATATGCTAAAGTACTGCCTTACCTAACTTTTTCACAATCTACTTGGGAAGTGCTGCTGGTGTGTTAAAGAGTCTAAACCTGTATAACTTGTCCTTTCCCTCCCTGTTGAGAAATTGTTAGAGTGCCATTTCTGCTTGGTTTTCACTGTGCCGTTTTGCTCAGTTTTCACTCTTGCTCAAACTTGTCTACAATTTGATTAGGGAGTGGTGTATACTTTTCTGGACTGATTTCACTTGCTTTAGTAATAGTGATTTATGTTTGAACATCAGAGTGTGTAAAATAAATATATATATTCTTTTTGATACACATCTTTAGTCAGTGTTTCCTTGTTCCATAGTATTGTAGTACTAATGTGTAAACCCTGAATACTGCTCATCTCCCTCTTGAGATAAGTCTGACTGCTTAGCCACAGCTACCAACTAAATCTTTGTGGTACAGACTGATACCATAGGGGATTTATTGCATATACCTGTAGTCTTAATCTTCTGTAGTGCTCCCTAAGGAAACTGCACAGGATTCTGCCTAACACTCTCAAAGTTTAGGTTCTAGTTTTTTTAACTCCACACTCTCTTTCATCATCCATTCTTTTGGTTTAAAAAGGTTTCCCCCTCGCTCTGATGTATTTGGCATAGAGCGGTACAATGGTTTTTGATATTTTCTATCCTCACATCTATGTAGGGTATGGAAGTATTTTACTGCCTCCAAATTGGATTGGTCCGTTTCAATGGCTAGCGCAAGACTTTGGGGGTCATTTCGAGGTTGGTGCTAAGGGTACAACGATGCTGGTAAGGGAATACCGGCATCGAATACTGCTATGGGCTATGCTGACCAGCCTGACTGCTATTGACGCCATCACAAAGTACGGTGCCGTTAATAGCGGTCTGGGCGCGGGCACGCGACCCACCATGCCGGCAATAGCAGCATGCCATAAACTGGAGTAGATCACAAGGTAAGCGGACATGCAAATTACAGCTTCATGAAGGCGTTAAAATTGGCTACCGGCATGCCGTAAATACCGGCATCGCAGACCTACCGTAAAATGCCATGTGCAGTGATCCCAAATGCCACAGGTGCACACAATCAGCACAGGTGGAGGCAATGGAGTTTGCCCCACTACAAAATGAGCACACCCGCACACCACACCCCTTACCAAATCAAGATCAATACAATAGCAGCATCAACATTTCAGCTGGAGGACATGCATGCATTGCAACACCAGCAACAACACCAACGACAACAGCAGGCACCACAGAGGAGACGCAGCAGGAGAAGGAGGGTGAGACAGGCCCTGCATGCCCCACCGGTGCAGCCAGCTTAACCACGCATGCAGCCCCCAATCCCAAACATCAGAGCCAGTCCCTCCAACTCAACCCTGCAGCACAAGCACACCCCATACCGTCTGGATCGTGACACCATCAACACCATTGTGGACATGATATGCGACTGTCAGTCTCATTGAAATATGCACCGCCATCCCCCCTCCACTGAAGGTAGTGTTGGTGCTCCATCTCAAGTACACAACAGAAAACATAGCTCTACCACGGACTCCCCAGGACATACTAGAAACAAAAGGTGGCCTCCATGCCATGGAGGTGGTTTAACGCAATCACAAACTATACCAACACAAACAGGTGGAGATGGAAGGTGACGCAAGCAAGACCTTCACACATTGTGGTGTCCATTATCCTGGATCAACCACAGGAATGCTGCATGTCACCATGGGAAAAATCAGCGCAGAATGCCAAAAATTGCAGAGGCTACTGCCACCGCTCACCATCTGAAAATCCTACTCAACACAACAAATCACCAAATTCACACAAACACAGCAATATGCATACACAATGCATGAGCTACAATAAGGAAGAGCACACCGTGTATCATCTTGAAGATGCAACCCACACCATCTTTCCATGGCACAGGACACATTGAGGGCCAAAAAATAGCTTGCATACAACCAGGGGCATGTGCATGTGACCAACGATAATCTGCCGGCATGTGTGACTAGTACAGCTGTCCTTCATTATTCGCATGACATTTACCTCTAATTGCCTCGCATGCAGGTGATAGTGGCTATCCCTTGAAGCCGTGGCTCGTCCGAAAACCCACAGAACAGGCACGAGGAGGACTGCAATTGTTCCCATTCCCGTACCCGTGTGGACATTGAGCAGACCTTTGGCCTGTTGAAGGCACGATTTCACTGCCTCCGCCGGTCAGTTGGGGCACTCCGCTACAGGCATGAGAAGGTGGCCAAGATCATCATAGCATGTGTCAAGCTGCACGATATGTGCATCCGCCGGAACGTGCCCCTGCCCCCTGACATTGAACTGCTACCACCTGGTGATGATGAAGGGCAGGAAGAACATGTGGTTGGACATCATTGCAGTGGCGATGCACAGGAGGGCCGTACTGTGCGCAAGTCAGGGATTGCACAATATTTGTGACACACATGGCAGCAGAGGGTGACATGATGGTTGGACAGAGGGCACTGGGTGTGGGGGTAGAACTACACCATGCACTGTATCTGAATAATTGACACATGCGCAATGATGAATGTCCACTCAGGTCTTGTTTTTCACACAACAGGTATATTAAATGTAACAAAGTAAACGTAAGTGACAAAACCCTCAACCACCCCCCCCCCACAACTCTCCTACACACCCACACCCCCTGCCCGCTCCCCACACAACTCCCCCACACAAGTCCCATTGAGTCCCCGAAGCCAACATGAGGCTGCCATGACAATTACTCGACACTCCCTGGCCCAGAAGGCGGCATGTCTTGTCGGTGCTGTGTATAGGCCGACCTGCGGAGCGGGCTTGTTTGGGTGGAACTGCAGGACAACGGTGTGGCCGCCTGCTGTTGTAGTGTGGTGGGATGCCCTGCTTCCATGACATCCGTGATGCGGCCTAACATCTGCCGGAGGGCCGAGACCTCCTTGCAGAGGCGGCTGGTGTTGTCTGAGAAAGATCTCACCATGGAGGCAGTGTGGTCCGTAATGGGCCGGCCTAGTGCAACTAACTCCGTATGCCACCCCTCTCTGGCCAGCCTGTTGTCCTGGACGAACTCACACACAAGGGCAGTTAGCAGGTTAGCCAGCTGCTGCCCTGCGGGTGCACCTGTGGAGGTATTGGGCCCCTGGGTGTCATGCCAGCCTGCTCAGCCTCCCCAGCACTGAAAACTGGACTAAAGTGTCCCTCTGTGTGCTCATGACCGGACTGCTCTGGGGTGGTGGCGTTCCCCATATCGAACGATGATACTTCGGGGAATGCAAGTTGAGTGGGGGTATGGACCACATCCTAAAGGTTGTCCTCCATGGTGCCCCAGATGTCCTCCTGTGTGTCATCCACAGTCAGGGGTGCCGTGGCTGCCACCTCCCCAGCCAAACTCGACTCCTGTGAATGTGGTGCCACGCATGTGTCATCAGGCTAACCAGTGGGTGGAGGTGGTGGTGCTGCTGTGCCCTCCACGGGCCTTGGTGGCGCAGGTGCATTGGGTACCTGGGGTGGCTTGGATGCTGGTACACGGCTCCCCCTGGGTTGTCCCCTCAAGGTTGACGGCTGGTTGCTGTCACCCTGGGACCTCTTCCTGGGTGTGGCCTGTGCAGAGGTTGCATCCTGCTCATCGCTGTCATGGTCTGTGCCTGTGTGGGTGGAAGAGAGGGACAGCATGAGTGATGTTTTGATAGGCATCATACATACATTCAGGGACGTCATTTGGGGGTCGCCAGAGGTCGCGATAGCGACCTCTGGTGATTCCCTTGCGACCTCTGTAATCTTTTTGCGACCTCTGATTTGAAAACTATATTTTTAAAAGAATTATGCAGCAAGGCACTGGCAGGCTGATTCGCGCGCACGGGAACTTGCAAGGCAAGCTCCATGATGCCTGCCTGGGGGCGGGCGCGGCTCCACTAGGTCTGGCTGGAGCTTTGGGAGACTCGAGGTCATGGTTGCCTGGCAACCATGAACTTTGTCCGACCTCGTTATGTTTCCTGCATATTCAGGGCACCCGCACCGGGACACAGATCATTGCTGGGCTTTTTGTGACTGCAGCTGGCAGCAGAGCTTGAGGGCTGGTCTGCACTGCTGAGGCCACCGTCCTCACGCTGTCTCTGGTGTCTATGTACAGGGACCAGCCCAGCGAGTTTGGCGCTGCTGTGTTCACGGCCACGGTGCAGGGAGAGGGGGTTTAATGTTGCCAAGAGACTGGTGAACAGTCGTTATGTTAATAGGACCTCAGAGGAAGGAGAGTCGGGCCGCGGGTCTAAATCAGTTCTTGAGAGTTGCTGCAAAACTGGCTCCGAGCGGTAAGACGGCTATAACTTTGCCAGAACTCCCGTGTTAGAACCAAGCAGGTTACGCTAGGGGGTTCTCTACACTGTTGAAGCATATGCAAATTCCTCCTACCCTTGATGTTGTAATGCGATGGCATGTACTTCTGCACTCACCGTGTATCGTACGACGTTATTGTTTTTGAATGCCTGCTTCTGCTGTGTACAGAATTAAATACATTTAAAAAAGTAACAGCAACACCTGCTATTTAACAAATGTCATACACTGTGGTCACAGGCGCTATATGAAAACACAGACTTATTATTATGTTTATGGTACGGCCTCACATTTAAACATTGTGCCATGCTGTTCTATGGAGTAGACTGCTATGTGCCCCTCTAAGCTTCCAAACACTCATCTGAACAAGACTATGCCAGCTAATGGAGTGTTTATGAGCTGGGTGTTTTTTGTGACACGTATGCATTCTGCTAATTTTTGGCAAAATAAAAGAGCAGAACTCGGGGAAACGGTGCAGTGCGTGTTTACTCAGGTGCCGAAAAGCCACGGTAAGCATAAATTTGAAGCAAGTGTCTCAATAGCCAGGACAGCAACGCTGCCTTTCACAGCAGATGCACTGGAGGTCGGAAAGAGTTCCGATTATCATGTTGGTCTTAACGCTGACACGTTGTGTGATCGTGGGCAAAGACCTTAACCTCGGATCCCTTATCTCTCACATCAGGAGGTTTAACTACCCGTAGTACGTGGTAATACATCTATTGTATGTGCTCACTAGCAGTCACTTCTTCTGTACTCCGCATACCCCTACTGAAGGCCAATGATAGCTCAGCGAGTTGAACATTCACTGCAGAGACGTGACGGTCACCTGCTGGTGGACATTTCAAAGTCTGTCAGTCCCCTTTCAGCCACCCATCCTTCCACTGTTTATTTAAATGCCAAGATCCCATTCAATTTGGTGTGTGCTGCATAAGTGGCCACTGTTATCATTGTTATCTTGGTTTGCTATTATTCATGTGCGATGTAGGGTGAGGTGGGAATCCCCTTTTAATGCATACAGACTGAGCCCATAAACTTAATTTGTAACCTGGGCCAAAAGAGAAATATTAAACACTCTCCTCCCCCAACCTCCCTATAATTAGGATTATGCTCCTACTAGGTACGTTATAATTGAGGCCAAGGCCAATTAGCATTGCATCAATGAAGAAATGGCCCTAGAAAGCGTGAAATACTAAAATGGAGGGCGTTGTAGCGCCGGGCCTGTGTCACGTGAAGGTGAGCCCTTTTTTCATTTTATTTTTGTATCGCTTTTTTTATCGCTACCCGGTGCCTGCATTATAATGCATTTGTCAAATCCGCGGTTTAGCTCATGAATACTGCCTTGAGAAGGGATGCAGCCCACCTCGCCCATTGTTAAAGGTGAAGGACACCGTTATAGGACAGGGCCGGAGGTAGAGGATGTCATGGATCTCCCAGTCAATCAGGGAGGTCGGAAGGTGGGCTTTATCTACTTCTGTATTAATGTTTGTTGGGGGGGGAATGATAGCTCAGGAGGGCAACACGTTTGTTTTAAGAGAGGCACAGTGGCATATTGCTGAGAATACAGAGCCTTAAACCCTGGCACACTCTTATCTCAGCCTGGTGGACTGCTGCTCCTCGGGAAACCTCTGCTGACAAAACTGTTCTGAAGAGCATTTGAATGACGATTTTGACCATAGGAAGGAGCAACCTTCCCCAACACAAAATGGAGAAGCAAGCTGGATCTTGCCCAGACTGTAACTGCATGCACTCACAGTGCATTAACTGTTTGCAATATTCCCCTACATCCCCACTACTCACCTAGGATCCAGATGTGCACACACTACAACTTTGCACAATCCACAAAAGTCAGATTCCCAATGCACCTGAGGCTGACTTCATCTGCAGACTGCTGATCATGTTGGCCTGGTTTCTTTAAAAGGTCCCTTTTGCAAGGTGTTCGGTAGTCTTCCAGTTAATGTGAGGGCATAGCCTACTAGTTCCCAGGCCCAGGGGACCCTTGACCTAGGCTACATAGCTCAGGGCTACTTTTAACTTAAGGGTTTTAGGCCCAATGAAAGTCAAAGGGCGCTGAGGTATGTAAAGAAATTATGACCCCAGAAAAGGCTGAAAACAGCTTTATTGTGTTCCGAATACATCGGGGTGTGGGCCGGGGGCGATTCCTTGGGGGCAGCAGACTGAATTGGACCTTGGTGTAATCCAGGACAGTCATCTTGCCCTCTGGAACAGTACAGTCAAACTTGTAGTTCTGGCGGCAGACCCTTACTCCTGAGACTGCAGCAGCAAGTGTGCGATCTCCCAGGAGAGCTCTGAGGATGCACTGTTTCCAGCAAGTAGGCACAAAGAGGAATCAATTGTGCAGTTCAAAATAAACATTTATGAGGATATCTCTACCCACCAACTTTACGAGTTCTTTACAAACAATCTAGCACTGCAATGATCAGGTTTACTAATGCAGCATGACATATTCCTGCTGCTTCTAAGCACTCGAATAATAATTGTTATGTTAATAAGAAACGGTACCCCCATAGCCAACACATTACCAAATGATGTGGTATGCACATTTAAGGGTAGATAGCTGGTAAGATAGCTCAGTGGGTTAAGTGCTCACTGCTGGGGTACTTTGCTGCATGCCGCTTTGCCTCTTTTTTTGGTTAGATGCATGTTGCATTAGTTTAAGTGTAATTGTGCACCATGACCATGCGTTGCCATTTTCTTCTATGCCAGGTTTCTGCATCCTCTGGCACAGGACTGGTAGCAGGACGGCCGGAGCACACCAGCACCAAGCAGGAGCTGCTCCTATTGCCTTGTCCAGAACCTCGAGCTTACCGTAACTGCATGCAAGCCAAGGTAAGTGTAAATGCTTACATTCACAATAATTTGGTAATATGGGCCTATACACACTGATATTAATGCTGCATATGGTGATCCATTCTTGTATGAAATGTATATCATATTACAGTGATATAACCATATATTTCTTAGTGTACTGAGGAACAGTGTTATGTGATGCCACTTCCTGTTTTGTCAAGGAGCGAAAGGTTGTCAAATGACATCACTTCCTGTGATGTCACCATAGGTCACAGGTCATGTGATGTCACTTCCGCTACCCCTGGCATTTTGGTGAAATGACGTCCCTGCATACATTGGGACAATTTCTCATCCACACAATTGGGGGTAATAGGCATTTGTGTTTGGAAGGGCACCTTATTTGATACATGGGTGATTAATGCAGGCATATGTCGGTGTCACTCATGTTGGCGAGGAAGAGTGCTGCCTGACATCCATACTATTTTGGAAATGCATGCTGTGTGACTCGTGGAATTTCCTACTTTGTGTGGTATGTGTCATGTACGATATTGCCTTGCACCAGGCATCTGCATGTGTCTGTGATGCATCGGCCTACTTTGCGGGGAGTGTGTGTGTGTGGGCGACCATAGTTTGATTCTTCGAACTGACATTGGGGTTGACTTTCATCAGATTTGGCATAGCAATGTTTACTTTGGACACTCACCTCCATCGCCCGATGTTGTGGCGTCACACTCCATCTCGCCTACAACTTCGATGGATTCTGTCCCAATCATGCTTGTGCATATGTCCTCCCATGGGGGGAGCTTTATCAGGGAACTGGGACCACCTCCTGTTCCCATGGCCTGGCTGCGATTGACAGAGAGGATGTTGCGCACCCTTAGTCGCAGGTCGTCCCATTGCTTGCAACAGTCTTTTACTGTGCGTGGTGTGTTCCCCACAGCACTCACCGTCTGGGCAACAAGTGCCCAGATCTCTTTCTTCCTTAGCACTACCTCTCTCCTCATGTTGCTAGAGAAAACTGTGGCAGCATGCTCATGCAGTGTGTCCACCAGCATCTGGAGCTCATCCTCGTTGAAATGTTCTTTTCTCAGGCGGGCAGCTCCCTTCTTCAGGGCCTTGGGCATTGTAATCTTGGAGGTGGATGTTTTCAAACAATCAGCAGTCTCCCAGGGGGCCTCTGTGGTGAGGATGGCAATGGATTTTGTTTTTTAAGATGGCTGCCGTGCTCCTTCCCGTTCCTGTGTGATGACGCTACTTCCGGTTCCGCTTATTAGCAGTGACCGTAAATAGCGGTGACCGCTAATTATGGTTACCGCTATTTACAGTCACCGCAAATGACGCATTGAACAATGTCGGTATTGTTATCTGCGCTGCGCTTGATGCTGGTAAGTGCTTTTTGGGAGCCTTTAACGGCATGTCGCTAGATACGTTACCGGCATGGCGTAAAGCTCGTGCCCGCAAAGTCGTAATAGTCCTCTATTAGCGGACTGGTGCCAGCACGGACACGCTATTTGCGCCATGCCGGTAAGGGACGTTACTTACCTCCAAACTCGGAATGACCCCCTTAGTCTTGTTAGCTGCAACACTGCCTTTCGTAAATATGGAGGTAAAGAGTTAACAAATTGTTCCAGGGTTATCATTTCTATCAGTTCATCCAGATTGGTTTTTAGCCACCCATAAAGTTATTGTATTTTGATTGATTGAATTATTTTCAATTATTTATATATTCATATATTCAATTATTTATTTTCAATGTATTTTCAATTTGTTCTCCTAATTCTAATGGGGTATCTCCGGATTCAGTCGGATACTTCTTAATTTTTGTCTATAGAAGTTGCTGGTCTGACCTACTCTTTTAAGAAATCCCTCTTTAATCGAGGTAAAGGTGGCCGTACTGGGAGATTGAGTAAATGGTAGGTAGTTTGTAATTCCCCTTTCAGCAATGGTCCCAGGTAACACATTTTTAGATTTTCAGGCCATCCAAATTGTTCTGCTAGAGGGTCAAAATTACTCCACTGGTCATAATAAGGTGGTAATTCCCTATAACGTCACGGTCATGAGTTGTCTTCTTAAGAACGGGAGTGATCCAGACTTCCTGAGGCATTGTGGAAGCACAGTTTTTTTCAAACGAGGAGTTAATAATGTTCATGACTAGAGGGGCAAAGCACTGAATGCAGTCCTTGACAATGGTGCCTGGGCAGTTATCACTGGGACAGATGGTACGTTTTTCCCCAGAAATGATGTCAAGAAGGGCATTGTTAGTAATGGGGCTGAGAGAGAAGAAAGGAACAGAGACAGAGACATTGAGGGAGTCAGTGGTAGGCATGTCATTGTTCACAGAGGTAAACATGTCATGGTTAGCAAGATCTTGATTCTGAGCACTGATAATATCCTGGTGGGATTTGATCTTAGTGGAGAAGCCATCTTGGATTCTCTTACACCAAGTATCACTAAATTACATTGCGGCATAAGGAGTTGTTTTACTCTCCAATTCTTTAAGAATTAAGAAAAGCTCTTTCTTGTCAAATTTTGCCTCAGATATTCTGGCATTAAAACAAACCCTTTTTTCAGACAAGATGGCCTGTTTGAAGTCCAAGGCGGCAGCTTTATATTTGGCATGAGTGGAAGGGCAAGGATTTTTTCTCCAAGTCCTCTCTTGCAACCTCCTATTTTTTCTACAATTTAAGATGTCTAATGAGAACTAGGATTTATTATGCCCTTCAGTTTTAAGTGTTTTAACTACTAATGGAGCGAGTTTGTCAATATTTGAAGCAATAATTTACAGAAAAGTATGAATGAGAATATTTGTGTAGTTGGTTTGGGTAACATTGGTTAACATAGCAGTGACAAGTTGTTTGAAAGCCTCAGGAGTGACTCTAGGTATATTTCTGGTTCTGATTTTTTGTCTTTGTTTTGTATTAACCTTTTTGTAGGGAGCAGGAGGTAGCAGTTCAAAAGTTATAAGACGGTGATCTGACCAGGGACATAAAGAGATGTTGTGAGTGGAAGTTTCCAAATTCCAAATCAATATCCAATCGGGTATGTTGCCTGCATTATGAGTATGTTCAGTAATGATTTGATTGAATCCAATGACCTGGATCGGGGAATACAGGGAAGGAGCAATATGGTCCTTGCTATTATTATCCCAAAGTCTGAAATCTCCCAAGGCAATAGCAGGGAATGAGGGTGGCGGATGGTTGGTGATAGAGAGTTAACATATTAATGGAGGTATTATGATCAATCTGTCATTTTATTGATAATTATTCACAATTGGCCAGAGTGTTAGGGATGAGAGAGTGAATGGTGAAGCAACTTTTTAGAATGATTGCAACACCACCTTCCCTACCTCCCTCCCGGGCAGTGTGAGTGATATTATAACCAGGCAGGGTAGCTAGCTGGGCTGCTTGATTGGTGAAGCTCGAGAACCATGTTTCTGCCAAGCACCACATATCCAAGTCATGTGAGAGGATTAAATCGGCCAGTTCAGTGGCGTGTCTGACAGCTGATCGAGTGTTGAGGAGAACAACCTTCAACATGTCAGTTTTATCACGTTTAGCGGATAGGATGGGTAAAACATTAGAAGATGTATCCAGTGTGCCAGATAGTAGGCAGCCATGTGTAATAGAATCCTTCTGTTAGGCCCTTATACAATAAGAAAATACTGTTTCAAAGCACCCACAGGGCAGGGAGAGAGGGATAATGGGAAGTACATTACAACATTACAACCAAATATTTAAGAGCAGAGGGGGAAGAGGTAGGGGGATGAACATACTATGCCTTGTGAGTATTCAGAACGTGGAAGTGCAGAGAGGAAGAGGGAAGAGGGGGTAAGTGCTGGGGAGTCCAAGCTCGTGGGTGAGCCATGGACGAAGTGCTAGAATGTTGAGTGCTATATTACCTGGGCCCGAGAGGAGTAAGTGCCAGTCTGCAGAGTGGAGGATATGCAGATGTACAGTGCTGTGGAAAGACAGGAGTTGGGAAGAATTGATGTGGGAGGTCAAGACACCTAAGATGCATAAGGGAGATTAGCAGAGGTGAGAAGGAGGGAAGGAGGAGGAAAAGAGGAAAGTCCTAAGGAGCTTCTGGAATGTGAGAAGATCCTGCTCAAGGTGCAGGGGGATGGGGAGGCTATTCCAAAGGAGGGAGCCCACAGAGAAAAGTGAGCGACCTCCTGCCCTCTGCTTAGCAAAACACTTTACACACAAGGAGTTTGTGCCAGAGGAGCAAAGTGGTCTAGGGGGAGAGTATTTAGAGAGATAAAGTTGAAGATAGTGTCGTCTCCAGGCTCAGACAGCCTTGAGGATGATGCACATGGATTTGAATTTAATCCGTGCAGCAACCGGGAGCCAGTGAAGACTTTTTAGTGCAGGAGAGATGCAGTTCCTGGGTTTAAGGCCAAGGATAACTCTCTGTCATATTTTGGATAAGCTGGAGGGGTCGCAGAGTGGAAGAAGGAAGGTTCAGGAGGAGGCTGATGTAGTAGTCAAGTCTAGAGAGAAAAAGGGCTTGAGTTACATTGTTCCGCTGAGGGAAAGTAAGATAAGGTAGAATTCCTTTGAGAAGGAGGATCTGATAGTTGGACTTCTTGGCAGTGTCCTGAGTGTAAGGGACGAAGGAAAGAGAGTAGTCGAAGATGACTCCAAAGTGTCTGGCTTCATTTGAAGGCACAGGGGGAAAGCCTAAGGAGGAAGGCCAGAGTGAAGGGAAGAAGGAGGGAACAGGGGTCCCAATGTGAAGGATCTCAATTTTACATGGAATGGAATGGTCCCATTATGTAGGGCTGGGTGCAGATATGAGGTCATTAATGGATGGGACAATATCTAGCACATTAGTGTTATGTGCTATGCCCAACTTCAGCGTGGCATTGGGAGGTAAAGAAGAGCGACTCAGTAGCTTGATGTAGTGGTTGTGGGCTTTTAGTGATGTTTTCAGAGTGGGCTGTGTGGTAAATTAATTTCTAGCATCAGCAATGGAGTCTAAAGGATGGATATTAGACTTTGAAGTAATAAGATTACAATAAAAATGCAGCGAGGCCTTACGAGTTGGGCAAGCAAGTACCAGAGCTACCAGACGCAACCAGACTGGCACAGACCAGGCTTGTCGTCATGCGCCACCGTTCACGCACCGGTCATCAAACAAAGAAAGCATGCAAACTACAATACTCCTGGGTATTGTAGGTCGAAACGTGTAATGGCGGATTGGAGGCAGCAGAGACTTAGAAACACATTCAAGCTGATAAAATAGGTAATTTAAAATAAAACACAGTGGTTTACTAACAGAAACCTAGTCCTCTAAAATTTAAGATAAAATGGTTGTAAAATCACAGTAATTATAATAATAAAACCAAGAGTCTAAAAAAGTGCAATATAGCAAGTTAAAGGCAAAGCAAATGGTGCTTGCATGAAACTAATCTTACTTTTATGCCGGCACAGACCGGGATTGTCGTCACGCTCCGGTGCTCACGTGCCAGTCATCAAACAAATAAAGCACATCAACTACAATACTCCTGGGTATTGTAGTTTTAAGCGTGTAATGATGGATTGGAGGCAGCAGAATCTTAGAAACACGTTGCAGCTGATAAAAAAGGTAATTTAAAATAAAACACAGTGGTCTTACTAACAAATACCAATTCCTCTACAATTTAAGATAAAATGATTGTAAAATCACAGTAATTATAATAATAAAACCAAGAGTCTAAAAAGTCAAATATAGCAAGTCAAAGGCACAGATAACCAAATGGTGCTCACTTGAAAATAATCTTCCTCTTATGCCGGCACAGACCGGGCTTGTTGACAAAGTGCTAGCGGTTTCTCGCTGGTCAGCAAGCAAATACAGCACAGGAATTACAGTACTCCTGGGTATTGTAGCTCGAAGCATGTAATGGCGGATTGGAGGCAGCAGAAATTTAAAAACACATTCAAGCTGATAATATAAGCAATTCAAAATAAAACACCGCGGTTTTCCTAAATCCTCTAAAATTTGAGATAACATGATACAATCACAGTGATTATAATAATAGAACCAATAGCCTAAAAAAGTGCAATATAGCAGGTTAAAGGCACAGATAAGCAAAAATCTTTATTAATGGTTCATAGTTTTACAATAGATTTGTAATGCAGTTTCTTTATTTTTCATGAAGAGTGTTGAATGATATGTGACTCTATTGCTTAATACATATGAATTCATACAAACAAGTTTAGTTTTGAATACAAAATTAATCTGGTATAGATATCAGTTTATAGAATTAGAAAGGCTGTGGCAAGGGAAAAATAAAGCATTTTGGGGGTGTTCAATCTCAGTTAACATGACTGGAAGAATCCTGAATTAATAGAATATGAATGCAAAGGGACACTAGGGCTTTTTCACATACTCTTATACTAAAAAATCCCTACAGGAGAATTTGATAGGCTCTCAAAGATTCTTACTAAGTAGCTAACATACTGTTGTGGCTAATGTTAGAATATCGCTGAATCATATCTCAAATTTGGAAAACAAGCTATTAGAGGCACAGTTACTGTTAATGGTAGAGATCTGAGTTATGATATCCGGATATTATTGCTTAAAACAAGGTTCAAATAAGTCTCAAGTGAGTTCAAACAAACTACAAACTTAAACAAATTTCAGGATGGAGCGGCTCTCTACACACACAGCAAAGATTATTTAATCTCCTATTATAATTGATATGATTTAGACATTACCAGTTAGTTGTCAAATGTGTAATGATAATCTATTACAGTAGGATGCTCGAATGCTGAAACGTTTTCAGTTTGTATGCTCATATCCACAACAATAACCATTACTCCTGAAGTTCAGGAATGTACTCAATACCTTACTATTCAGTCAATACCTAGATCTGGATGCCCCTAGTCTCCTTGCATGTACCCATCACATCCTAATCCCATAGCCAGAAAATCCTGTGCCACATATTGTAACCCAAATAACATTTATTTTACTTAGGGCCTCATCACGAGTTTGGCGGTACCCCGTCGGTCTTGCCGCTGTGCGGTATTTGCGTTTACGCTGTGTTTAGTGGTGCAAACCACGCCCCAACATGAGTTGGCGGGCACACGCACACGGACCTGGCGTTAACGCAAATAGCATCTGGCGGTAACAGTGGCTGCAAACCCAAAAACGCAGTGTACATTGCGTTACCGTTGGTGTCCCGCGCTATTAGCAACGCATTCGAATAGCCCTGCGGGAAATGCATCACTGCCAGAAAGGGAAAGAAAGTGACAGCCATTTTGGAAATGACAATCTGCCAAAAATCACAGCCCCTGGGAGCCATCCACACACCGAAAAGCCAGGAAAATGTCTCAGGAGTGTGTCTGGAGCAAGTCTGCCCTGGACAGTGTGTGTAAACCCAAGTTTTCAGACTCTGAACTGGGAATACTGGTGGAGGAGGTAATTGCCCACCAGGATGAACTCTATGGCCCACAGCGGCGCACCCAGATCTGGACATACATCAGCGAGAAGGTGACAGCGGCGGGTCTGTGTCCCCAGGGATGAAGAGGGACTGCCACAAGCGCTTCAATGACCTGCGGGTCCGTGTCTCTGGGGCCTCCTGGCCCAGCACAGGAGTGAGTCCATGGAGAGCCACCACCACCTCCACCGGAGCTGACAACATGGGAGGAGAGTGCAGCATCCTCATCAACATGACTTTGAGGGAGTGAGAGGACCTGAGGCAGGCACTGGCACCCAGGAGGTTGCAGGTGAGTCACCCTCCCTTACAAATAGCATTGTGACTGGTCCACTGGTCCATTCCTTGTGTTAATGTCTGACATCTGTGCACTGTGAGTGGGTGCAGTGCGTGTGACGTACCACAGCCACCCACGACTGGACCCTTGTACCAGTGAATCCAAACGACCCCAGGTATCCAGAACAGTCAGTAGTGCATCCAATTTACAAATGTAAGCACCATGTCACACACATCGATGGCCTGGGCACAGCAACGTCAGGTGAGCTTGTGTATTACCAACCACCACTCACTGACAGCATCATGCCAGATGTGCATTCACATCAGATACATGAAAATGCCATCCCAACAAGTCAGAACTGTGATCCCCCCACGTAGTATGCCCCAGCAACACCAACACTGTGAATACCAAACAGGTTATGTGCAAGCATGATTGAAACTATCCTCTCACCCCCAGTAAACCATGAAATGCTTTAAACTAATTTTAGTTAGCCTGTCCTCATACCATACCCTATGTACCCTACAGGCATGCAGGCCTCATCGGAGGGCAACGTGGATGAAGAGGAGGCAGGCCCATCTCGACGTCCACCCAGACGCGCCTCCATCAGAACCACCAACCCGTGACGGGCCCAGCCTGATACGCCAAGGCAGAGGACACAACCCACTGCAGCAGGGTCTCACCACCCCAACGGCCCCAAGCCACCAGGGGGGTCACCACCTCAACGGCCCCAACCCACCAGGGGGTCACAGGATGTAGAGGTTGCCATCAGTGCAACCACCACCGAGGACGGCAACTCATTCTGCGAGGAGCAGCATGGTGTACCTGTGTTTTCACCAATTCACAGTCCGGAGCACCAAATGGCCACACCCCAAGGAACTCCCAAGCATGTGCATATTCCAGGCCACAGACCACATGTTTCTACATGCCGCCATAACGCACACAAACCAGTAGCGGATGAGGACACCCCCTCATATGGGTCACCTGCTGGCAGCCCCTCCATCCACGGGAGCTCACCAGACAGGCCACCACGACAAGCAACAGCACCCCAATGACCCTGCATAGACCTGCAAGGCCTATCAGCCCGACACGTAACAGAGCCACAGCACTCATGGCATGCCTGAACATGATTGAGGCATGTCAGATTTGTATTGAGGGCATGGCAGTACAACACAACCGGCACATCAAGGCAATCAGTGATGCGATTCGGGGGGGCAGCAAGAACTATGGCACGGGACAATGCCCGCACCCACAAAGTGGTGGAGGATGCACTGTGGCTCTCACAGGGTTTGGGCAGAGAGTCCGCGAACTATACAAGGTGCAATCAGCGCATGCAGAGCAAATGTGTGTGGCCAGCAACCTCCTCCACCAGCACCTGCAGTTGGCTTCATCACTGCCATCAACCTCTACAGCCCCCACTGAGGGCTCCCTACAGGGTTCAACAAGTCGTTGTTCCCTGGCCATTCTCAAAAGTGCTCACCTGAGGGTGGAGGACGTGGAAAGCTACAACGTCCTTCCTAGATGGACTATGCACTGTTGGCCTGAGTGCCAGGCACATGGACCCGTATGCACTGTGTTGGGGAGGGGGTAATGTGTGATGGGGAGTTGGTGGGGGAAGGGGGGAATGTGTGCTGGGGAGTTGGTTGGGGGAATGTGTGCTGTGGAGTTGGTGGAGGCAGGGGGTAATGTGTGCTGGGGAGTTGGTGGGGGCAAGGGGTTTGTTCCACGCAAATTAAAGCCTGTTGAAAATTGACATAAAGTGTGGACATTCATGATTGTGTTCAAGTACAGTTTATGCCAAGTGATCTTCGTGACATGTAACCATCCACCAAATCAAAAGAAATTGTCAATCAACGCCTGTCTAGCCAGCCTCCCCTCCCCACCCCATACCTGTGTGCATTGGCCCCAGCAACGAGCACATGGTCATCGTCACTCCCATCCCTTGACTGTTTCGCGTCCGCATCAGGGTGTAGTGGCACATGCCTATGGCAGCATATGTTGTGCAGCATGGCACAGGTGAGTAAAATGTTCCCTAGTTCATCTGGCGCATACATCTGTGCCCCTCTGATATGGTCTAGGCACCGGAAACGTGCCTTCAACAAACCAAATGTCCTTTCCACACATATGCGGGTACGACTGTGGGCATTGTTATATGCCAGCTCCGAAGGAGTTTGAGCATTCTGCACAGGGGTCATCAGCCATATGAACTATGGGTATCCGGAATAACCTGGATGGGATGAAATGTGTACATTAAGCCTAGGGTGCTTCACTGGGTGTGCAAGGGATATGCATTAATTCACTATGCACTATGGTCATCTATGTGTGCAATGTGTACATGCTATGTCATTGGCATATTGGTATACATCCATCATCTTTAGGGACATGCGTGATCAGACACCTACATGCAGCCGGAGTCCATGAGTAAGGTGTTCTGCGGCAGGTTACATTTGCATGCACTTGGTGTGAATGGACTTGCAGCAGTGTATGATGGAATAGGTATATGGATATGTGTGTAACACTCATGCTGAACAAGTAACATAATGTTTCCACTTGGACTTGGATTATGGTGTCTTCACGTGCCCCGGGTTTACTCTGCAATGTGCAACATGCCCCTTGTGGACAACTATCAACACGCTACACCCCCAGGGTTTGATTGACACAGTGCTGCTACCGGGACATCAGGATGAGGCTCTCATCATGTCTGTCTGTTCACAGACAATGTTTATTAGTAATGGGTTGTGGCTGTCTCTGTGGCTGGTGTGGCCTTTGCTACATCGCACATTGCTTTCGATGCAGCATGCATTAAAATGGGCATTCAGAGATCACTCACGCTGGGATGTTTATTTCCAGCTCATCTACAGTGGTTTTGTGGATGGGTTTTGCATTGATCTCACTTAGCAATCTTGTGTAGTGCCCTGGGTGAGGTTGCTCTTGTGTATCAGGGTGAGAAGCAGCACTGCTACATAGACAAGGTGGATTGTGGTTGTTGTGTTTCCATATGTAACAGAGAATTCACAAGTGTGTGCCCATCACCTTCTGTGGGTTCTGGTGTGGGGGATGGGGGCAGGTGTCCATGTGTGCCACACATGCATGGAACATGTGCTCTGATGGTGCTGGCTGTGTCTCCTGGGGGCATGCAAGGATTCCTGTGTGTCTACCCCTCCTACATTTGTTGTACTTTGGCATGCATTTCTGGCAGGATTTGTACTCACCCACTAGCCATGGCCTCTATGCCTCTCCATGTAGGCTGGCAGTGTGCTGTTGTGCAGCACCATGGAGTCGTGGGTGGATCCTGGGAAGCGGGCGCAGCAGTGTATGATAGTCAGGTCAGGGATACATGTCATCTGCACATTGAGAGAATGGAAACGCTTTCGATACCTGTAGGCTGATTCATGGTCCCAGCGTGCAACATGTGTGCAGTCTAGGGCTGAAATCATGTTCAGGACTTGGGCAATGGCGCAGAACTGTGACTTCAAATCATTTACCTGTGCCTGGGTATCGAGCAATGCTATGTGTTCATTCACATGGCATAGCAGTGTATCCAGCACCTGTCCCAGCTTGGCACTGAATGTGGACTGGGTTATACCATGCATCATGGCAACTGTGTGTTGTAAGCTGCCAGTTCCAAGGTATTGTAGGACTAACACAAGCTTCACGAATGGGAGAACAGCGGTTCTGATGGCAATCCTGCTAGCTATGTCACTGTTATGCTCACCTGGTCTCTGCGGGGGCATTGGGGCACGGTTGCAGCCCTCCCTGGACTTGGCTCCCCTGGATCAGGCTTCTTCCTCTGCTCTGGTAGTGTGGACTGTGCTGATTGATGACACTGCCCCTGAGAGAGTACAAGAGGCCTTGAGAATGCTGTGGTCGGACTGTGATTTCCCTCGAACCCTTCTTCCCAGAACGAGATGAGCATGCGTTTACCCATATAGTCTCACCTGTTTATTTATGAGGATGAGCTCTCCGCCCTGCTTCTCAAATGCAGGGGCGCCTTTAATGAACCTAGCTTCTTCACTGGTCCATGGGCATGGCAGCCCAGACTGGCTATTGCTGACCACTTCTAAGGTAAATGTTTCTTAATAATGATTATTGTGTGTATCCTTTTGCAATGTCTTTTTGACGTGATTATTGTCTGTAATCCTTGTAATGTCTTTCCTTCTCCCCAATAGGTGATGAAGGACCCAGCGGAGTCACAGTGTTGGAAGTCAGTTCAAATGGGGGCCAGAGGAGTTTACGATGTCCTAAGTAGAAGGTAAGTTTGGTGGTCATGCGCGAGGAATGTGCTGCGCGCGACCTTAGCGTAAAGTCTTTATGTTGGTTCTAACCTATTTTGACCTTTTCTCCTGCAGGGATGGCCTGGCGACATCTGACGAGAGGCAGCTATCCGAAGGCCTGCCGGCAGTTGCTGGATGGATGGATTCGCGAGGATGCTGAATGAGACGAGCTCCCGCGTAGCTTAGACGCCAGGAACAGGTGAGGATGAGCTCCGACTGTGGTGACTGCTGGAATCAGGTAAGATGCGCTTCAGGTGATGGTTTTGCTGGAATCAGGTAAAATGTGCTCAGGCGATGGTATTGCTGGTGTCAGGTAAGCTGCGCTTCAAGCAATGGCATTGCTGAAATCAGGTAAGATGCGCTCAGGCGATGGTTTTGCTGGCGTCAGGCAAGCTGCGCTTCAAGCGATGGTATTGCTGAAATCAGGTAAGAGCGCTTCAGGCTGTGGTGAGCTTTACGCTGCTATAAGAGGACTAACGCGAAGCGCCTTCATGCGGGCGGGGCAGGCTTAAATAGCATGGTACCAGCCACGCCCCCTTGGCTCCGCCTTGTGGCCCCACCTTCCTGCAACCAGAGGATGTTGCATGTGCAGCCCAATATTTTCCTATGGCCTCGCCCGACCTGGATGCATGTGGGGACCCAGCAGGGGCGGAAAGAACACGTGCACCAGAAATAAAGTGTGCAGAGTACACTTTCTCATGAGCCTTGCGCTAAAGGAGCCAGGACTGGGTCCATTGGACCCTTTATATGATGGAACTAGTGGTCTGTGCCCAGTGGCCATGACAGTTTGTTTTATTACTTGTATTGCGCTCCAGACCCGTAGGTATCAGGGCGCATTGCATAAGTTCACTCACAGCTTGGTTACAAATGATAATGTTCACTTATAAAATGCAGTTTGGTTACACACAGGCAATTATATACATACAGGATATATAAATACATGCAGTTCAGACTACAGGCACCTTGGATTGTGTCCAGCAACTGGGTGATGGTTGCCCTGTCCAGCCTGTACTCAGATACCAACTGATCATCAGTCAGGGCCCAGGGTGTTGGCCTAACCCTGGGGATGGCTGGCTGCCTTCCTGGGGCTGGTGTCCTCCGCCTCCTCCTCTTTCTCCTCTCCCCTCCTCCCCCCTGTGCTCCTGTGCCGTTGTCAGGTTTTCAGGCCTCTGTAGCTCCTGGCGCAACATGTAGAGGTCCACATCACGGCTCAGTGCTCAAAATGGAAACATGGTGTGGGGAATGGTGTGTGGGGCATGGGTGGGTCTTTTGTAGGCATCTTGTTGCATTGTTCCCACCTGGGCCTTTATTGCTGTCTTCTCCCTGCTCCTAATTGCAACATGGTGGTGGGGAGGGTGTGTGGGGCATGGGTGTGTCTTTTGTAGGCCTCTAGTGTGCATTGTTTCCACCTGGACCTTTATTGCTGTCTCCTCCTTGCTCGTAATTGCAACATTGTGTGTCGGGCATGGGTGGGTTTTTGTGTGCATCTTGTGTGCATTGTTTCCACCTGGGCCTTGATTGCTGTCTCCTCCGTGCTATGAATGGCTACATGGTGTGGGGGCATGGGTGGGCCTTTTGTAGGCCTCTTGTGTGCATTATTTCCACCTGGGACATTGTTACTGTCAAATGTTTTCTTTTACCTCCAGCATTTGGCTGGGGGTATTTTCAGCAGTATTAGCTCTGGTTTTCCAGCGCTAGGAGCGCCAACGCTGTACTTGTGATAGGTCTCTAATAGTGCGCTTGGTTGTCGGTGCTATTACTGCCGGCGCTATTACACTTGTAATAGCGCCCGACTGTAATAGCGCCGGTTGGATTACAGTTGTGATCCAGCGGAGTGGTATTGGCGGTCCTAATACTTTTACCGCCGGATTTAATGGCTACCGCCCAACTCGTGATGAGGCTCTTAGTCTTTAGGAGCCTCATTAAATATGTCAGGCAGTGTTGGGCAGATGTTCCCATTAGGAGGAAATAAATCCTGCCATATGGCACCTCCGCCTGGTCCTGCTGAAAGCAATGGTGCGCCTCCATGTTAAAGCCGCCTCACCCTCAGCAAGCGGACTGTGAACGCCAGGCCAAATATGGAGATACCTGCTCAAAAGTTAGACAGATTACTTCAGGACACAAATGAATCTCGCTGTGAAGAAGTTCAAAGGGGAGCCCTCAATTCAGCTACAAATAAACATTTAGGAATCATGATGATTTTTTCAGCCAGGTCAAGACAAGGATTGAAACATGCTAACAGAGTGGGACATATTCAGGGTGCATGACCATACATTATGTGATTGCAATCTGTCAAAGGTTTAACCAATTTCCAATTCAATAATCTGAGTCCTGATATCTCAGTGTTCTGCACATTGCAGCATCCTTCACTACCGAGGAACAAAAATGCTAGCCCAAATTATGGGGCTCATTATGGGGTGTGTCGTAATGGTGTATCCAACAATATCAAGCAATATCACTGTCTGCTTACAGGTAAGGTAAGAACTACAAATGCACCGGTGAAGAATACACAAAACTCTGCAAGCAGTAATCTCAATAACATTGACATTGTCATTTCTGAAATAACCCTGGAGATCATTTCTGCCATAATACAAGTTAGAATACAAGTTAGAATATGATTGCAGTCAAATGTCCTCCAGAAATATTTCGAGCCAAAAGAAGCTGTCAGTGGAAGTCCGATAACAAACCTGAGCATAACACTGCCTCCAAATTACCTGTCCAGACCATAAAACATGTACCACACCTGAAAAATGTCAAATTGCTGCCCTGCCCTGTACTGTACTTTGGGCAGCTGCCAATATCTTAGCTAAACACAAACTAATTCTTGCGTAATGTATCAAAGTTAACGGCAGCTGTAAATACCTTGCACAAGTGGCTGTATCTGGCCAGCAGGAGCAACATGAAGAACTGCAATCTACAGCCTAATCAGCCACAGGGCCAGGCTATCCCTGAGGCGAGGCACTCAGGGCGTAGAGGCACATCAGATGTCAACGTGGGGTTCAAAGTGCAGAACCAGCACATGTAGCAGCTCAGTTCGCATGTTGTAGGAACCATCCCGCAGGACAAACAGGAGAAGTCACAAGATGTATCCCAATAGATCCCAGGCAAACCTCTCACCCTGTACCCTCACTAACCAACAACTCATCACTCTGTGCCACCATAACTGGGGAAGCATCACAGACCCATTGGAGTATACTGCTGCTATGGGTGATTTCCTGGTTTAACCCTTGTTGCTATGGTTCTGGATGACTACAACCTTTGGAGGGTCATAGCATTAATGTCTCCTAGGCAAGTTGGTATCCAGCACACCATATTCCCTGCACGCATAGAGCCCCTGTCACCAGGCGACAACGCAGCATCCTTTACACACTATGTTCCCCTTACCACCTGAAGTCCTCCATCCATGACCTCGCCACTAAGGTTCTCAGATGAATTAATGCCACAAGAGACACCATATCACAGTACTGATCTTACATTCACACCACAATAGCCCTCTCGGAGTTGTAGTGCTGTGTCACTTGAAAGTATAGGTTGACAGAGATTTCGCCTGCAGCTGCAGACCATTACTGCATTTGGGTGTGCCAGTGACATTGAGGCATATGCAGACAACAGCCAACAACCCTTTGATACCTTCTGTAAATTACAATGCCAGAAGGGTAATCTGATGATTCCAGAGTGCAGTTGTCTCATGACCCAGAATACCGACTTCTGTCAGGCCCTCTGGTCACCATCCAGGACCTTCTTAAGTGACAGGGACATCAACAGAGTGAGGCCCATGTAAATAGAGGATGATTCATTCAAAGGAGATTGGTCCTCCTGAAGGCAAAGGCCATGAGCCATCACCAAGGTTGGAGGTCACATATGTGCAGACCTGAGTCAGTCCGAAAGTCATCGTAGACAGCTGTATGCTACAAAACACATGGATTAGGGGCCTTTACAGTTTGGCAAACAATAATAATGTGCTGTACCTTTTGTTGGACGAAGTGAATGAACATGTTCTTCCTGAGTCAACTACAGAAATTGTCAATGCATGACTTTCAATATACCTCACACTCATAGGTTTCACCTGCATGTTGAACAGACTGAACATCAGGACCATTAAGAATGTGTAGCAAACCAATGTATTCCCCTATTCCCCTTCTAATATCAGTAGCGGCCATCCCTAACACATTTCACATTGCCACACCTGCTCTGATGACGGATGCTTCCCCTCCCTAGCCCCAATCCCAGTGTTATGCAGCCTGCCCTGATGACAGGCTAGATCCCTTCCTTAATTACAGAAAAATAACTCTTGTGCGAACCCTCACTTTCTCTGCTTCCTCTAGGCCTGAACCTTGAGAGATGGAGGGGTTCCCAGCAGCCATAGCAGTGTCTGAGGTGGTGTTGGTGGTCAAGCCAAAGACTCCTCTTGCTTGAGCATTTTTGTCAATTCACCTCTCTACAACCACTCCAGGATGCTGCAGAGCAGTCCAAAGCCATGCCCCATTGAGTATATGGCCTCTGTTGACTGTTATGCCTGTAGAGTGATGGTGGCAATACTGCCTGCCAGCAACTGGCAGGAATGTCGCCCTTGATACCCAGTAATGTCTAATTTTGCGGCCCATCCTATGGATTATTACACCGGATATTCTGTTATTGCCTTCTGTGCGTCCTGGTGCCTCTCTATTTCACAAAGCCAGAAAATGACAATGGCATGGGCTGCCCCAGAGTCAAAGTCTTGTTACAGTCCCCCAGGTCATGGCACTGTTGAAAGTGTCAGAAATGCTTACAGTCAGGTTGACGTTTGCGTTGGTCCAGGAGAGCCACAGGATCATCTCCCTGGCCATCATCAGTACCCGGGAGCACTCAGGCTAATGCTGGCAATTGAAAGGTTGGCATTGATTGTCTCAGGTGCAGCAGTGACTTGCACCTCCATATTATGCAGTTGGCTGACATCTGCCAATTCCAGCATTTCCACTATCTCATCCGACACTTGGATAGTGCTGGCAGCAGCATCAACTGGAGGTACGGTTGTAGATATCGGTGCTAATATCTTGGGTGCCGTTTTCCTACCTGGCCGTATTCTGAATATTTTAAAATTGAAAACCCCAGTAGGCACAGAGACAGAACTTGCAGTATTGTTGATGTAGGTATTAGGGGTGGTGGAGGCCACAGAAGTGATAGTGGCAGCAGAGGTAGTGGTGGTGGAGATTGGCAGGGTGGCGGCTACACTGTGGTCCCTGGAGCTCCTTTGCTCATCAGAAACAGTCTCAGGCTCTCCTGTTGGACAAACATAAAGATTCCAATGGCTTGCTTGACAGAGTGAATTACAGTTGTTCCTCTTACTCATTCCATTTGGAGTCCATGTGTATGTCCTGTCTTCGGGATGTGAGGCCATAATAAGCCTGTGTGATATCCTTTACAAAGCTGATTGAGTGGCTGTACCTGGATAATATCATGAGGTAGAGCTAAGGATGGCCACATGTTCTGTTCATTGTCGTGCCATCTCCCTCTGCTAACCCTGTAATATCATAGTGCCTTGCAGAACCTTAATTGGTATAGGCAAAGGAGGGGAAGGAGTCTGCCTTAAAGATGTCGAGTAGAAGGCATATCGCAGACTAATGATGTGACTACTTTGGTCACCATTGGAATTTTGCAACACTTCCCTTTCTAAACAGGGATTGGTTCATGGTGGATATGTGGGTTTGTGGCACCAGAGTTTCCTTAAGGTAATACGGTTCTATATCTTAATTTATTTCAGGCAAACTATCATAGAACAGCCTCTAGTTAGTTTATAGATTAAACTCGACTGTGGCCCTCTCCAAACCATAATGCAATCATTGTTCAGAATCAGATGAGCCTAAATAGCCATCTTTTTGTTCAGGTTCGCCTATTATACACAGCATTATGGCATTGCATATTCTGTCATTTTCTATATTCTACACTCTGGCTCGCAGATTAGTGTCTCTAAATTTGAGCTTCCGTCCTTGGACATGAAATGGGGCCCTATTAAGGTCACCTTATCTTCCATGCATTCATTGTCAGTACTGCTGTCAATAAGACTGGGTACAACATTGGGCAGATGCCTGTCATGCTCAACGAGAAATTCATGGCAACCTTTTAAATGTTCTTCTCCCAAAAACGGAAGAGGCTGTCCTTGTTCTCCACTGATGGAACCAATCTATACAAAATGCCAAAACTCAAAGATTTGAAAGGGATTAAACTAGGTTCAGCAGAATTTAAGGTCAGACTATTTGCAGCTGATGTGATCATTTTCTTATCAAACCCAAAAAGGGATTTTAAAGAATATCTGGTTATAAATCAAACCTTCAATAGGAAGAGGGTTTCTCCAGTATGAAAGTGACGTGTGATTATTCTGTCAATGAGAGAAATGTAAATACTTGAGAATAGAACTGGAAAGATAAATGGTTGCCTCACAAATTGAATTGGTGGGGTCGATAATGGTAGCCCAATTGTGTTTTACCCTCTGTCTATGCTATATTTCTCCTTCCCAAAAATGTTTGAGGCCATCTGATTTCTAATGATTTTTGGAGACAATCAGGTGTATGCTATCTGAAAAGAAGAGCCCAAAAATCAGATAGACAAAACTGCGTTTGGTCTGTTTAGTCACTGATGTGGGAGAGTGAGATAGGGTCAAACAGGAGGGCATAAACTGTTCTCGATTTGTGTTGCTGTGCATATGGATAGGCCTGCAGCTGCCATCTGTAGGAGATTTGTGTGTGTACTCTAAGATAGTAGGAGATCATATAGGGGAGTCGGTTAGTCTAGGGAAGAGGAAAGTAGGCCTTACTAAGCAAAGTATCTAGCAACCTTGCACTCCTACCACTGGCCTCTTTCAGACAGGGCCCATTTCACTTTCTCACATTGCCACTGTTTATCATCGCACTCTCTCGCTTTCTCTCTCCCTCTCTCTCCATGTTTCTCTCCCTTTCTCTCTCTCTTTTGCTCACTGCCTCTTTCTCAAATAGACACACTGTACTCACCTGCAACAACACGAGTATCCACAAATTGGCAGATGAGGGACAGGAAGCAGTGTGGAAATTCCACTCATTACCATCAGCTACATGTTTAGGGTTATGCGAGGCAAGAAACTCTGATTGAGAGAAAAGTCTGCCTGAAATTTGAGTACCAAAGGCCCCCATTTCATCTTCCTCAGTTTCATATTTGGCAGGATGAGAAATGCCTCAAACCTCAGTGTGCTCAGTGACCTGCTGGGAGCTTTTCCCATCGAGGACAGTGGAAGTCGTTGGTCAGGCATCAGTTGGTCTGTGAGCCAGAATATATGCTAATTTCTTCAAAATGTGTAGCCTCCTGACTCCAACAAGCTTCAGGCTCCTCTTACACTGCCACAGGTCAGAATGGAATGTTCCACCTTCACGTGCCACCTCCCACCAGGTGTTGAGGTAGCACCAGAACTTTAGTGCCAGGAGGACCCTGTAACCCTTCAGGGGATTCTACACGATGAAATGAGTAGCAGACAAGGAAGCAGGTGGAGTGAGGATTCCTTGAACTGCCCCACAACACTGGCTGCACCACCCTTTAGCACAAAGAGAGTGCAGCACCTTTATTTTTCCACCTATTTGGATTTTCAAAAAGGATTGGTACAGAAGGCAGCCATTTAAAGTGTGTTTGCATATTCAGAGAACAGTGCCAGATTGTGAGAATTGTGCGGTATGCAGAAATTAATTCATGGGATTAAGAGGTGCAATCATGGTAAATTGTATAATAGCTGTTCCTACATTGTGAATCAACTCATAATGCTCAACAATAATCCTGAAAAAAGCCTTCACCATATAACAGCATCTGAAGCTTGTTCCATTTGTTGCCAATAACATTTGCTCTGTCACATTGCTTAAACATCTGTACTATAGCAGTAAGTACAGAATACAGATTCTTCACAGCACAGTGGGTTGAACATCAGAGAAAAAAGGAGACTTATGGGTGAAGAGGTTATTGAGCAAGTCAGTACCAACTGGAGAAAGCTGGGACAACCCTGTCAAAAGATACCAGAGCTATTGCAGGATTTACACATTTTCATAGAAAATGGGCAGTAATAATCTCCCTTAAGGCGTGCAAGCTTGGCAGGCAGATTTATTTGCATCAGAGCAATGGGTCTATGCAGATTGTAAATTGGTTGATACTGTGGAGAATGTTTTTTAAATACTGTGGAGAATGTTTTTTAAAGAATATCCTGGGCCTACCGACTGTTCCACCGTATATGAAATTAAATCTACCCCAGGTGAGCCGGGTTATTGCCATTAAACCGATTCTGTACTGGGTGAGAATCTGGAGCACACTGGCTTTGACCAAATATAGGGATGAATTAAAGACTTCCCAACATAAGAACTGGTGGAGGCCACACCCTGGTGTAACTCAGTTGAAACTCACTCTAAATAGGCTTGGCCAGAGTGATGTGTAGGCGAAGTATAATTAGGTAAATGCAAGGATCAAAGGTAATGTAAAGAGGAGTTTCCCCGCTAAAGAAGAGCAGCATCAAATCTCTTTAATTCATAATACACCATCTTTGGTGTCCTATTAGACGTCCAAAATAAAACCGGTTTATGAAAGGTACCTAGATATCATGGAACCTAAGTTCATGTGCTCCCTTTATGTAAAATTTAGAATTGGCTCCTTACCCCTTGCTTATCAGAGCAATAGATGGAACGACAGGCACTCTAATACATGCTCTTTTTGTAGCATTCACACAGAAAACGACATACTTTTCTTGTTGAAGTGTCCATTGTATCGGGAATATCAAAGTTAGAACAAGTTCCCAAGCAATACATTTGTGTGGCCTGACTCACGATGAGGTAGCAATATATGCGGTTGCAAAATAGTTATATAGAGCCTGGGTGGGGCGAAATAGAGTTTTATAATTATCATATGCAGTTTGTGTGTGTTCATGTTCGCATTGTTGCAATAGCAGTTTTATTGTTAGTAGCGCTTTGCACCGATGACCTTTACGGCATGTTATTTATTTGTACGAATTATTGATGTTTGTATGCCTGATGAAGTTCTATGGTCTAAGGCTTATAAAAATAAAACAAATGAAATGCAAATCATGATTTGTAAAGAGACACGAAGGCTAACATATCACAAATCCTCGCTAATTTTATTTTGCGCAGAGCCCCTAGAATTCAAGCATTCTTTAAAAACCCGTGCCTCGGAACAGCCCTTGTGTGTCCACCTGCAATCTCCTGCTTCCCCAATTGCAGTTCTGCTTCCTGCGCATGCCCAGCATCCTTGCTTTATTGTCCCCCATTCCCGATCCTCCCGACGGCCCTGCAATAGCAAGAAATGAAAGACAGTTAACAGAATGGCACAGCATGAGTGGGATATTTCTAGTCTACATTACTCATTTATGGAATTTAGGGATCTCAGCATCACTTCCAACCACCCGGTCGTATATAGTTAAGGGACCATTGCACCCCTGTAGGAATGTGCCCCCAAAACAGCTGTGTCAAGTCCTATAGAGATTTCCCAGCATGCCCCTGCACCATGGGCTACTTTTGTGTTGTAACTTATGATATTGTTAAATTTGGTCATAACAAAAGGATTGGGCTTCTTGAAAATGTCTAATGGGGTGCCACTCTGAACATTATTTTCAGGGCCTCTTTCAATTCCCGGTCCACCGCTGATGGAGATGTTACTGTGAAACAAACAACTGGTCTTCCTCCTCTCTTCTCAGATCTGCAGTCCTCTCCTCATGCATCTGTAGTCATTGGTCCATGTATAGCCTTCATCCCGCATGCAGTGCCTGATAAAATATGGTCTATTAGATTATTTTAGCGTGGCACTGGTTAATGAAACATGCAGCCTAATAACACCTGATATTCACACCCAGGGCTCTGACTTCCAACACTCTCCTGAATGAAACTAGACACATCAACATCCTCAACTTCCATGTCAGCCTCTTGAAATCCAACACCTCATTTTATGGCCAGCCAGCATATCCTCTGCACCACCTTCACATCCCAGAGTCTTTCATACCATTGCATTTGTGTGTGGTGAGTTAGAAGGACGCAGACTCTGATAAACTATTTCCCTTTGTGATTTATTAAAGACAAGGAAAAAGGCCTAGCTTTCTCTATTCTACAAGCCATCCCTACCCAACACAACTGGCTGAGGGGCTCATCAGTCATTAGTGAGGGTTTAAACAGAAACAGTCCAGCATCCAGAACTAACCTAACTGACCGTACCGCTATAATAACAACTAAATGCAGGAGAAGGACTCCTTTCTCCTGTTGTGAGTTTTGCTCCTCAAAAACTGTAGTTTTAATATGTAATCCTTAGGTAGTCTCTGGTCACTGTTCTGATTAGTACATACAGTTCATATATGATGTGCCGTGCCTTATTCTTTCTTAGATGTTTCTCCTTGTGTGGAATATTACTCTCCTCTGATATTTGTTTTTCTCTCTTCCTCAGGCGAACTTCTCCACCATGTACAGGTTTCATCTTCAACCTCGTTTTCTTGGGCTTTACTCATATAAAACTGTATATTCCAATATTGATTCCTATTCACTTCTTAAGGTTCCACTATTTGGATTTATTTGTTTGACTAAGACGAGTAGAATTGGTCTCATAACGATTTTCAATCACTCTTCTTAGTTCAAGCATCAAAGTCTCTTTACTTTGACTGGGACGAGTATGATCAATCCCATAATGATTATCATTCACTCTTCTTGGTTGAAGTATCACAGTCGGTTTACTTTGATTGGGATGAGTATGATCAATCCCATAACGATTCCTACTTTCCCTCATGGGTCTCCCATTCTCCTCATTACTGGGACAACGTCACTGGGGCTTCTTGTGGTTCGGGGTTGATTGTCTGCATTGTCAGGCTGCTCTCTTTTTCTTTCTCATGCCGTTGGTGAGGATGTTCATAGGGTACTTTCCATATAATTCTGTTCTGCCTGCGGGATGGTTTCGCGATTAGTTGCTGGGCTCCTGGTCCCACCATGAGTCGTTCGTGGTCATGCAACCACCTTCGGTGCCTCTCTCTCTCTCTCTCGTTACTTTTGGATGCTTTGTGTCCATCTGTTTCTTTGGCTCTCCGCCAGTTGAGACGCTGCACGTCTATCATGACTTTGTTTTTCCGTTTTGGATCGCAGAAAATACCAGTCCAGCTCTCTCTCTCTCAAGTAGGTGAAATGCCTTGCATCTAATTCTCCCTCTTCCTTCCGCTGTGCATCTGCTTTGTTCTCTCTTTCCCAAGTAAAATTGTGCGCGTCTGTTTCTCTCCTAGTAACCGGCATCCACTGTGCTGTGTCAGTCTCTGGGTTTTTCTTTTCCTGGTCCTCTCCTTCCATCGTTGTGATGTATGCCTGGCATATGTCTAGGCCTTTTCGTTATTACCCTCAATTAGTTTCTTCGCGTTAGTGGAATGGGATATTCCATTCAAAGATAATTGTATGGTTTCTGCATGACAATATGCAGAAACTGGTTTCTTCCTCATGCATGGTTCTACAGTAGAGGGTCACAGAGGTATTATGAAGAGGGTTTCTAGGGAGTTCCTCATTAGAACGGGAGATTTGTGCCCAAAGGGGGATTCTCTTCTGGTGAGTTCACACTCGCCCCTAATCTTAGGGAAGGTATTGTGGACCTGGCTCACCTCCCTAGACTCACAGGGGTGAATAGATAACTTATTGTGATTCATGGTAATGTCTGCTTCTACAGTCCTTTCATCAACCTGCACACCAAGCATTGTCACCTCATAGATTGGCTGTCTATCAGTTCGTGCCCCTCCAGAAAAAAACATCCAACTGTATATTGATTGGGTGTGCGCTAGACACTCTCAAATGGCTTGCCAAAATAGTATGCTACTTCAACCATAGGAAACGCCTCCCTGACGTGTAACCACCCATCATCACAGGCATTACTTATTTCTCAATAAACTCTCTAGCCTATTCCACAAGTCTCAGCTCAGCCCAGTCCCTCCTGAAATTCAACACATTACAGAAATGTTATTGTCCCAAGCGATCGGGCATGTGTTTTTTGAGCAAATATGGACCCATCTTTAAAAAACGTCCTATGCACCTTACCTTAATTTTCCTCACTTTCATACCGGCAAATATGCCTGCCTGGGCACTGCCATCTTGTGGAAATCTTATCTGTTGATCCATCGCCCCAAGTCAAAGCACTAAATCATATCACTCGCCCATCAAGCTGACATCACTCATCAGAACAATAAGCTTCACCTATTTTAATTACATTGGTGGGCAGCATCACCAAATGTACCCTGTCATCACCAAAGTCACAACGTTATCCAACGCAGAACATGGTACATAAACAGACACGTTGCCCTCGTTGGCAAGACTTTTCTGTCTTGTCACTAAAAGGTTGAAAAACGTATATGTAGAATAAAACTGTGATAACCGGAATGGTATCAAGTACTTTTATTTTTGTTGAAATGCTGACAAGAGGAGATGGTGTCCATGAAAACATCTTCCAATGCCGATTCTCTTAGATCGATTAATCACAGTCTTCACAGAAAGTATTTTTCAATCGACGTACATTACAATGCGTTAGTGAGAAGGATTGAGTGGTTTCAGTTCGAAATACAAAAGGTTCACATCAGCACGTTTTCATAATCTATAGGCTGCCATATTGCTCCTTGTTACTGCAAGGGCAAAAGGACAGATGGTTGTTGGGCGATCGTCCCAGATAATTGTAATTAACGATGCGCTGTTCATTAGTATTGTCCAATTTCGATTGAATAAGCCGTCTGCAGGAGGCTTCACTCCATGACATGCGCACATATGGACAATGTAACTGTAAAATAGAGAATAAAAAAAATTCTCAGTACTCATTTTTTATTATAATAGACACAGTAAATAAATACATTTATGATTTCAAGTTATACTTATTTATTTATTTGTATTTATTTATTTCTTTATTTTCACTTATTTCAGCGCACAAAGCCCAGAGGTGCTAGTTATAGAAAGTGCAAAGCACATTAGTGAAGTGCACGAGTACATATATGGTTACAGACAGAATCAGTGTGAGTACATGTTACGGGAGCTACATCAGGCATGTCGAAATAGTTGTGGGTACACAGACTGGCTACATCAGGCATCCAATTGCTGATAGGGCAAATATAACATCCACTATGCAGTTGTAGGTAATGCAGGTGCACGGGTTAAGCAGTACAAAGCTGTAGAATCAACAAAACAGGTGCATTGTAAATAGATTACATGTACAGTGCTATTAGCCATTTGTGGAGAGGAAAGGGCTAAACTGGTCAGTACAGAACAGAAGGCAGTCAAATACCGAGAGACAGTGGATGCAGTGACACTTACTCGAGAACTAAACACAGCCCCGCTCAGAAGCCATTGGAAAGTGTTTTCTGGCTTTACGGACCAGAGAGAGCTCCCAGATGGAGGCACACAGCCCTTAGACATATGTGGCTGGCCAGCGTGCAGGGCGCTTAAGACATAAATAGCAACTGTGGTGCAATGAGTCAACGAGCATAAACCGGAAAGCCTTAACCTGAATGACAGGGGGCTACATGGGAAGAATGCTGCGAAGGCTAATAATGACGGTAGGAGATAGTGCTCGGGGCATGTACAAAAAGTCCGGGAGCTGCGCGTTCGAGACGTGGTAGGAAAAACAGGTTTTAGGTGGTGAAGGAGCAAGCAGCAAGTTCAGTTAACATGTACAATGGTGATTCTTTGTGTCAAATTGAACATTCATCCGTGACATGGTTAATCATAGAGCATACATCACACTGCCCATCCACAATTGCATAATTACTTACAATTTGCTTTGAGCGTCCATTCTCTCTGTTACGGGAGACACATGCTTCAAAATACAGGTTTCAGAAATAGAAACCAAACTTTTCTGTGTTTGCTTTTAATATAGTGAATCTTATCAATTCTTTGTGGTTATTTGCAGCATTGTGTCCTTGAAGTTGCTAGTGTGGTGGATTCAAGGCAAAAATAACAATGAGACCCTTCATGCAATGTTTTCAGCGAGCTTTGTTTATCCGGGTATGCATCCCACAAAAATGAAAAATATTCTTGGGAAGCTTTGTACTGAAATTCAATGAAATATTTCCAGTATTCCTCATACAAAAATATTTACTAGAAATTTTACCATAAAAATGCACCTGGTGACACATTTATGGATTGTTTCACAGATGTGCCAAGTCCAGGTGCAGACAGGACATGGTAGACCTGGAAGGGTATGAACGTTTGGACAAATGTGCTATTTCACACCAGGACGCATGTAATGTTGCACTCATGGCCACGTGTGCAATGAGCAAATTGAAAAATAATATATTACATCACTAAAATTAATGCATGTCTAGTGTGAGTTCATTTTTGAATGGCTTACTTGGCTTATGTGTGCATCTATTTCAGCAATCATCTTCATTTCTGCATCAATTTCACTTTTATTTGATGAGTATTTGGAATGCGCCTATACAACAAATAGTGGCGTCAAAAATAAAATGTGTAGGTAAACAAGTGGAGTAACTAAACAATAGCCATAAATAAACACAAATTTTACTACTAGTCCCTGTCAAATTCGTATTGTGCAAGTTATGTTAGCAGTGAAGTGGAGAGGGAAGGGGTGGATGGTGAACCAATGTATTGGCAAGTGCTGGTGGGAGACACCAGTATGTTAAGTGCCATGGTGTGCCATGGGAGGAGGCTACTGGCTAAGTGCTTGTGCTGAGGTGTCTCAAGGGTGGATGCCCAGCCTCCCTGAAGTAATGCAGGGGGACCCGAGGCAAGTGTTGATGGTGGTGGGTGCTGGTGTCGACTGGGCAGAGGGCTTGGTAGCCTGTAAGATTCATGATTGACCAGGCTGCTTGTCACAGCTGCTGTGGGCGACCAAGAGCCAGTGGAGGGATTTTATAGCGGTAGAGATGTTGTCTGTGGACTTCAGGGCAAGGATAAGTCTTGCAGCCCTATTCTCTAATCATTGACGGGGGCGAAGGGAGGAAAGAGCAAGATTGTGTAAGAGGCTCTTGCACTAGTCCACCCTGGAAAGGCCAGAGCTCTGAAGACATTGACCTACTGGGGGAAGGGAAGATGAGGAAAGGGAGAATTCATTGAAGGAATTATGTCTTCTTGGAAATGTCCAAGATGTCAGGGGTGAATGAGTGAGAGGAGTCTTAGATCACCAAAAGACTTTAATTGTGATAGTAGACTGCCCAAGTAGGGCAAACAGAGTGCTGGAGGAAAACATGGTGCAGGGTCCCCAATCAGAAGGATCTCTGTTTACTGGCATCAAGAAACAGATCATTGGCTGCGCACCAAGCATAGATTGTGGTAAAAGAATTGGGAAAGAGAGAGGTGGAAGAGGAGATAGTAGAGGGAAGCTAGAAGGAAAGTTGTGTGTCATCAGCATAGCACTGAAAATGAGTGCAGAAGGAGGATGTCAGTTGACACATAAACCTTTGTTCTCTTTCATTCAGCAGCATCTTTACAAGATTCCTACTTGCGGGCAAGGATAGACTCTGTATCTGAAAAGACGGTTTGCACCACCATCGATATTTGTATTTATCATTTGTAAGGTGCTTCAAACAATGGAATTGTGTTGAAAAGCGCACAAGGACAAACAGGATGGGAACAGGGGAAATAAGAACAACAATGTACAAAACTGTAAATATGCAATCTTAGGCATACTCTTTATTGAGACATTTATTTATTGTGCATTTGTAAGGTGCTTATACAGCTAGAATATTGTTTCAAAGCACCACAAGTCAAGCAGGCATGGTAGCAAAGGACCAATCAGGACAACAAAGGAAGGAAATTGACAATAAATTAAACAAGACAACACTGCTCCTGCTACTCCTTGCAACATTTGGAACATACAAGTGCATAGATGGAGGGAAAAGAAAAGGGTTGGGGGTGAATTGATAGGGCAACCCAAAGGGGGACATGCAATGGAGCCTGTTTAGGAGACAACATGCAAGTTGTAAGGCTGTAACAGCCCAAGGAGGGTATGCCAGCCACCAGACCAGTAGGTGCAAACATGACCTGATACAGCTATACAGGCAGGTGAGGGCTCAAATGCAAGTGCAGGGGTGGCGGATGCTGGAGTTGATTGGGCAGAAGGCCAGGACCAGGTAGGACTCATAAGGTACCTGGTCGCCAATCTCAGCGAATGAGGGGAGTTAGCATGTAAGGGAGAGAGGGAAGAAAGAGGAGAGGATATTCTTGAGAAGTTTGTGGGCCATGAGGAGATCTGGCTCAAGATGGGAGAGGGGGGCTGTTTCAAAGGAAGGTGCTAACAGAGGAAAGAAATCTGCCACCAGCTCTATGCTTGGAGAAGCATTTGACCAGCAGAGAGTTGGAGTTGGAGTCAGAGGATCGAAGGGATATGGAAGGAGAGTATTTAGTAAGGGCCAGTGACAGGTATTGTGTCCCCAGACCACAGGCCCCATACCCTAGACAGCCTTGGGTATTATGCAGAGGGATGTGAACTTGATCCTTGCAGCAACCTCAAGACAGCGTAGAGATTCAAGGGCTGGAGAGATACAGTCTGTGTGCTTGAGGCCAAGGATAAGTCATGCAGCCCTATTCCAGATTAGTTTGAGGGGTAATAGAGAGCTAGAGGGTAGATTAAGTAATAGGTTGCAGCAGTAGTCCAGCCAGGAGAGGGCTAGAGCTATAGAGACATTGAGCTTCTGGGGAAAGTTGAGGAAAGGTGAGAATCCCTCTAATGAGGTTATTAAGGTGAAAGTGGTATGAGGGGTGAAGGAAAGAGAAGAGTGGAACAACACCCCAAGACTTCTGGCTTCAGAGGAAGGAAAGGTAGAATAACACATTGAGAGTGGCCCGACCGCAGGGTGTAATCAGTCCCGATAGGAATGATCTCAGTCTTCGTAGCAATAAAACAGAGATCATTAGAGGTCCACCATGACTGTATCTTGTTGTATTCAGACTTGGAAGTGCAATTAGGAGTAGTGCAGTGGATGGGAATGGAAGGAGGAGCACAGTAGTGAACAAGTGCTGGAGGGGGGTCTGGGAGGGAAGTACTAAGGGGAGCCAATGCGGAGAACCTCAGGTTAATTGCAAGTACAAGTGACTGACAAGAGTGAGATGTGGATCCACCAAGCAAGGACCCACAGGGCAGTGCAGTAGGCGGTGGAGGAGTGCTGGAATTGACTGGGAGGAAGAGCCTGGGATGATGTAACATTCCCAAGGGGTCAGGCCACCAGTCACAGAGGCAGTGGGTTGATTTGCAGCTAAGGGAAAGACGTAAAGTGGTAGAGCTGAGAAACGGTTTGCGCACATTCTGGAATTAAAGGAGGTGCAGCTGAAGCCTGATGGTGGCCATGAGGCACTTACAAAGGGAGGAACCATTCGAAGAGAGAGAGCCGCCACCACCTCTGTGCAACTTGGTAGACTACATATTTTTCCAAACAATGTGTAAATGGTTCAAACAGGCTTTATTTACATTAAAAAAAGAATTGTGGATTGGCCACCAGGGGGTGCACGGATGAGAGACATGTGTTAGAGTCTCTCCGTGCCCCTGACCCCAGTTTTGGTGATTGTGCCCCCCACCTACCCAAAAGTTGATGACCACCTCAACCCCCCTGAGCTGTTGACACTGTGGTGGGTTGACTGGCCGAAAATCTGGACAATATCAGCCTCTCCTGGTCTGAGATTGACTGCCTGCACTGGCCGGCCCTGTCTGGTAGCGAGTAGTGCGTACTCGTCAGCCTTGGAGATCGGACTCAGCGGGTGCCTGTCGGCCACATTACGGCGGGACAGAGGTGAAAAGGAGCGAGTGACAGAACACGGAGAGAGCTTTTAAGGCAAGTCTTGATCGCCTGGATCGAGATCCGGGCCAACTGGCGGGGCTAATATGGATGAAAGACACAGGCAAATAGTGATGACGCCTCCTCTGCCCGAACTATCATTGCCTCTTGCGGCTCCACTAATGTCCCCACCGAGTCCCCCCAATCTGGTTGAGACATTCGGAGCCAGCACCGTGGTCCCCCCTACCTCCACAGTGCCTCAGCTTCCTCCAAACAGCACGGCCCTCCTGAGGTCTATTTTACGTAGCGCTGCGCTGCGGCAATGATGGCCACTGCCGGCACCATACCGGCTGCATTAAACTTGGCCTGAAGACTAGCCGGGGGGAGAAAATAGAAGCAGAACTGTATCAGCCACTGCGACCAGTCCCTGGTTCAGGAGTTTGGGACAGTGGGCCCCAGCCAGCCCTGGATGGTGCTTCATGTGGTCCTCAGTGCTCAGTTGCCTCCCCCTTTTTTCAGGTATGCTTGGTGTCTGCTTAGGTGAATGCACGGCTGCCCTGGGAGGAAATTTCAGATTGCGGTCCATTCAAACTATTGGTCTACAGCCCAGGAGTTTGTGCTTGGACAGTTTGAGCTCTAAATAAAGGTGTGCACTGGATCTGATAAATATGAGAGTACCACGCAGGCAGCCAAAGGGCTGCTTCTCACTCCAACTGGGGTTAAAACATTCAGCGACACGGAATAACAGCTGGTACCTCATAGTGCCCAGAAAGTGAAGGGAGGGTGTATGGCCCCACGTGTACCAATTCACCCCTAGACTCACCCCTACCCCCTCGAGCACGCTTGAACGCAGGTCGAGTGGACAACGGCGACTGCTTTTCACAAATCAAGGCGACACACCCAGCTGAGGCATAGGAGATCTTCCTCCCCCCTGTCATCTAATCGCGGATACACAGTAGGTGTATGAATGAACAAGCAATCCTGAATCTTGGAAGCATCTTAGTGGGGCAACGAATACCACCATCCACGACCCAACACAATAGCGCAGCATGGACAATGTGGTGCACTGATAGCCTGGGCCTGAAAGACTCTGAGGCATATGTGGCAGGTGTGCGACTCCCAACCTGGGGGAAGTTGCTGACTGCTCTCAGAGACCACGCATAGAAGCTGCCAAATCGAGGAATACCGTGATTTGAATCTGAGAACACACACCTAGCCCCTCTAAATGCAGCATCCTGGGCGCTACGTGGACAACAACAGGACCAACTCCACGAAAAGTTCTAGTCACTCAGTATTGCTTACAGTCTCCTTCTCCTGACAATCAATATATCCACTGTGCTTCAGACCTGCAGTGGGCACACTAGGACATCCACGTCTAAGGAAATAGTGGCAGCGTATGGAGTACAAGAATAAGATGCACAGGTTTGCATTTCTTGGTGGTAGCATCAACAATCTCCCTATATCTGTTTTACTAATGGCGGCCGATAATCAAAATTCGACGGCCACTAAAGGAGACGTTGCAGTGCTCCTGGAGGGAATAAGAGGCATGCCCACTGACATTGGCAATAAGGTAGATAAGATCACCAATCGACTGGATAAGATGGAAGATCGGCTCACAGAGGTGGAGCATAATCAGTCGTCCCTTGACACCCATGAAATACAGATAGATGTCCGCCTGGGTGAAATAGAACGTCGTGAAGCAGATCTTGTGTTGAAGATGGACAACTTCGAAAATAGGGAAAGGAGGAATAACTTTCGGTTCTTTGGGATACCTGAGAGAGAAGGAGAGACCGAAGGAGGCTTGAAGAATACTGTCCATCAAGTCCTGAAGTAACTCTTTAAAGACAACTCCATCGAAGCCACTAAAATCGAAAGGCTTCACAGGGCCGGGGGACCGGCGGGAGGTTCAAGATCCATATTGGTCTGCTTTCACAACTACCCTGACAGGCAAAAAATCCTGGAAAAAGTCAAAACGAGTGGTACGTTATCGCTGGACGCAGCCCGAGTCAATATATTTCAATTTCAATACCTCTCAGCACTAACCCTTGCAAAGAGACGGCGGTGCTCACCCCTCTCCACATGGCTGAAGGAGAAAGGAGTGCGGTATAGATGGGGCTACCCATTTTCGATCATGTTCGAGGTTGACGGCCAGAGACAAAAACTCATAATGGACTCACAAATTGATAACGCCATAAGGGAGTTAGTGAGATGTGAGGAAGCTGCCCCTGATGACCCATCCCAATCAGGAAAGAGTGAAGGTTGGCAGACTAACAGGTCGAGAAGGAGGAGAGTGCCAGGAGCTAGAAAGTTTCTCAAGCTCAACACGCCTTCGCCCAACACATCGTGATGATATAACGCCTGCAAACCGTGCCAACTTTGGGCGAGATGAGCTTCGACGGTGGAATGGGCGAGCGCCCACCACCGGTGAAAGGGGTACCACATCGGGAATGGTATCCATTGTTTCTGTTCTAAATGACTATATTGCTTGAGGTATTTATTTATTTATTTATTTATTTATTTATTTATTTATTACATTTATTACTCACCCAGGACCCTGAGGTATCACGGCGAGGTTACAGACAACTTTTTCAAACACACATGTACAATTGCATTCATGAGGAGAGATTACTAATCACAGATTAATCACACTGTTCAGAAAGGCGGGCTGTATCTGATCTATCAATACTGGTTAAATAACCAGGATTTTAACAGTTTTTTAAAACCAGATAGTGTTTCTTCATTTTGATACTAAGCGGGATGGTGTTCCAGTGTTTCGGCGCTAAGTATTGGAAACTACTCCCTCCTGCTCTAGTATTCTTGAAGCGGGGCAGCCCTAGTAGGAGTTGGTTATTTGATCTTAGTGTTCTGACTGATTCTTTTTTGGCAATGGAGTTGTTCAGATAAGTGGGAGCTTTGTTATGGTGGCATTTGAATATGATACACAGAGTCTTGAAGAGGATTCTAGCCTTGATGGGAAGCCAGTGAGCATCTCTTCTGGTTTTAGAGATGTGATCAGATTTTTTCAATCCTAGGGCAGCTCTTAAGGCTTTGTTCTGGATTAGTTGCAATTTGTTAAGATTAGTGGTCGAGGTCCCGAGTCACAGTACATTACAGTAGTCTAGTTTGGATAATATTAATGCTCTGGCCAAAGTAATGCAGTTAGTTGTGGTCAGAAATTGGCGGCTTAGGGCTATTAGTTTGATGTGTTTAGTCATTGTAAGGTTGGCATCCAGGTACAATCCTAATATTTTAACTTGCTTAGAGACAGGGATCATTGTACCATCAATGTTAATGGTCGAGTAGTCTGGGTGGAGTGTGCTTAATTTAGATTGGGAGCCCACAATGAGAATCTTTGTCTTCTCATCATTGAGGCACAGGCTGTTTAATGCCATCCAGTTCTGAATTATGGCATAGATATTGTTGATGGTTAAGGTGTCTTGAGAGTAATTACCTGAAAGTGGTATAAGGATCTGAGTGTCATCAGCAAAGTTGGTATAAATGACACCCATATAATCTAGAGCTGCAAAGAGGAGCTTAGTATAAGCATTATAGAGTGTAGGAGAGAGGCATGACCCTTGAGGTACTCCAATGGGGACTGGGATAGGGCCTGCTGCTTCTTTACCTATGACGACTCTAGTAGTTCGTTCTGCCAGGAAAGATTTATTCCACATAGTGGCATCAGTGGAAATATTGAAGTCTTTTGATAAGGTGGAACAGAGTTTGTCATGGTCTGCAAGATCAAACGCTGCAGATAGGTCCAAGAGCAGGAGAATGCAAAGTTTGCCTGTATCTCTAATGGTATCCATCTGGATTTTTAAATCTAAGAGCGCCGTTTCCATGCTGTGGTTTGGTCTAAAGCCTGATTGTCTGGTGCCAAGAAGTTGGTTGTCTTCTAGATGTGCTTGGACTTGCTTATAGGCTATTTTATCTATGATTTTGAGCAAGAAAGGTACCGTTGTTATTGGTCGGTAGTTAGTGGGTACCGTAGGATCCAGGGTGTTTTTTTTTAACAATGGTGTAATCCATGCTTCGTTGATACTGGCTTGTACCATATTTGTTTTGAATGAGGCGTTAACAAAATTGGTTATGATGGGTGTGAGGGATAGGGCACATGATTTGACTACAAGTGCTGGGACAGAGTCTCCTTTGCAATTAGATGCTTTGGGTTTGGTTATAGTATTAAGCACCAACTCTTGGGAGACAGGAGAGAAGTGGAATATGGGATTGGAGTTGGTTTTAGTGGTTGGATTAAGGTTGGTGGGTAGAGGTTATCTGATAATAGTTGTCTTTTGGTAGTGATTTAATTTTGCAGGAGATAGGTCTTAGCGGTCAGTGCATCTTGAATGGTGGTGCACCATTCTTTGAGGGAGTTGGTGGCATTAATAATGGGTGTTGGATTTTCCAATTTTCTCAAAATGGAAAAGAGTTCTTTGGAATCAGAGGCAGCGTTGCTGATTCGGGTATTGTAGGCATTAGCTTTCTGTGTGACAATGGCTTTTTTGTAGGTGGTGTTAGCCAGTTGGAAGGCATTTCCATAGTCTATTGTAGGGTGTTTTATGTGTGCATGTTCTAACGCACGTTTGGTTCTTCTGAGGGTCGCTATGTCATCATTAAACCAAGAGCACAAACGTTTTTCCATTCTTTTAGTGAGGGGGGCTACTGCGTTCACAGTCAAGGTGAGGCAGTTGTGGTAGGTATCAGCCAAGTGGCAAGGATTTTCACTGGTAATTGATATGGTCTTAAAGTCTTCATTAAGCAGTGGCATGAGGTTGTCCGGTGTAAGCTTACGACGGTTCCTAGTTTCATAGGATTGAGTAGTAGTGATTGTGGGGAGGGGAGGTTCATTGACATTAATTGTAAATTTAATATTATGATGGTCTGTCCAGATGAGGGGGGTAACGGAATCTATGGTTATGTTAGTGTTCAAGGTTACGATCCAATCCAGAGTTCTTCCTTTGACGTGAGTCAGGCATCCACTATTTGCATAAAGTTCATGTCCTTTAATGCCGAGTGTAGAGCTTCTGCTTTGGTGTCTAGAGGGTCCATAAATCCTAAATTGAAGTCTCCTAAGAGGATGCATTTGGTTTTAGGTTTAATAATTGGGGTTAGTAATAGCAGTAGATCTATTTCTGGGCTACTATTCAAGTTGAGGGCTCTATAGGTTACTATAATGTTGATAGTAGTTTTGTCATTGGGGGCGAATTTGACTAGTAGTAATTCGTAGACAGTGATGTCTTCAAAAGGACAGTGTCTGAAATTGAGGTCTTTTTTGGATATGATAGCTACTCCGCTGCCATGTGAGTGGGATCTGTCTGTCCTAAATATGGTGTTGTCTGGAGGGATTGCTGGGGAAAGTAATGGTCCGAAGGCTTGGTGGAGCCAGGATTCTGTGATTACCAGGAAGTCTAAATTAAGATCAATAATGAGGTTGTGTATTTCAATGGCATGTACTCCTAGGGACCGTGCATTAACGAGAGCGCCATTATAGTTCGAGAGAGGTTTCTGTCTGGGAGTAGGTGGTGTAACAGTAACTGTTGTAGTTGGGCATGGTAGGTCATTGGTAATAATTTTTCTAAGGCGAGTGATTACAATAGGCGATAATTTGCTGAGTGTGTTTATGTTAGGTGGGTATCTCTGATCATGGTATCTAGTACGCGATCTTAGGCGATTATTTCTAGTAATCCCCAGAATGGGAATAGTGGAAGGGTTTTCCACTGCAGATTCGTGAGTCTGTGGGCATTCTTGTTTGAAGTGTACTAGAGGACTTATTTGGCAGAGTCCCCAAGAAATGGGGCTTCTGGTATTTTCGCCATTAGAGTGGTGAGGGAAGGGTGTTTGTGTGGGCAGGAAGGGGGTAGGGCAAGGGATGGGGTGATGGCGAGGACATGCTAGTTTAGTGAGGCCATCTTTATAATTCACATAATATTTCTCTGTGCAAGGTATATGGTTTGCAATGATGGTGAAAGGGAACATGATGAGGGATAGCCAATCACGCATAATTGTGCCCTAGTGATAGTGTTAGGCACTGTAAGTCAATAGGGTGTGTATTTCTGGAGAAAGAAACTTTGGCAGATGTAGGCAGAATGTTAACTAACAGTAGATGATAGGGTACAAATAATCATATCTATACCAAATGGTTGATATCAGGGCGCATGGTGAGAGGAACATGGGCAACTGGCAATGTGCTGTGCGACAATTTATGTGCTTTAGTTAGTAAAGAAGGCATTTAATGCATAAAACCCATTGTCTAATAGGTGACTAGTTGTCATTCGAACTGCTATACTAGGTTGCTAATGCGGTTTGCACTACAACAGGATAAGGCAGACCCTAAAATGACATGCAAATAATCATTGACTGTAGCAGAGTGTTATGCAGTGCTAAAGGCGTACCGTCTGCAGGAGATCTGAGTCACTGAGCTATTAAGACAACGATCAGAGGAAACAGTGAGTGGCGTGATGGCTGAGGTGGATAGTTCAGTTGGGATCGAGCGGCAGCATCAATACATTTTCTTAATATGTAGTTATATTACTCATAGTCCTGATGCCTGGCAATTATGATATTAGTCTCTGGTCGTTAGCTATGCCGAGAGGACGGTGGTGAGGAGGGGCGGGATGGTTTAGATCGAACTTACTTGGACGGGAAGAATAAGGAGCAGACAGGCCCTTGAGGTCACGGCCGGCTTCCGCCTCCGGTCATGTTGCCGGTAGTAGATGGAGTGTTGAGCCAATCAGGGCGTTCTCAGAATAGGACGCTAGAGCCTCTACTGGCTGCTACGAATTGAGCGGCCATCTTTGAATATGCACACGGAGTGTGTGATGCGGCTCAGGGACATCCAGCACTTGCAAATACTATATTTGCTAGAAGCAATAGCAAGCGAAATGCCGACAAACTGAGTATTATTGATGATCTCTCCTTACTGGATGTTTCAGCCTGCCTGGGCGAAGGTATCAGTAAGCGCTCTGCGCGTTGCGTCTGGTGCTCATGGTGAGGGCTGGGGCTGGCGGCGCTGGGCTCCTGCCATTCCTGGATGTGATGTAAAATGGGGGACAGCCTCAGATAGGCCCTTGAGGTCGCGGCTAGGGGATGCAGCCGGCTTCCGCCTCTGGTCTTGTTGCCGGTAGTAGATGGAGTGTTGAGCCAATCAGGGCATTGACAGAATAGGACGCTAGGGCCTCTACTGGCTGCTCATAACAATTGAGCAGCCATCTAATATTGTTGTGGTACAAATGTATATGATTAAGCGTGAATATATGGGGCACCCGAAAAAGCACTTTGAAATGAAGGGATCAGGCGTGAGGATCCCGCTGGTGACTCAAACTACCCTGGTGAAGAGAACTGGGAGAGACTGGGCGCCTCAAGGTATTCGGGTTTTTGAATAGTGGAGGGAGGAGGGAGGGCACATGGGGAACGTACTGAGAGGCTTGACAGAAACCTGACATTAACCCTACCATAATCTGTCATGGATCATTTTGTAAAGCAATGTCGGAAAACACAGGCAGAGCCAGGTACACAAGCTGGGCACATAGGCATGTATACCTCACAAATACACATTAAATGGCAGAAATAAAAGGGAAACACAGAGCAAACACACTTTGCGTATGCACACTCAACATTAAAGGCTTTAATTCACCCACTAAGAGATCCATGGTTGCTAGCGAATTTCGGAGGTCCAACATTGATATTCTTTTCCTTCAAGAGACACAGTATCAAAGAGGCAGTGAGAAAGCAATTCCAAGTGGTACTATAGGGGGCACTTTCTGGAGTTCTGGTATTTGCAAGAAGGCGGGAGTGGGGATTCTAATCCGGAAGGGACTCCACATGACGGTTATGAATTCTTGGGTTGACACGGAGCGTAGAGCACTTCTGGTCATGGGGTCCATTATAAATCCGATTATCATACTAGCTACGGTTTATGCTCCTAATAAGGGGCAGAAGAGATTTCTTCAGAGAACTGCTGAGAAGATACTTTGTATGTCACAGGGCCATCTTGTCATAGGGGTTGACTTTAATACCTGGATGAATAATATACTAGACGGGCAAAAAAGAATGAGGCACAGAACCCTCCCCAGGCACTGGTGGAGGCTGAAATCAAAATGACCCTGGAGTTGCATGGCCTTCGCGATAGTTGAAGGGAACAACACCCAAGAGAGCAGGGGCATCACCTTTCACTCCATCCCACACGACACACGACACACTCACGAGAATCGTTTATATATTCATCCCAGCCGTTTTTTTCGGAGATACTCCACACCTCTGAAAGTCACCCCATTGCGTGGTCGGACCACAACATGGTCTCGGTGGACCTGAACTGGACAACCTCACACCCCAGAACTCAAAGTGGAGATGTAATGAATCCTTGTGGGCCGATACAGTCTTTAGGGAGGAGATGGAAAATGAAATCAAGCAGTTTTTCAATAGCAACGACTCAGGTGAAGTTTCAAAGGTGCCGGTATGGGAGGCAGCCAAGGTCACATGGAGGGGCATCCTCATCATGGAGGAGACCCGTAAGAAAAGGGAGCGTGCCCTCTGGGAAAGGGACCTCAGGGAGAAAATAGGCCTGGAGGAGAAACTTGCGCAGGTATCTCCAAATGGGAGGTACGGACATCTTTCTAAGGCTAGAGCGCTCATGGAGGAGCTGAAAGCGCTTGAACTGGGGAAAACTGCCCTGACCCTACAGTTTTTTAAACAAAAATATTATGAAAAAGGTGATAAAGCCGACGCTATCCTAGCAGCTCGTCTATGCACACAGATATCGGAGAGGTGGGTGGACATGATAGAAAGCATAGATCAAACCCACACACCCATAACCGAAACTTCCCCTGAAGGAACCCAGGAGGCATTTGCTGCCTTCCATGAACACCTGTATACTAATGACCCACCCCCCCAATACAGGACATAGACACCTATCTCCATGAGTCGCATCTCCCCTCGCTGTCCAATGCGGAAGCAGAGGCCCTTGACATGCCCATCACTGGGGATGAAGTACTAGACGCTATCAAACGCCTCAAGACAGGGAAAGCCCTGGGAGATGATGGCTTCACTCAAGGATTTTTTTAAACGTTCTCAAGGCTCCTCGCCCCTTTTCTAGTTTTCCTTTTCAATGACATTCTTGAAACAGGACGGGCACCCCCGACCTTTTCCCAAGCCCTCCTCACAGTCATCCCAAAGGAAGGTAGAGATCCCAAGTATTGTGGATCGTATCGCCCCATCTCACTCCTTAACATTGATGTCAAAATATATGCGGGAATCATAGCGTCTCGGGTAGAAACGCACCTACCAATACTGATGCACCCCGACCAGGTTGGCTTTGTAGTGGGGAGACAGGGAGTGGACACAATGAGAAAGACACTCCATCTGATACATGAGGCACAGAAGGGGGGATGCGACCCAACGCTTTTATCAATAGACGCCGAGAAAGCATTTGACAGGGTTGCTTGGGTTTCCTGGAGAGGGTTCTCACAATGATAGTCCTGGGATCAAGACTCTGTTGAGGTATTTGGGCATTGTACTCCTCCCTGAAGACCTCAGTAGTGGTGAATGATGTGTCTATTCCAGATGGTTTGAGCTGAGGAGAGGTACAAGGCAGGGCTGCCCACTGTCAGCAATCCTCTTTGTCTTGTCACTCAAACCGCTTGCCCAGAAACTACAGATGGAAAGAAGGGTGGGGGAATTACCATAGGTGCATGTGAATACAAACTAGGCCTGTATGCAGATGATATACTCCTACACGTCATGAATCCCCTGGCGTCCATCCCCGTAGCAATAAACATAATTGAAACATATGGCTGACTGGCGGGCCTTAAGATCAACACAGGGAAATCTGTTCTCCTCCCAATCAATAAAAGCAGAGATGCTGAAGTGGAGTGTTTTGCACCACTAGGTATGAGAATTAGCCTGACCACACTTCGATACATGGGTATCAATGTTACTAGAGAGCTCAAGGACCTATATGAGGCCAACTTCCCCCCGATGACATTGACCATGGAGAGAGATATTGAGAGATGGTCCAGACTCACTATCTCGTGGATGGGCCGCCTGAATGCCATCAAAATGACGATCCTACCGAAAATACTCTATTTGTTCCAAATGATCCCCATTCAGCTCCCCAGAGCATACTTCACAGATATCAGAAAGACCCTCCTGAACTTTTTATGGCAAAATAAGAAGCCCAGAGACCCCAGAGCATTATTCCATCTTCGCAAAGATAATGGAGGGGTCGGCCTCCCAGACCTGCAGATGTATTACGAGGCCGCCCAACTACATATATTGATTCCACATCTCAGACAACAAGTGAAATTGCATTGGGTAGGCTTAGATAATCACCATCTCTGACCTTCCAATGTTGGTGAGTGGCTATGGGTACCCAGAGCAAGACTACTTAACAGAATTAAAAACCACCCCATTTTCGGAACGCTTTTGGGTGGTGTGGAAACCGGGCAAAGAAATGGAAGGGATCACGACATGGCCCTCTCCCCTATGGCATCTGTGGGTACTGGGGATCCAGGACGCCATCCCAAATCTGGAGGGGTTTCAATCCTGGTATGAAGGTGGGCTGGAGAGGGCAGGGAAGCTATGGAGAAAAATCATCTTCATAACTATACAGGAGCTCGAAGAAGCGCTCAGAATAGGCCCGCTCCCAATATTCCAATATTTGAGACTAAAAGAGGTTATGACAAGAAAGATATGAAGAAAGAGCTGCAAAGAGAACTTACTCCATTTGAAAAGATCCTAGATACTGGTGAGGATTCCAGGGGTCTCATAAGAGCAATGTACACAGCCCTAGTTGAAGTGAATAAAGCCCCTTCTCACAAATTGAAAAGCAAGTGGGAAACAGACCTGAAGTGGGATCGCCCCCCACATTTATGGCTCCAAATATGCAGGAGGACTGTGAAAACGTCCATATTCTGCCAGTATAAATTACATGGTAATACACGGTATTAAACTTTTATACAGATGGCAATACAACCCGGTCAGGCTTAACAAAATGTATTAAATAGTAGTTAAATAGTAGTCCTTACGGTCGGCGGGGATGTGGGAATAAAGTTGATTACTGCCATATGTGGTGGGAGTGTATGGCTGTGCAGGCGTACTGGAACAAGTTCCTCAGTTGGATCAAGGAGCTGGATGGGGAAGAAAGGGGGAAGGACCCGCTTATGATTTTGTTAAGTTTAGTGGAGAAAGATGATAGCATTTCCAAATTACCGAAGATGATAAATAGCCTACTCTTGGCCACAAGGGCATGTCTCATGACCCCCTGGAAGAGGGCCACCCTCCCAACTAAGACTGAATGGATCAATGTCTCACGGAATGTGTGCCATATGGATAATTTAACTGCAGCTGTTCATGGGGATCGTACCTCCATTGACGTAGAATGGTCTGAGTTTCGCTCCAAATATGTTTCTTGAAACGATGTGTGCTAAACTGGTTATCTACAAGATTCATTTTGTTGGTTTGCCAAAAAGACACCTGATATGTGTCACTACATAGAGTTAAGTACGCCTGTACATTGCAACGATAATGTAAAGAGAAAATGCTGTTTGATGTTGTTTTTATATGATTGGTTCTGCAGGAATAAGAGATAGGGTGGGGGTGGGAACCTGGGGATTAAGTGGCATATTCACTATAAGAAACATGTTTTTTGTTAAGCGTAAGGCTTTAAGTGATTGTATCAATCCTTTTTTGCATGTGACATTATTCTTTTGTTCATCACTGATGTATCCCTTTGAAAAATAATAAAAACTTAATGGAAAAAAAAAGAATTGTGAAGAGAGACACACGTCATTTCAATCTTGTAGTCATCTTTTCAAAAAGGTCATGTTTGGGGGGGGCAAACCTCTTTGGCAATGTTCTGTGGCATAGACTGGGCCCTGGGAACAAAGTCAGGAGCTATTCTATGCGTTTGTATGGTCAGCACATTCAATGTCAGATCTTTTAAAAAATTGAAATCCATCGGCTGGAAGATTGGCTTTGACACCCATTGTTTGCTTCTTTTTGTAAACTCCTTGTTGTAACAAAGATCCCTGAATGTTCAGGCAGTTTTTGATTGTTCCCTGCCAATGTTCTCATTATGTGTAAGTACAGCTAGTCTTGTTCTGGCCCTCATACCGTCTATTGAAAAATGCAACCTTTAGGGCTTGTACTTTAGGCACATATTATGGAACACCTCCATATCTCCTGTAGAATTCGATGAGTGCCCACATGTCTCGTGAAAGTGTTTTGTCATTGACAATCTTCTCGAGTGCTGTGTGAGCAGGGGAGCCTGCCACTAACCACCTTTTCTTACGCTCATGCTCCTCACTTAATGGTCCATGTACACATTCGTGGAAATGTTTGTTTTCTTGCCACAAGTGTTTATTTGAACTATGGTGCATCAATGAATGCCATTTTCCAGCAGCATATCTGATGATCCATGACAAGTTTGTGAGCTTCACCAAAGATGGTTGCTGATAGAATGTGACCAAATTAAAATGTTTTCTGTAGCCCTTTTTTTCAGCAGCTGTGACATTTTTAGAAATTTATTTTGCACCGTGCCATACATCATACTGATGCTCTATGGGTGGGAACTGCTCTTGCATGGCTTTGGCTATTAAAACGTGCCTGTCAGTGGCTATCAGGCCTGTTTGCATTCCTGGAGATTGCAGAAGTTCAATGGATTTAATGAACCCATATTTTTCCAGTGCAACCGAAGATCTACATACAGATACTTGCATCACGAGTGAACTCACAATCGTTTAGTTTTCATTTCTTGGAAGTGGCAAGTGCAGTATTTAGCTGAAAAACCAGGACTGTCACACTGTCCATCACCCCCAAGCCTGAGCCTTTTTCAAAGGAAAGCATAATCAAAATATATTAGTTCCTGTGTCCATGACTGGCTAATAGCCGCGTACAAGAATTTCTTCTGATATATGTAGTATTGTTTTTTTTTAAGGAACTCAAGTCCCACAAATGTACAGAAACTTGACATTTTGATGAACTTTGATCCGCTAAACAGCAAAGCAGCTGAACAAAGAAAATTTCCTGCAGGCATTTCTCCAAATATAGGTTGAGCAGACCATGTAAATTTGTTATGGTTCTGTACACAGCTTCCCTTGATCTTTACATGTCTGCCTTTAACTACACAAGTAAAGTTAAGCAATGGCTCCCCACAAACCCTACGATGTAATTCATGATCACACCATATCATTTTAATAATTTCGATCAGGCAACAGTTAAATACAATGTATTTTGGTACCCGCAACAGACAGTCGTCCTGCACTACCATAGTTTGAGATTCAATGGTGGTGGATCAGTCATCAATATTCGGAAGAGTGAAGTCCTGATGAAGAGCACAATTGTGGATCACTTGTGAAGTTGCCTGATTTATTTCGGTTTGTGATGTTTCAGGATTTTCCAAATGTATTGGTGAAAGACTGATCTTTTTCTCTTTCTTAGACTTTAGTGTTTTAGAACGTGTGGATTGTGTCAGCGGTTCTGCAAGCAAGATGTAAAAAAGGATCTGTTATTTCTGTATCTTTGTATTGTCTTATTTTGCTGTAGCAATGATCCATAGTTACTTTACATGGTTCACTGGTGACATAACTTTCAAACTTCGGACACTGAACATTTGCATCAAGGCCATGAATTTTGATAGGAGCATGATGAGCATCAAAAAGTAGCTGCTCACAATTGACATTGATTTGGCAAGCCGCTTCATTAGTTTGGTTTGTCGTCTGCGCCTTCATGTTCCTCTTCTTCCTTGGTTTGTAATGGATGAAAGGAAACATGTTTACTGCTTTGTAGACATACATAATATGCAATCACACCATCAAAATGCAAACTCAAAATAATAGATCCTAAACAATTAATTTTTATAGCATTTAAAAAAATGTACTTATTCTAGTTTTCTATATTTTCCTTGGAACATTAGATTCTGATTTTCTGACCTCAAGACCAAGCTGAAAAGAAATTGTATCAAATATCTTATTTAATTTTTGAACTGCAAGATTCATATATACAACAGATTGCATTATTGTAATCATTATACAAATGTAAAATATTACGTGAATGTTATACACGTTGATGACTTCAAATGTATTGATATCTTGTGTATAACTCTGGGCCATGGGTATCTTCAATTTCAACCACTTCAGTAGTACATTCCTTAAACATAATACTATTTACAAAAATGATGAGATTATTTTAATATTACAATGTTTAACAATCATTGATCTCACAAACTACAGCTTGAGACAGTTCATCTAAGGATTTTTCACATAAAAATATCAGTTTATAATTTATAAAAATATATGGTTACTCAGATGATTACTAGGTTTGCATTAGTATGGACATATAGTAGAACACTGTGTGTGTAACATTTTAAAAAGACTGATTCGAAACTGTACCAGATACCCTTCAGAGATGTTGCAGGGAGTTGGTGTGTGATAATCCTGCAAAACATATTAATGAAATCATCCATTAAATATTTACTGTATAGCCATTAGATTTTTATGAAAGCTGATAATGTTTATGAACAAAAACATAGTCCATTCATATAGTAAGTGGAAGTGTCTATCATTCAGTAACAAATTATGTTTTTAGGAATGTACCTTTACTAGTGTCATTACTTACTCAGGTAGTTGAGATAATGCTTTGCAACTAGCAGACAGTCTAACAATAAAGTTTAATTTAGTTCATGTTGTCATACCTCATCCTCCAGAACAGTTGCAGTATAAGAATAGTGCGTTGTTGAAGTTCCAGCCTTACCCTATATCAAATTAATATCAATAAAGAAGTAAAGGTAAAATCTAAAAACAATAAAAAACAATAAAAAAAACCTTAAAATAATGATGAATAATGTTTACATTGAAGCTTACATTACACTTAGACAGAATTAAGGGTTGCTATACACTGAAACACTTACATTTCTTGAATAGTCGCATCCAAGGATTGTAAGCAAAAAAATACTTGAATGTTGAGTGCGGTTGATGTTGACTATGGAATACTGGTACATGTACAATCTCTATCTTTTAATTGATACATATATTAACACCATTGTTAAATGGACAATGTACATTTGGATTATAAACTGAACTGCATCCAAGGAGAGAATGTAGGTTTATGTGCAAGTCACTCATCCTCACCATGTGGATGTTGGTAGTGTCTGGGGTTTCCTCATGTTAACGGTCTGTACTTCCATCGTTGTCACCTATGGTCACCTACGTAAAGACAGACATGCTAATGAACACATTGAACAATGTGAACCTTTTGTAAAAGATGCAATGTACATTTTTAGAGAAGCCTCACATTGAACCAAACTATCAGTGTATACATGACCTCAGTATAAATAAAGTAATATACTGTTATAATTTCATTGTGGCCTTTGTTTCTGTGACACAAACATTGCTAATGCTTTTCAATTTGTAGATGGTATTGCAAATAGAAAAATCAAATAATAAGATAATAACAATAAATTATCACTTGTCATACCTCATCCTCCAGAACAGTTTCTGCAAAAGAGTAGTGTGTTGTTGAAGTTCCAGCCTCCACCTATATAAAAGTAATAACAATATTAAAGATGTAAAAGGCAAATATAAAATTTAAATTTAAATTTAAAAATCATGATGATAAATATTTAAATTGAAGCCTACATGCCACTTCAACAGAATGTGTGGTTGCTATGCACTGAAACAAATAAATAGCTTGGAATTGTCACATCAGAAGTATATTTTTCCAAGAATTACTTGAATGCTGAGTGTGGCGGCTGTAGACTCAGGAATAGTGGTAGATGTACAATGTATATCATTTTAATTGGTAAATGTAGAATGGGATCAAAACCGATTAGTGGGTGCACTTAGAAGAAAAAGATAGTTCCTCAAGTCCAAACCTGAGACAGCTGCGGATTCCGGCACTAATTAGGCTAACACATGCCTAAGACTGTAAAGCATAAAACATAATTTGTGCCAGTATCACATCCGCGTCACCTAGTTAGTAGATAATGAATTCTTATCAGATATAATAAGTCAATACGTATGAGATATTAACTGATTCAATTTGATTTATTGTGCATTTTGTAGTCCTGCCCTAATAAATAGGCAACACATGTTTCAACCTATCTGGTCTTTTTCAAGGCAAATGGTTTCTCTAAGTATGCTAACAATATTGGAATGAATAATTAATTGAATACTGAGAATGCACATTCAAATATAGACAACAATCATAATAAGATAAAGATAAATTATGCAAGATTCAGTTGTCATCCAATATTGTGAAGAAAGAAAAACAAGACATTCATTAGATAGTAGGAACATTTTATTCATCAGAATAAAAGAGGATGGGAGCATGTGGTAAGACAGAGTGAAAAATAAGAGAAAAGAGAAATGAAACAATACAAAATTAAAACTATATTAGTTGATTGGTCATCAATTAAATGCATAAGCATTCATCATATCCTAGAACAACTTTATACTGCCAATCATGGCTCATCCTTTATGCAAAAGTCGATTATTGCTCAGATTGTTCCACAAGATGTCCCGAGCACCAGTTGGATAGTTGGACATGTTGGACATGCAACATGTTATAAGTACTCGTGGTGTTACCTATCACAATCGTCATTTATAGATACTTAATAGTTTTTTTTAAAATTATTACACAATGAATTGCACAGTGTATGCTGCACCAAGTAGTATTTGTCCTTGTTACATGGACACTAGACTTACTACTTGTCCATTTGCTGGAATGCAGCAACATAGAATTACTCATTTCCTAAAGGCACAATACATTTCACCCGGGACATTGAATGTCCACGTTCCTCAGAGCAGGATTTACCAGACACATGGTGCTATAGTATTCACAGTCCTTTTGAACCCCATGTATGTAGCCACTTACCCTTGATTCGAGTGGTGTAGTGCCTGGTTGCGTGAGAAATATGCAAGTGATTGTATTGGGGATAATCCTCAGTGGTTGTGAAAGTGAATGATATGCGGTTTATGAAAAGACCTACAATTTAATCCATGCCTTGCAAAAAGAGACACCTTATTGCTATGATTAGTATTATTTGAATCACCCTGAAATTATCTGGTAGATTTTTTATTTTGAGCACGAACAAATAGGTATGATACGGATGTCATCCTGGAAAATGTATGTTGTAGGTAATCCTACTGGAGAAAAGGGAAAACACAAGTGGTGAGATTAGTGAGGGAATTGTTTACCTTGCGTAATGCTGATGTCTAAGATCCTCGGTCTGCACCTCCTTGGTAGTGGCCTCTGCATTCGTCCAGTGCCTGTCTGCGTATCAGCACAGACGCCATTTTGACAGCGCCTTAAATGCGGTAAATGTTGCAAAAAAGTAGGTGTTATGTGTAAAGCTTTACGGCAGTGCTCTGTCATCATCAAAAGTCTGGTGTCATGAAGTAATGAGGCTGCCTTTTCATGAATCGGCAAATGTAAAGGAGCGCTAGGCGGAGGAGTCACATGAATTACTTGAAATCATTATTTTGGGAGCACCTATACAATGAGAAAGAATTAAGTAAATTGAATAGCAGAGAAAAGCCTAGTCTATTGACGCAATTACTAAACAGAGATATGTCATGCGCGATGTGCGGAAGAATCGCATGAAATCATTTTAGTGAGTAAATTGGCAGTTTTTTAATTGTTCGGAACGGTTACACACCATCAATATGTGAGAACTAATAAGTGCATTGGTGTCCTACCTATGATATCGGTTGGTCAATACTGGTAGGCAAAAATAAATATTGGTCTACATTCCAAAATTGTCAATATTTTACTTGCTAAGTATAGCACTTGGTTCAACCTGTTCTGTCTTGGATGATCCCGCCATGAGACACCGTGGATATTCAAAATCTTGACACAAAATAACACGCCGATTACAATTGGAAATCATTCGATCATTGGTGTTGAGGGCAATCAAAGCAAAAATGTAAATGCTGAATTGCATATCAATATTTTGCTCCATGATTATCCCTTGCCATTATTAGCCATATTGATAAGACTTCTCTGAAGTCCTGTGGACATTGTTTGGTTGAACATTATACATATAACAGATTCAAAATTTGTTCCGTCAATTCAGAATTTTGACAATGTTATGTTATGTTATGTTATTTTGCATTTATATAGCGCCTTATGTATCATTGGTATGATCTCAAGACGCTGGTAGGTTGAACGCCCTCGGGAACCGAAGTTCAAGTCAGTAGAGAGAGAGAGTCATAAGGTGCGTGTGAGCACCGGATATGTGTGCAGCGGTGTTGCATTCCTGTGATAGCTGCTTCTTAGCGGTAGGTCTGGTGGTTGGGAGATCAATAGTATGTGTTTGTTCTGGCAGGTTGTTATCCAGACCAGTTCTGGCTGCGTTAGGCCTGAGGAGAATGCCTAGGCTGGAGGGTGTGAAACCAGCTGTGTTTAGATAGGATGATGGGGGGTATGAGGCAAGTGATGGTATGAGAACAGCTATACCGAATGGTGTCATAGTATCGCTGTATTCTAGTTGAGTGGTGGTCTAGAGAAGAGAGTAAGTGTGGAGATGTGATAAGGTAGTTTATCTTGAGATCGAGCACACTCCAGTAGTTCCATGCACTTCGGCCGTTCCATGCACTCCCACCAGTCTATGCACTCCCACCATTCTATGCACTCCCACCATTCTATGCACTCCAACCATTCTATGCACTCCAACCATTCTATGTACTTTGGTTGTTTTATGCACTACAGATCGTTCCATGCTCTCGAATCATTTTTGTAAGGGTCCATTCCGTGCTCTCTGTCTATTCCATGCATTCCATCCATTGTATGTACTCACTCAGTTCTAAGCAAACAGTCAGTACGATCATTTCTATGTATTCCTTCTAATCAATGCACATTGTCCGATCTATACATGTTATCGCTTCATCATTCAGTCTGCTCATTTCCATGTTATCTGTTCTCAATGCATCATCCATCCAACTCCTGACCCAATTCATATACCCAGTTTTGCCCGTCCCATCCGCATATGTCATCTGTTCATCCACATACGTCGTCCGTTCATCCACCAACTTCATCCATTTTACCCTCTTAACCCGTTTCTTCGACGTAGTTCTTCTGTTCCACCACATCACATGTTCCATCCACTTAACAATGTGTACTGAAACAGATGGGTCACATTCATGAGGTTGGTGTGAAGTTGAAGAAAAGATTCTGAAAGGACCAGTGTGTCAAAGGACATGATAAGGGGGAATATAATCAAAGAAAGACATGCAGCTCATGGTCCTTATTGAGACTGTGTGTAATACATCATAATCTACAAATCGTCTTTGTTTCTAGTTGCCTGAGACACATCTCCACATCACCACCTCTTCTTCCACATGCAGCTTTCTGAAGTCCAATGAATTGGATGTCTGCTTGATTACCCATCTGGTGGTTTTCTTGCCAATGGTTTGCTAGCGGAAGTTTGGGGTTCTGGCTGTTGAGGCTGGAAAACTGCTGTCTGATCTGTACGCAAAGTTCTCATATGGTGCTGCCAATATATACCTTGTTACAAATACAGATAATTCCATAGACTATGTACTTGGATCTACAATTAATGAACTCATGGATGTCCATTTGGATACCCCCATTACATGTGAATACAGTAGTATTATGGTGAGCACATTTTCAGATACCGCATTTTCTACATTTATGGAAACCTTTGAGCATCGGTTTAAGCCAATTGGTGCCACTGCCTTGTAAGTATTTGGATTAAGATATTATGGACAGATTTATTTTCTAATTGTAGGTACACATGTGTAAATAAAGCTAGGTTTGTCCTCAATGCAGTTCTTCAGGTCTGTGTCTAGTTGTAATAGATGCCAATTCATAAGTACCATACTATACATCACATTACTCTCATGTGAGTATTTGTTCACAAATGTAACCCCCGTTAAATGCTGTTTAGTCCTTCTCTAGGGGGCTGTGATCATGTTCTCTCTGTTAGTCTGAATCACCTTATCTCTAGTTATGCGCACACTGTCCTGTGAGTACCCTCGCTGTTGGAATCTGTGCATAAGGAGATCATACTCTTCTTCGAAAATCATATTAGTGCTACTTATTGTAATTTCTCAGCATCGAACAGGGAGAATGTTGACATGATCAAGGCATTCTTAAATTTCACATTATGTAACCATTCTTTCCTATTTAAGTATTGTTACTATACCCAGAACGAAGGAGTAGCCATGGGAGCCAAGTAGGCTCTTTCATTGGCCAATTTATGTATGGGTTACTTTGAACATCAACATGTCTACAATATAAATCCATTGTGCAGTGGCATCAAACTCTGGAAACGATACATTCACGACATACTCCTAATATGGAATGGTTCAAACGAAAGCTTTGACAGATTCGCAGAATACCTAAACATGAACAAATTTGGTATAGAATTCATGAGAACAATTAATGCCAATACTATAGTCTTTCAAGACCTTACCATATATGTTGAAGACGGACACTTGCAAACTAAAACATTCGGGAAACTGACAGAAGTCAATTCAACTTTGTTTGCTAGCAGCTGTCACAAAAGAGCCACCATCGCTAACATTCTGGTGTGCACATTTTACAGATCCAGAAGAAACTGTAGCACTAATATGATAACGTAATAAGGCCCATCTTTAAAATGTATTATCAAATAATCCCCCATCAATTGATCAAGCAAACATGATAAAAGGGATATTCCAAGCCACACTCTAGTCATGCAGTGTTATTTGTTTTTCTCAGACCTAGTTATTATAACACATCTCTGACCATGCTTAAATCTGAAAGTACAAAAGATATGGACAATTGTGGTCCATATATTGCGCCAAATTTGAAATGTGAAAGTACTCGGTAGGTCTTTTAAAAAGTTTACAACCATTGCTTATTGCCAAACAACAGAACTGCATGAGATTATTATTGATGGAAGATGAGATGGACAAATACAATCTAATCTGGGAAACTGTCTAAAGATGTGTAGTACATATGTTTTCATGTTATGTCCCTGGGAGCTGGTATGGCTTGTACATTTCGTATGGTCTGCAAATTGGCCAATGAGACAGGGAGCTGCATGACTACCTGGTGATTGCCACCAGCAGGTCTCGCAGTGCGGCCATCCCACTCATCAAGGGAGCGCCACGTGGAGAACCCTACTGTCAAGCCGCTCCATTGAGTTCACTGGGGCTGCACAGTGATGTGGCCCAGGTGATCAACCATTTACCTGACCCCCACCCTCTAACAGTCACTTCCTCCCACTACCCTTGCTCATTGCCTTAGTATGGTGGGGGGAAGAGCATGCTACTAAATCCTTCACAGGGCCACACCTGACAGACATGGCCTGGCTGATTTTGAACACACAAACCTCCTTCCTCATTACGTTGCTACAAGTTTACTGGGAAGTAGCCAATTTCAAGCAACCACGCCAGGCAGATTATTATTATTATTATTATTATTATTATTATTATTATTATTATTATTATGTTTATTGGGCAGGGACCTGGCTTTGAGAAGCAACAGAGTGCTTTACAGAGGTATACAACAATACAGATACACAACACAGCACTTTACAGAGGTATAAAACAGTACAGATGCATAACAGATCCCTTTTCAGAGGGAACACTAGAACAGATATACAGTGGGGGGAAGGATACAGAGGTGCACAGAGGACGGGTACAGCTGTACAGGGTGGCAGGAGGCGCGGGCAGCATCTAGCAAGTCAGGTGACACAGGGGCGTGTTGATGGCCTGGGTGTTGAGGAGGAGAGACTCTTTGAAGAAATGGGTCATGGGTTCTTTACTGAATTGTAAGAGCGGGGGGCGAGTCTGATGCTGACAAATAGGAGGTTCCAGAGCCTTGGGCCATAGGCAGAGAAGGCTTGATTTCTGGTCCTATCCTTTTTGCAGCTACAGATTTCTAGTCTGCATGTGTCCTGGCATCTGGTGGTGCGCTGTCCGCCAGAGATGATGATTTTTTCCATGATGTAGCTGTATGACTTGAGGGCAACTGTTGATGCAGCAAGACTCCCCCCGAAGGTGATTGGTGCATCCAGTGGGAGTCAGTGAAGGTTGATGATGGATAGGGTGATGTGGTCGTATCTGCATTGACCGTTGATGAGGCATGCAGCCGTGTGTAGGACACTTCTCAGGGGACGACAGAAGGCCATTTTTTTAAAAACTCCCCTTCACCCTTCATCATGGGGGACATACTTGCATTATGGATCCCACCCTTGGGCTATACTTCGAGTTTTTTAAGTGGTCTGCAATGCTAGGATCCATGTGTATGTATGGTTGAAATGTTCAGCATACTTCCCAACATGCTGCAAATCTAAAATGTGGCATGTGGGTAGGTTCCATGGTGTAGACAATGTAAAAAAAAGTATAAATATAATGTTTCTAATTGTTGCAGTCTGCAATGTGTGCATAAGTATGTGTGTGTGTCTACAGCGGTAATTCGGCATGAGGGTAGGTTCCATCGTGTACATGTAGAAAATATAAAATATACATTTTTCTAATTGTTTCTTTTTTTTAAGCTGTCTAAAATGCTTGGATATGTGTGTGTGTGCCAGTTTGAAATGTTCAGCATACGTCCCAACATGCTACAAAGCTGAAATATGGCATTTGGGTGTAGACAATGTAAAAAGTATAAAATGTCAATTTTTAAAGTTTTTGCAGTCTGCAATGCTAGAATATGTGTGCGTGTGTGTCTGTTTAATATGTTCAGCATACTTCCCAGCATGCTACAAATATGACATTTGGCATGTTGGTAGGTTCCATGGTGTAGACATTGTAAAAAGTATAAAAGATACATTTTTCTTATTTTTGCGGTCTGCAATGCTTGGATATGTGTGTGTGTCTATTCGAAATATTCAGCATACTTTCCAACATATTACACACCTAAAATCTGGCATGTGGGTAGGTTCCATGGTGTAGATAATGTAAAAAATATAAAATATACATTTTTCAAATTTTCTCTTAAGCAGTCTGTAATGCTCTGGTATGTGTGTGTGTCTGCTCGAAATGTTCAGCATACTCCCAACATGCTACAAACCTGAAATATGGCATGTGGGTAGGTTCCATGGTGTAGGCAATGTAACAAGTACAAAATATAGCTTTTTCAGATTTGTTTATTTTTAAACGATCTGCAATGCTTACCTCTGCCATAGGGCTCTTTGTGTCGTAGTTCTGCCATAGTTCGACGTTCATTGTTTCTAAAGTTCAGCAGTTCATGGAGAATTCAACAGTTCATTGTTCCTTAACTTTTCACACTATAAGCATTCTAGCTGACATTAGGAGCACTCACTTTTAAAGTCATGCGGGTGACACAATATGGTGCTTTTATAGTAATGCAGTGACAGGAAACGGTGCATATCTCTTCAATAGCGTCCACAATGACGTTGTTCACCAATCGTGGCAAATCTCTCATGACAATTACAGAAACGTAATTTCCCATGGAAGTTGATGAATGTATGCCCTCTCAACAGGACAAAGCTTATGGGAGAGTCAGGTAGAACGGCGAGGACAGTGGGCTGATTGGCAGGATAAGCTGTGGATTGTAGGCATAACGACGCTGACATGCTGTGTGCATCCGTATGGAGCGCTATCCAGCAGGCTGCTTCGGATTTTGTTTCACCGGCATTGCCACAGTAACCCCGCCCACAATCCTGGAAGCAGTATAAGTGAACCAGTCATGCGCGCGCGCATCCAGCATATGCACGTCGAGTACTGTTTCGCTGTGCTGGACTTTGCTGTAGGACGCTGGAGGGCTCTTTTGCTGCATTTATTAAACCTGGACTCATTTCTTTACAGGTATTAAGGATCCCTATATCATCTGCTAGCCGCAGCCCTAGTGTCTAGAATCCCTGGACTGATTATAATACCCAGTTACTTTCTTTCTTTACTTCATGCTGCTTCAGTTTTTGTTTCACCAATGTTGCCATGGTAACCCCGCCCCCGTTCACGGAAGCAGTATAAGTGAACCGGGCATGCGCATCTGCATGCACATCCAGCAAGTGTACCTCGAGTGCTGTTTCGCTGTTTGGGGGTTTTGGGAGCATGTAGCAACTAGTTTTGTTCATTTCTTAGCATTGGTTTATCACATCCGTGTCCTTGTGCATTCTAGAGGCTTGACTTTCTTGTTCCCTCCCAACACCATGACAAAGAAAACAAATCACAATGGATCCTCCCATAACTCCACTAATTGGCCCTTCTAGGCGGCCTACAATTGCTGATATACTTTCTGCCCTGTTTGTTTTTTTGAACCGGTGGAATACCATGGGCCGGGCCATGCACTCCCTCTGCCCCCATCTCTGGTTAAATCAATGGCACTGTTAGACCTTCAGGGGGAGTTGCGGAGCCTCAATGGGGTTAAGGAGCACACTATTGAAATAGGCTCCAATCAACCGGAACAACCTACATCAGTGATTGATCTGGGGACTCTCCCTCAGGAGATAGAGAACCAGATTACGGGTGTAGCCACAAGGGGGAATGATCCCTTTGATGTGAATTACGGCTCTTACCTAAACTCCCCTCCTATTTTTGGTACATGAGTAATCTCACTCCTGGCTTTGTCAACCCATCAAGACCCTATGGATGAACAAGATTATAGTATATCTAATGCCCAACGTTTTGCCAGCTCCCCGGTCTTGATAGACGAAAACAGATGTGTTTCAGCCATCGCTAATCTCAGGGACATTTGCACCCACATGTCGACTATGATTGATTTAGCAAAGGAACCTGCCCTACTTGCTAGAAAGAGTTTAGACATAACCAAACCTGAGGAAAGTTATACTGCCTCATATAGTAGATCATGGACTAATGGCTGGACTCCTTCTAACTTATAATAACAAAAAGGCCTTAACAAATCATCAAAGACATTTTTTGAGAAAATTAGCACAAACAGATATATTGGACTATGGTCAGGACAATTCAGTAGAAGTTTGAGATTCCCCATTTAAGTTACTCCTCTGTAAAATAAGGTGGCCAAGCTCCCTTTGTGGAGGCCCTGGGAGACAAACCATCTAAGAAGGGCGCTGGGAACAGTGCAGCCCCAACAGGGGCGTATTTAATTTCTGATATTAGATTGGCAGATGTCCTCAAGCAGAAGGGTAAAAGAAATATGGAGAAAAGTATTAAAGGCTATTTACCCGAAACCTCTACTTTCAAAATATTAAATCAGAACAAGAAACGGGGTACTTTGATTGGAGGAGGACCTACATGGGCTATGTTGCCCCATCAGCCAGACGCGTGGGCCCCTCATAAGGCTGGGCTAACTGTTGAGAATAAAAAGGGACCATCCCTGAGCGTGTCGGAAATCAGAGACCTTATTAAAGAATCTGTACTAGAAGAAACACAAAAAATGACACAGGCAAATGAGGGCCTGAGAAAGTCCTTTCCGTTAAGAATGAACTCACAAGAGAGGTTAAAATGATCAAACCCTCCAATTAACCCAGGGCCTCTGGGGAATATTGCCCTAGGGGCAACAACTAAAAGTCTTGATTTACAAAATCAGTTGACTGCTTTTGATACGCCAGGGCTGACTGAGCTTACGCCCACCCCTTCTCAAGGGATAGGGAATTTTGAATCGATTAATACTATGAGGTGGCCTTTGGCCTTAACACTAAACAATCCAATCATTCTTAATCGGCATAATAATTCCTTAACTTGGGACTCTAACAATTTGCCAGTTCCCGATAAGGAAGAGCTCCATTATATCTGAGCCAACAAATATGAGAGGCATATTGCCAATCCTGTTAGGAACAGTATAGCTGACTCCTGCTTAAGAGACCTGGTTTTCCCCCAGGACTTGAGCTTAACTCTCAATTACATGTTTAATAAAGGGGGACTGAATTCCCTAAATAGGATGACCGTGTTATCCCTGCTTGGGGAAATCACAGCTCTTAGGTTAATCACAAGGAACAACATCAAACTTGTTGATTTCACACATCGAGAACGCTACGACTTTGTTCGTCTAGTGATCCCCTGAACAATGGTAAATAGTATCCTAATGAGTGAGGCCGAAAATATCCAATAAATGGGGTATGATCTTAGGCCCTATCACTATACTGACAAAGGGGGTACAGTCGATAGTTCTTGGGAAACCTTAGTGGGGAGCGGGAAGATGTTGAGAGGGGAGACGTTTGCGGGAGGATCACCACAAGTCTCTCTAGATGGTTATGAAGCTCCAAATTGGAGATGGCTTGCTTCTACACTTAGCGACACCATCTCACAGCTTAAAAATATCAACGGTCACTTTAGCGTTGCTACAGAGTCAACAGATAATGACATGTTATTAATTGGCTGGAATGCACGTGGAGTTTCTGCTCTATGCTCCAATGTCTCACTATGCAAAATTTTACATTCAGCTTACATTTTTTGTTTGCAAGACACCTGGTTGATAGATCCTCCGATGTTCCAATGTTTATAGTTAGCACATGCACCAGCCACACAAGAAAGCAGGGGTTGTCTGGCTGGAGACCTTTTGGTCGCTATTAAACAAGGATTGGGTCTTTCCATTGTTAGCCAATGCATTGTCTGTAAGGGCATTCTAGCTGCGATCTTGAAATCAGTCAATGAGATGCCAGTGATTTTTATACTGGTGATTAACATCTATTGGAACCCGGAAGGGGATCTTGACACCTGTTTAGACCTCCTGAACTCAAAGCTGCAAGCTTGGCTTCCTGAATTCTCAGGGGCCCCAATGTTAATGATTGGTGATTTCATCACAGACTGCTCTATTTCCCCTGCATCCGAACGTGATCAATACTTAGAAGTCCCTGCCTCAAGTTATAAAAAGGGGGGTAGAGGGTTTATCTATCTGGCCACTCGAACGCCAGACGGAAAAGACTACAAGGTTTGAAGTGGCGTGGTTTTATGGAAACCTGGGGGCTTCATCTTCTTTGTGTGCCCATTGAAGGGCTTGAACAGGAGCAGGCCAAATGGTTTGGGTATATCTCCTTCTCATGTATTGACTATATATTTGTATCCTATCAGGTTTACAACTTGAACTGCTCCTTTGAAGTCTAACATAACAACTTTAGGGACCACGCTTTGCTTGTGGCCTCTTTTATGTGGAACAAAATTGAAGCTGGTGCAGATTTATATAAGGCATCACTACTAGTAAATCAGCAGGGCAATTGAGTTGGTTGGAATGATAAGAATATAGCAATGTTTAATATGATCCTCTCATGGGACTATGTGAGCTCCCCTTTAGAGGGAAAATGGAATACATATAATACTCTGAACTTCAATAGCTATGTTTTGAGGTCTATGGCCTCAATGGGGAAAGGTAACATCATGTGCCCATCCGTTAGACCGCATCCTCACAATTTTGATTATGCTGTACAACATATGAAAAGGGCTTCTTGAAAAGAGATTAGATGGGTAAAGAAGTATGGACAAGCTTGACAGGAGGCTAAAATTGCTAAGACTAAAAATCTAAAACAAAAATTAAAGAATGTGATCAAATCTTATAGATATTTGCTATTCCAAAACGATAATGAGGCTATGCAATATTCCTTGGAAGAGGGGAGCTAACTGAATTTCTGTAGTCTGATTAAAAACTTAGAAAAGTCTCAATGTTCCCTCCAATTTAGTCGCATTAATGAGGAGGTTTGGGCTACTTATCTTGGGAAATTGTACAGAGAAGGGTCTCATTTGAACACAGCGAATTATGTGGCATCTGATAAACTGTGGCCCCTGATTTTCTCAGTGAATACTGTGGATGATAAAATAGCTAAGGCCAGCTCCTCGAGAACTGGGGGCCCCAATTCATTGACTTACTTTATATTCAAAGAGAACGTCCCCTTATGGTCATGTATTTTATATATACTGTTTTCCGTGGTTGTTAATACCCGGAAAATCCCAGAGACTTGGAAAACTTCCGATCTAATTGCCAGCTACAAGAAAGGAGATACATTGTCCACTGCCAACCATAAGTGTTACGCTCACCTGGCTCCCACAGGGGCGTCGATCTGAACTGGACAGCTGCAGTCTCCACCAATGTGACGCGTAGTGCCGAGATGACGGACTGGACTGGCCCACCTAGCTTCGTTTGCTTGGCCCGTAGGAGTATTCTTCTGCAAATGGAGAAAGGGAATTAACCACCCGTGGAGTTGACCGTAAACCCCCCACCCCCGCTGTTCTCCCCACTGATCACCTTTGATGTCCCCTCTTATAGTCTCACCTGATGGTTTGGAAAGATGAGCTCTCCATCCTGCATTGAGCGCAGGGGCACGTAGATATCCAGTTGCTTCACTGGTTTGAAGGAATTGGCGAGTTCCAGAACAATATTGACTCTGAGATTTCCGGCGAGACGCCGTAAGTATGTAGTCTGTAAGAGTTTAAATGTCTGACTTTCACTCTTGTCCGATTCCTTGCAGGTTGCAGCTTGACCCTAGCGAAGAGTTCCTCGTGGCAGCCGGTAACATTCAGATAAGGATTTGTATTATCCAACACAGTTCGATAGAATAATGTCAATATGTAACCTGTTGCTTTCTCCCTTATTCAGGTGCTGAGAGAAATTATGAAGTCTCGGGGAATAATGCCTCTGGTGGTAAAATTAGGTAAGTCTATTGTGGTGAGAAGGATTCCCCTTGTTTGTCCCTTGGTTTCACCTTGCTGTCCTTTTGTTTCCCCTTGGGGGTCGGGGTACGGCGAGGATGCGATGGAGGCTGCGCCGACCCGTGAAGAGGAATAGTACCGCGGCGGTAAAATCAGGTAAGTCTATGGGGGTAACTAATATTGCCTCTGTTTATTCCCTTGGCTCACCTTGTTGTTCTTGTGTTCCCCGTAGGTGCCGGAGTGCAGCGGGAATATGCAGGATGCGGTGGATAGTGAAGATGCTGCGAAGGCCGGTAAGTTCAGCGCGGCGCTGCAGCAGGCGAGGCGACGCACATAAAATAACTTCTTTCTTCCAGCTTGAAGGCACAGTGGATTGGGAACTCAGGTAAGGATCAAAGATATTGCTCTTGTTCTAACCTTTTCTCCTTCTTTCCCCCTTTTCCTAGGAGCTCCAGACTCGAGGCGGGCGTGGCAGAAGACTGGATGCAGACTTGCAGGCACAGTGAGCGTTACGTTGCTGGATGCAGAATAACAAGAAGCGTGTGCTGCTCTTCGGGCATGGTTTAAATAGCCTCCAGAGTAGTCCCAGGTAAGTATTCCTCCCCAGCCCCACCCGAGTAAAAAATAGTCCCTAGGTAAAGTAGTCCCTTCCAAGCCTCTTTTGGCTTGGATCTCTTGCAGCATGGTCTGCATCAGGTAGGTTTGCAGCATGGTCTGCATCAGGTAAGTTTTAATCTATGAGCCTGGCACCTATGGCACCAGGACTGACTCTCCATATGAGCCTGGCACCATAGACACCAGGACTGCACCCAAATAGCCCCTAGCAGGGGTTGTTGGGCTTGCTTGGAATAACTTGATGCCTGCTTCCGGGGTTGCTGGACTTGGTCTGGGTCCCCGGGGGTAGGCATCATGACAGCACTCCCCCCCAAGGCCTCTCTAAAGTCGTTCTTCCCTGTGGTTTTGGTTTGTTTGGGAAATTTCGGTGGAATTTCTTCACTAATCGGGGTGCATGAACGTGGTCACTCGGTTCCCATGACCTTTCCTGTGGTCCGTAACCTTTCCAGTCGATTAAATAAAAAAGTTTTGACTTTATCAGCTTGGAGTCCAGGATGTTCTTAACCTCAAATTCGGGTTCCCCGTCTATAAGGATGGGGTCTGGTGGCTTGGTTAGTCTTGTCCCTGGTTGCACTGGCTTCAAAAGTGACACATGAAAGACGGGGTGAATTTGCATATTAGCAGGTAAGTCCGACTTGACAGCCACCAGGTTGATAATGGCCTTAATCGAGCAAGGTCCCAAATATCTGTGGTTAAATGTCCGTGTTCCCTTTAGAGGTATGTGTTTTGTGGCCAACCATACTTGGTCCCCTTTCTGGTATTGTGGAGTATCACTTCTATGCCGATCAGCATCTTTCGCTTGTTTTAAATGTGCAGTTGCTTCCTTAAAGGCTTGTGTAATCGTAGCGTGCAGATGGTCCACTGGGGGCATTTCTAAGTGTTTGGGTGAGTCAATGTCTGAGGTTCGAGGATGGTGCCCATATAAGGTATAAAAGGGGCTTTGTCCAGTTCCAGAATGTACTGAATTATTGTATGCATATTCGGCGATCCAAAGAATGTCTTTCCAATTACTCTAAATCTAGAACCATTAGTTGTCTAGATTATTGAAATTTATTTTCGCATATTGTTACTTAGTTATTCATTGTTTAGATTATTGAAATTTGTCTCTGACACATTGTTTCTTTAAATGTATACTTAGTTACTCATTGTCTAGATTACTGAAATTTGTCTCTGACACTTTGTTTCTTTTAATGTATTTCCTTGATGTTGTTTTTTTCTTTGACTTAAACCTTCTATGTTTACAACCCTTACAAATTTGTCTCATATATATTGTTTCCTAATGTGTTCCTTTGAGTTTTGTTTCAATACAAACTTTTTACGTTCACAACTTTTGACACGTGTGAGTCTCCTTATTCGATCTTTCTTCTTTCTGGACAAAATCTTGGGTTACGAATCTAGGGATTCATTCCCTTAGCAAAATCCAATCAGGCTCCCCGATCTCCATTTTTTGTTTCACTCACTGACAAGAATTGGGTAGTAGCCTTGATGGTAGCAGTTCTACTTTCTTTTGTTTTTGTATTTTCTGTGCCTGAGTCTGCTACCTGTCACCCTGGGCACACCGAAATCCTTAGAATATATATTTCCAATTACTCTCAGTCTGATGTAACATACAACGCAGGTATTGTTGGTCCTCTCCGTTTGACCATCGGTTTGGGGGTGGTGACTGGTCGGTAACCTCACATCGATTTGTGCCAATTGACAACATTTTTTCCAAAAATGTGAAATGAATTGACTGCCCCGGTCAGAGACCAATACGGACGGAAACCCGTGTATGCGAACAATGTTTTCGAGGAACTCCTTGGCCAGGATTGAAGCTGAAGGTAATCCCTTTAAAGGAATAAAGTGGGCCATCTTGGAAAAAAGATCCACAATAACTAGAATGGTGTTAAATCCATTGCATGGAGGTATATCAGTAATAAAGTCTAACGATAAGGTGTGCCATGGTGTAGGCGGAATGTCTAAAGGTTGTAAGAGTCCAGCTGGTTTGTTCTTCTGACTTTTGTTTTGGGCGCAAATGCCACAAGACATTACAAATGATTTAATATCCTTTCGCCAGGTGGGCCACCAGAATTGTCTCTTAATTTTAGCTTCAGTCTTTGCGATACCTGGGTGCCCCTCCATTAGGGTGTCATGATAACGGGAAATGACTAGCTCTTGTAGTTCCTTGTGTGGCAGAAATAGCCGCCCTTGGTAATAAGACAGGTCATTGGTGACAGAGTAGTCCAGGCTTTTCTTTACCCAGTCCTGCAGGGCTGTAGGATCAAAGAGTTGCTGGTTCTTTACCCGAATGTCCTCTAGTGTCTGTAGAGTAGTAATGCCAAGAATCCTTTGTTTGGAAATTATAGGTACTGGTTCTGGGTTCACTTCTGCCTCTCCCATCCCTATTCGGGATAAGGCGTCTGCTTTACCATTCTTACAACCTGGTCGATAGGTTATCACGAAATCGAACTCGGCAAAGAACAATGCCCATCGGAGTTGGCGTGACGATTGGGCCTTGGCTGTCTTTAAATACTGCAAGTTCCGGTGATCGTTGATCACAATAATGGTATGCCTGGCACCGAGAAGATAGTGCCGCCAAGCCTTGAAGGCGGATTTAATGGCTAATAACTCCTTGTCGGTAACCGCATAGTTTAACTTGGGTGCCGAGAACTTTCTGGACCAAAATGCTACCGGGTGAAGCTGGCCAGTTTCAGGGTCCTTTTGGGACAGGACAGCTCCCATGGCTAAACTGGATGCATCAGTTTCCACTATGTATGGAAGTTCAGGGCGCGGGTGCTTTAATACAGGTGCAGACGTGAATTTCGCTTTCAGCTCTTGGAAGGCATTTTCAGCTTCTTCAGTCCACATAAAGCGTTTATTTTTTCACAAGAGTGCTGTGATGGGATGTACAACATGTGAAAAATCCGGGATGAATCTGCGGTAGAAATTGGCAAAGCCGAGCATGCTTTGTACTCCTTTAACTGAACTTGGTGATGACCACTTAAGGATTGCGTCCACCTTTCGTGAGTCCATTCGGACTCCTCTTGGAGTCAGGATAAATCCAAGGAATTCAACTTCCGTGGCATGAAAAACGCATTTTTCCAGTTTTGCATATAGTTTGTGCTGGCGCAATTTCTCAAGGACTGCTTGGACGTGCTTCACATGGTTAGATTCTGAAGAGGAGTATACTAGAATATCATCGATATATACGACAACACAAACGTCAATGAGTTCACGAAGGACATCATTCATAAAGTATTGGAAGGCTGCTGGTGCATTGCACAACCCGAAGGGCATCACCTGGTATTCGAATAACCCATAATTAGTGCGAAAAGCAGACTTCCATTCATCGCCCTCTTTTACACGTACCAGATGGTATGCCCCCCGGAGATCTAACTTAGTGTATATGCAAGCGTCCTTCACTTGGTCTAGTAGTTCAGGGATCAGAGGCAATCGGTATCGGTTCTTAACAGTTATCTGGTTCAATGTGCGGTAGTCTATGCACGTTCTGAGGTCACCACCTTCGTAGGTGAAGGTTCTCAGGTTCCGTAAGGGCGTAGATCCTGCTACAAGGGGGTTGTGCACCGGGTATGAGATCGATTTGACAATCGTACGATCTGTGAGGTGGTAAGGTGTTTGCCTGTTCTTTTTGGAAGACATCCTGGAATTCTTGATATTCTGGAGGTAATTGCACGACTGATGTGGTTACTGTGGCCAGGCCTGCGTTCAGGTTTTTCTTTGGGTAGCAGGTTTGTGCACAATCCGGGAAGTTTATTCTCTTCTCTCACCAATCAATACAAGGATTATGTGTTTCCAACCAAGGTATCCCCAGTATTTTTTGAAACTGTGTGGCTTTGATTAGATCAAACACAATAGTCTCTCGATGCCCATCCTGACCCAAGACTGTCATCTCTGCTGTGGAATGAGTTGCAGGCTCAGAGGCAATTTCAGTTCCATCGACTGTGGTGATGACATCTGAGGTGGTCTTTCGGCAGAGAGGTAGATTCATCCTGGAAGCCAATTCGTAGTCCACATAATTTCCTATGGCCCGCTATCAATGTAGGCCCTTACCGCGTGCATACGTGATGGCTGCCTTGGATCTACAAGGAACATTGGTATGATGAAATGCGAAGTCTGAGTATCCTTCTTCAAGCTCGGAAAGCGGACCTCTACGCTTGTTGGGCGTGGTCATTTCCCGAGTCTGACTCCATATGGCTTTTATCAGCACCTCCTACCACTTTCTTGGGTGGTTTTACAGGGCAATCCCGTAGAAAATGCCCAGAAGTTGCGCAATATAAACACAATTGCATTTGCCATCTCCTTTTTCTTTCCTTCTAGGTTAAGGGTCCTTTAACCCCTCTGATTTGCATGGGTTCTGAAGCATCTGCTCCTTTGGGACTAGCGTGGGTTTTGACCAACACCCGATTCTCAAACTTGGCTCGATCAGCCTTTCTGTTCTGAAGTCTGTGATCTAACTGGACCACTAAGTCTATATATTCAGCGTAGTCTTGAGGAGGGTTCACAACTTGAGCCAGGACATCCTTGAGTTCTCCTCGAAGCCCTCGATGAAATAACGTGATTCGTTTTACCTCGGGCCATCCTGTTTCCAGTATCAACCTATTAAAGGTCGCGATGTAGCATAGAAGGTCCTGGTTACCCTGTCGTAGGGACAAAAGTTCGTTATCCAGGGCCTGTCCTTGGGAGTGCCGGGCAAATAGTTTTTCCATGCTCATTTGAAAGCCCTGAAAATCCCGAACAATTGGGTCATCCGGAGTAACTAGTGGAATTGACCAATCAGCTGCACTGCCGCTGAGATGTGACAATACAAAGGCTACTTTTGCTTTATCGTTTGGGAAGGCTCCAGGTCTGCATAAAAAGCGATTAATAAACACGGCAAACCTTTTGTTTTCCCCGGCAAAGCGTTCAGGCGGAGCTAATGGAATAGTTCCTGGTAGGTTTATTTACACAGGGTTACTCGATGACACAGGAGCTGGATTTCCCCCGGGTCCTGGTAGGGGTGCTTGTCCAGCCTGGCCTTGCAGTAGTTGCCTAGCAAGGTCATCAGTTTGCTCCTTTGACAAAATCAGTTTTCTCCTAAGAGCATTGGTTTCTTGACGGGCGGAATGCACTTCAGCCCTCAGTTCCCCTAGTAATTGGGCCAATTGGTCACTTTCTGAGGTATCCATAACGCCTGGATGGGAATTTGTGGGTAGGCTTTGCGTTCTGTTACGCTCACCTGGCTCCCACAGGGGCGTCGATCTGAACTGGACAGCTGCGATGTCCACCAATGTGACGCGTAGTGCCGAGATGACGGACTGGACTGGCCCACCTAGCTTCGTTTGCTTGGCCCGTAGGAGTATTCTTCTGCAAATGGAGAAAGGGAATTAACCACCCGTGGAGTTGAGCGTAAACCCCCCACCCCCGCTGTTCTCCCCACTGATCACCTTTGATGTCTCCTCTTATAGTCTCACCTGATGGTTTGGAAAGATGAGCTCTCCATCCTGCATTGAGCGCAGGGGCGCGTAGATATCCAGTTGCTTCACTGGTTCGAAGGAATTGGCGAGTTCCAGAACAATATTGACTCTGAGATTTCCGGCGAGACGCCGTAAGTATATAGTCCGTAAGAGTTCAAATGTCTGACTTTCACTCTTGTCCGATTCCTTGCAGGTTGCAGCTTGACCCTAGCGAAGAGTTCCTCGTGGCAGCCAGTAACATTCAGATAAGGATTTGTATTATCCAACACAGTTCGATAGAATAATGTCAATATGTAACCTGTTGCTTTATCCCTTATTCAGGTGCTGAGAGAAATTATGAAGTCGGGGAATAATGCCTCTGGTGGTAAAATTAGGTAAGTCTATTGTGGTGAGAAGGATTCCCCTTGTTTGTCCCTTGGTTTCACCTTGCTGTCCTTTTGTTTCCCCTTAGGGGCCGGGGTACGGCGAGGATGCGATGGAGGCTGCGCCGACCCGTGAAGAGGAATAGTACTGCGGCGGTAAAATCAGGTAAGTCTATGGGGGTAACTAATATTGCCTCTGTTTATTCCCTTGGCTCACCTTCTTGTTCTTGTGTTCCCCTTAGGTGCCGAAGTGCGGCGGGAATATGCAGGATGCAGTGGATAGTGAAGATGCTGCGAAGGCCGGTAAGTTCAGCGCGGCGCTGCAGCAGGCGAGGCGACGCGCATAAAATAACTTCTTTCTTCCAGCTTGAAGGCACAGTGGATTGGGAACTCAGGTAAGGATCAAAGATATTGCTCTTGTTCTAACCTTTTCTCCTTCTTTCCCCCTTTTCCTAGGAGCTCCAGACTCGAGGCTGGCGTGGCAGAAGACTGGATGCAGACTTGCAGGCATGGTGAGCGTTACGCTGCTGGATGCAGAATAACGAGAAGTGTGTGCTGCTCTTCGGGCGTGGTTTAAATAGCCTCCAAAGTAGTCCCAGGTAAGTATTCCTCCCCAGCCCCACCCGAGTAAAAAATAGTCCCTAGGTAAAGTAGTCCCTTCCAAGCCTCTTTTGGCTTGGAGCTCTTGCAGCATGGTCTGCATCAGGTAAGTTTGCAGCATGGTCTGCATCAGGTAAGTTTTAATCTATGAGCCTGGCGCCATGACTGCACCCAAATAGCCCCTAGCAGGGGTTGTTGGGCTTGCTTGGAATAACTTGATGCCTGCTTCTGGGGTTGCTGGTCTTGGTCTGGGTCCCCGGGGGTAGGCATCATGACAATAAGCCTATCTCGTTAATGGATGCTGATTCGAAAATGTTTGCCTCTATAGTACTAAGCCATTTGGAGGACTGGTGCAATGAGATGAATATATTACATGTCTTTCAATTGGACCTCCGTAAACACATGGGTACTGATGGAGGTACTGATGGAGGTGTTCTGTTATTGAATAGTCTACAGCAGTCAACCTGGAGAGAAAAATCAAATGCTATATATAGCCTCAATGGACGTATCCAGAGCGTTTGACTTAGTTGATCGAAGCACCCTTTGGGCCAAACTAAAAAAGTTGGGCATCCGGGATGGGCTATTGAGTAAACTAATTTTCTTCCATAAGGATGTGTCTATTCAAATGAGGTTGAATAAAGAAGGGGTAATGTCCTGGCAAATCTCCAATGGTGGTTCTCCAATGGATTATGACAAGGGTGTCTACTGGCATCAATCCTATTTAATCTTTACGTTTCTGACGTACATAAGGCATTAGCAAATTCATCTTTGGCATCAATGAAAATTGGGAATTTAAGGTTAACTTGGCTTGCCTATGCAGATGACTTCATTTTAATAGATCATATGCTACGGCCATAGGTCTCCAAAGGATGATTAACAGCTTTAACGATTATATGAGAGTAATTAATCTAGTAATCAACCCTCAAAAAAACAGAATATTGAAACTAGGTAGATCACAGATCAAATGTAAATTTGCATGGTTTTTCAATAAAGTAAAAATTCAGGAAAAAGAAAGTATGATCTATTTGGGTTATCCCATCATTTCGAATACAAACAGGGGCTTCTTTAGGAACTATGTTAGGGCAAAAGCCATGGCCTTTGGGACTCAAATTATCGAAGTTGACAAGACAAGAAGTATTGCAGGTTTTCTGCCCTACCTGCTATAAGATTCTACCTGGCTAAGGCAATCCCTCATTTGACATATGGGGTGGAATTCTTCCCTCCATGGATAATATATGAATTAGTCCTGTGTGAAGCAATTATGTGGAGAAAAGTGTTTTGGCACCTCTGGAAGTGCGTCACTTTCGCAGCCATCAGATACAAACTGGGGCTACAGTCCCTGGCAAGTCTGGTGGAATAGAGAAAGTTGTCGCTTTTCAGAATAATCTTCTGCAATACAGAATATAATCTGTATACTATTTACATAGCGAAGGTTTGGCATGTACCTCCATAAAGGGATTTTAACCAAACTTCTATTGTCATTGCTTAGAGATCCTGGAAGAAATTGGCAGCTCACCCATGATTTTGAGGGAGAAAATATATGCCTTCAAAATAAAAAAATGCAAATTTGATTGGTCTATGACCATTGATGCAGTTATTAGATCCAAACTATATCAATGGATTGTGTCCTATGACAACAAATGAAGTTCTAGCCATAAGATAGGGAGCCCAGGCATTAATGCCATTTTGTAGATTTTGCTCAAAACCATCTAAAAAAGAATCCCTACAACACATTCAATTATATCGCTCTGCCCTCAAGAAACAAAGGACAGCATAGTTTGGTAAATTCATCACTAACCTCAGTTGGATGCCGCTTGATTGTCTCTGGCTTAATATGCTGGATGGCAAATGGATCCAATTAAAACTATCAGTCATTAGGCTTCTGAAGAATGTCTGTAGATTAATTACTTGAGAATCAACGTAATTAGGTATGAGAATTTTGCTAATCTAATACTTTTCCTTACTTTTCCTTACACTCAAGGAGATCTGGTTTTAGGGGTTTCAAATTTTTATTAGGAATGTGCGTATATTCTATGATGTAATTGTCGAGTCTTGTGTAATTTTGTAATATTTGAAATGCCAGTTTTCCTATGTTCTAATATCTGGGATTTTGTCGTAATTTTAGTATTTTTCGATTGGCTTTTTATATGTTGTTTTAGTAGATCCCTTGAGTGTTTCTGTCGAATGTAGAATGTGTGTATTAACAATTCTAAGAAATACGTTTAGCGGATATGCTGGTTACTTTGCTTGTGGTTGATTTTATATTTTGTAAAGGTTTTCTTTGTTAAAACCATATACAAATAAATAAATAAAATAATACAGTGCAAAGCGTACATGCTTCAGCCATACACATACAGTCAGAGCACTTCAAGCTTACATGCTTCAGCCCTTCCCATACAGCACTTATGTAGAGTTTGCTGCTGCCTCGACTATAGATCGGGACACCAATAATGTTGCTGCACAATCTCAATGCTCCAATCGATTTACGGGATTCTTGCTTTCATCATGGTCAGCTTCATATGGCTTGCTCCAAAGTTGGAAACGAGGACAGTCTGTTCACACTAGCTCCTACAGGAAAGACTAGGAATATTGTCTACAAAGAAGCATTGGGTTAGTTCTTTAAATAAACTTCAAACTAGGACTGAAGTAGGAATTACTGTGCGAAGCACGGGTACACCTGCTAGTCTATATAGACAGGAAAGGTCAAAATGGCTTCCGTTCTGGAGGAAAAGGACTTCACCTCTTGGGTGGTGATATACAGTATGCAAACAACGTGGTGAAACGTACAAAACGCACAAAACCCTTCTTCCCCCTATCCATGGCTTACGACATGCCCATTTATAGGAAGGGTGTGCAATTAGGGCCTCAGCAATATTAGTCCCACTTAATCTTTTGGGGTTTGTGCACACACTTTATCAGAATGGAGAATCAAGTTGGATATGCTTATCTTTGCATCCATTCTTTTTCATACATTTAAACTATTATTACAAATTGTCGGGCATTTTCCTGTAACAGATGTTGTAACTTGATTCACTCTAAACGTTTATAATAGTCTTTCATCTGCCCCCTTACATTTTAGTTCTTGTATTTATTGCACATTATGAGAGCCCTTTTAGATTTCCTGTGTTAAGGTTGTATTCATTTTGCTATTTTGTCTTCCTTGTATAAGACTTTTTGTCAAACAAAATAATAAACATCAGAGTAAAGTCTTCTGCATTAGATATCAATGATGTCAAGATAGCTTAATGGATAGTCAATAACCCAAAGAAGAGATGGCATGATCCAAACATTACTATATTAGGGTGTCAGACTTTTAAAACATGCATTGGGCTCTGAAGCCAGTTCCCTATATAAGGTCAATAATTCCTAGACCTAAGATCATGTTGTGGGGATATTATAAATGACTGTGTAAATGTATTTAAATGGCGTTCAGCATCAGAAAGAAGCACAAACCCATCCATATGCGCAAAGAAAATTAAGTGACTGCATCGAGAATCATCAATTCGTCAATTCAACTTTTAGAACCAACAAACCATCAAATATGCCTTGTGAACACACATGCTGAATACCACACACTATTATCACACAACAGTAACATAGTTAAGGGTGGCAGGGAACAGATTCATGAATGATAACCACTAAGTGAAGGTGAATACATTCCATACAATTCTGAATCATCTGGCTATTGAGCAACTAAGTGGAATTGTACTTTCCCTCACTTTGTTCGGTATTAGGGCAAATAGAGTCAGCATTTAGACTTCAGAGGGTGATAGAACAGCTGAGGGATAGGTCAAACCTAAAAAAGGAAATAGGCTTTGGTTGCGCTAGAGGTAAATAATTACAGTGGTAGACCTTCAAAATAGTAAGAGGTAGAAAACTGAGAGACTCCCACTAACCATCTAGCATGAACTTCACAGACAAGGCATTTTTATCATCAGTGTCAGAAAGTAAGGAACATTCCCAGAATAGTTTGATGTCACACAGGCGATTTCGGCTTTCTGTGCCAACATTTTCTACTGAATGGAAGAAAATACTATGTGTGAAGATTTGGTATGATGGAAAAATAGCTGTACAGAAAGTGTGTTAGGATTGTTCGGATTCAGGAGAGTACATTCAGTGACCTTAAGTGAATGCAACAACATCATGTATTGGACAAAGAAAATATTAGCTGCACAGATTTGTGACAAAGCAAAATATTAGTTGCATAGGAACAAATATTAGAACTGTTTGGGGACAGGAGAGAACATTCATTGGCTATAACTGAGTGTGCCACCATTTTTTAATGGACGACAGAAAATACAATATGTGAATGTGCCAAATTAAAAATGCTTGCTGCAAAGAGACATTCTTAGAATTGACTAATGACATGAAGAGAATATGCTTAGTTGATGTAACTGAGTATGTCTAGTGTTTTGTAATGAAAGAAAAAATACTAATTGCAAATATTTGTGATTAGACAAATTACTGATTGCAAAGAAAATATCTCAGACTACTTTAGGAATGCATAAGAGCACATTCAGTGGCTGTAACTTAGTGCCACCAGAATGCCATGTATTTGGTGGATGAGACTACTTCTGATGAGACAAAAAACTATTTGTGAAGAAAATGATTAGAAGTCTTTGGAGGCTGGGGAGTTTTTTCCAATTCTGTGTGACGAAACAAAATACTAAGGGGGTAATTCATAGAATTTGGCGCACAAGTGGCGCACGCGGCTAGCCCACAGAGTGCACATGCTGCAGTCTGTGCCAGCCGCGTGCGCCAAAACCCATTTCAACGCACAGCGTATTCATGGATTTCAACATCCATGACCAGCCGTGGCGTAGAGCGACCCTGCAGCAGCACCAGTAACGCTCCCAATCCCGCCCCGTGCACCAAAAACATCACACAAATCTCATACATGGCGCAAAGGCCAGGGGACCAGCATACAGCCCCCACAAGCACGAGAATGCCTGTAAAAGTCCACGCGCATCCCTCGGAATACACGTACCCCTCTCACGCTATTGAAAATGCGTGGAAAACTCCCCGCGCACCCCTCAGAATACACGTACCCCGCTCGCGCTATCAACAACATGTGTAAAAGTCCACACGCACCCCTCGGAATACACGTACCCCGCTCACGCTATTGAAAACGCATGTAAAAGTCCACGCGCAACCATCAAAATACACGTACCCCGCTCATGCTATCGAAAACGCATGGAAAACTACCCGCGCACCCCTCGGAATATGCGTACCCCGCCCGCACTAGCGAAAACACATGTAAAAGTCCACGCGCACCCCTCGTAATACACGTATCTCGGCCGCACTAGCGAAAACGCGTGGAAAAGTCCACGCGCACCCCTCAGAATACACGTATCCCGGCCGCACTAGCGAAAACGCATGTAAAAGTCCATGCGCACTCTTCGGAATACACGTATCCTGCTCGCGCCAGCTAAACCGGTTGTAAAACTCCCTGCGCACGCCTCTGAATACACATACCTTGCTCGCGCCAGCCAAAACATGTGGAAAAGTCCACGTGCACCCTCGGAATACACATACTGCTTCCCACGAAGAGCACATACAGAGCGATGGAAACCCACGGGACCTTCAACCCGTGGCAAGGGAAACGCCTGCACGTGTTACATCACAGGCGCACTTACGCGCTAAGGGCCTTTCCTCGAATTACACGCTGACGTGCTGTTTTTTCACGTGCCAAATCACTCTGTATCAAGCTGGCCACGCGACAACACACAGAAGACCACGCTCCTGCCCAGAAGGCCGAATTACTGCCCCCCAGAGCCCCAAGCAGCCTCCCACGAGCAATCTGCTGCTGCCTGTCTGCCTGCTGCCACTGTGCCCTGCCATTTGGTGCCTGCACATCTGCCATCTGAAGGGGTCCAGTTGCAGTGACCACCCCTGCTGGAACAGAAGACTCCCGACTGAAGTAGCATCACTCCACAGCCCAGCCCCAGGACCCAGTTGCCCACCCACACCTGCCTCAGGGGTTGCCATGTCCAACACAACACCTTCTGGCACCAGTGTCAACCCCCAGCCAGAGAGGCAGAGGGCTACCAGCTTCAGTGAAAAGGAAGTTGGTATCCTGGTGGAGCAAGTTCTGTGGCATTATGATGCCCTCTTCAGACCATCGTGCGCCGACAAGGAAGGACGGAAGAGGATCTGAAAGGACATAGTTGGTGCCATCAATGCAGAGGGGATGGCACCCCACGACATCAAACACGTCCAGAAGCGCTGGGAGGACTACAAGTCCAGGTCCGGGGCCAGCTTATCACCCAGCAGGTGAGGGTCCTGGAGCACATTCGGCCCAGTGCTTCATCACCAGATCCTCAGGATGCAGGCCCGTCTGGAGTCGAGCGGTAAGTGGCCATGCACTCTTGTTTAAAAAAGGGCATGTTGCAGTGTGCTGGTAGTTAGCTACTTGGCTGCATGTGTGAAATGGGTCATGTTTGGATGTGTGTGTGCAGGGACGTGATGGTGCCACATGTGAGTCCAGTCAGGCATGACCCACATGGATGGTGCATGTGTAACAATGCATAATGAGGAGCAGCATGCAGAACGCACACATGTATGCATGCCTGTGTCTGTAATTTGACACGTTTGGGGTGTGAGAGATGTGTGCTGTTGTCATGAACATGCATGATGTACATGTCCGTGTGTTTGAGTAGTGTTTGCGCCATGGATGCATGACACATGTCGGTGAGGATGTGTTAATTCACTGATACAGACTAGTCATCCCTGTATCCACTGTGTCCGGAGGTATACCGGGCCAAATGCATGACCCTCCGGTGATGTGTGTGCATGTGACCAGCATGTCCCATGGTGCATGTGAGAATCAGCCCACCATTGGATGCAACTACGGTGCCTTGGACATGGATGCCAATGTATGTTGCATCTGCCAGGCCTGTTCCTGCATGTGTGTTGCCTGCACTGACCCATGTGTTGTGGAGGGACATGATGGAAGTGACGTTTGACAGTGCCACTCATGTGCCATTGCTTTGTGTCTAGGGAACTATAGTTCAGTACTCTGATGCTTATGTTCAATGTCTCCCTTTACACAGCAGTGAGTGAAGAAGAGGGTGGAGACGGTGCTGTGGAGGAAAGCGGCAGGGATGTCTCTATCGGCCGGCGACACAAGGCCCAGTCACCCTCCCAGGAAATAGCATCATCCGGGAGTGAGGGGACTGGTGCCACGTCTGCCACTACGGCTGCAGTGGAAGGGGCCGATGAGCCCCCACAGGGGCTTGCAACAGCGGAAGAAGGTGTCGACCCATCCAGGTTGGTGGTGGGTATAGAGGAGGCTGCTACAGAGCCGCACCGGGGCCTGGTGGGGGTGATACCACTGTTGCAAGTGGTGCAGTCCAGGGGGAGGGACAGGAGACAGCACAGGTCACCGCGGAGGTGCCTGCGCATGTCTCTGTCCCTGACACTGTGACTGCATCACCATGCACCAGCAGGGATGCCCCGTCCCAGGCCCGTCTGCAGGTAGGGGGGGAGGTCCATGTCATCTGGCACTCCTCTACCTGCGGAGGAGGGGACACGTGACCGGATGGAGTCTGTCCTGATTGGTGTCGCATTGCACACACGTGATATTCGTGATGACTTGCGTGCTTCCCAGGGGGACCACGCACGTCATCACGAAAAGCTGCGTGCCAACGTGGCCCAGTTGGGAGGGTCCATGTTCGGGGGTTTCCTCCATGTGTCGGCCTGTCTTGCAGCCCTCTCCTCTTCTGTGCACACCATACGCCAGTCATTCTACGTGCTGTCTTCCGGCCCAGATGCCACCAGGGCCCCCTGTGAATCTGCCCCAACCAACGCAGCCAGCCTGGTGGAGATCCCATCCCTGCCACAGTCAGGAGTCGGAGGTCCAGCAGGGGTGGGAACCCCACCAACTGGACCCCAGAGGATGGAGGGTGTGCCACCATCATCGGGCAGGGCACGTGCATGACAGCGCCGGTGGATTCCATCTCCCGGATGCTATCGTGGTGGCAGAGGCAGTTGCGTCGGAGGCAGCGGCATGCCCAGCGCTGGAGGCATCATGGCTCGGGGCCATCAACATCAGAGGGGCAGGCATTGGCCGGAGGGCAGGAGGACCCTGGATTGGGAGTGTCTTCTGTGTGGCAGCGGTTGGGCCAGCGGATAGATGCGGAGCGGCGGCGGGCGGAGGAGGCCCAGCTCACTATGGTCAGGGTGGAGAACTCCATGCGCAGGGCATTGAGGAGGGCTGAGTGCCTCGAGGCAACTCGCAGGGAGTTTGAACAGGCCATGACTGCATCCCTGCAAGACCTCGAGGCCAGGGAAGAGGCCCGCCTCTGGGACATCGACGTGGAGTTCGATGGCGCCCTGGCCCCGAACATCAATGAGGGAGCCATTGGACCTGCCTGCCGCCATTGTACATAGTTCATTAGTGTTAGGTTTCTTTTGTATTTTTATTTTATTTTGGAGTTCATGGACATTGCTCCACTTCGTGTATATAGTTTTATCTTCATAGGACTTTTTTGGAGGTTTCCTTTTGTTTGTGGATTATGGACCATTTGGACTTCCATTGTATGTAGTTGCAGACTTGTAGATACTTTCTTTTTCAATGTTCCCATGGATCAATGGTTTTTTTTAATTTGGATTATGTTTTCCTTATAGACATTGGCAATGGACCACTTTTTCATTCAACATGACGCAGTTATTTTTTACTTCATTGGATCACATTTTTTTTAATATTTCTCATTGTACATTGATTTTCAAGTTTCCTTTTGTTAAAGTCAGTTCATAATGTTTTTAATACATCTTTGCTAACTTCAAGATTGGTGTTGTGTTCTATCATTTGTTTTGTGCATGTCTCAATGAACATTGCCTCAGTCATGTGTTGCCACTGTGTGGCTCTGTTGTGCATTCCTGCATGGGCATGGTGGTCCATTTAAGACTGTCATGGCATGGGTAATTTGGGATTGGGTTCTGTGGATGGTTGCATGCTTCTACTGGGGGGCAAGGGGGAATAGGGTTGGCATTAGGGACATGGATTTGTTTTGTCAGGACATGGTGGTGGGCCATGTGTTGGAGCCTTCTGGCAGATGCCCGTCACTGCTGGGTGGGTCGGTGGTAGTTCAGGGGGACATGAGTCGGGGCCTGCTGGCAGGTGCCCGTCACTGCTGGGTGAGTGGGTGGGTGGGGGTGCAGGAGGACATGAGTCGGTGCCTGATGGCAGGTGCCCGTCGCTGTTTAGGGGATGCAGGGGGACATGAGTCGCAGCCTGCTGGCAGGTGCCCATCACTGCTGGGAGGGCGGGTGGGGGTGCAGGTGGACATGAGTCAGGGCCTGCTGGCAGGTGCCCGTCACTGTTGGGTGGGTGGGGGACATGTGTTGGGGCTCACAAGTGCATGGTGCCATGTGGGCTGCCTGTGGGGCATGGTCAAGGGTGTAGGGTAGTCCCCTGTGGTGTGGGATGCCTGCAGGGCATGGACAGGGGTGTAGGGTAGTCCCCTGTGTCTGGGATGCCTGCAGGGCATGGTCAGGAGTGTAGGGCAGTCCCCTGTGGTGTGGGATGCCTGCGGGGCATGGGCAGGGGTGTAGGGTAGTCCCATGTGGTGTAGTATGCTGGCGGGGCATGGTCAGGGGTGTAGGGTAGTCCCCTGTGGTGTGGGCTGCCTGCAGGGCATGGGGAGGGGGGAAAGGGCACACCCAAGGTCCCACACTGCCAATTTGCATGTAAAAGTCCACGCGCACCCCTCGGAATACACGTACCCCACATGCGCTAGCAGAAACGTATGTAAAACTCCCCGCGCACCCCTCGGAATACGTGCAGGCAGCCCATCCTCCCTCCCTATGCCCTGCAGGCAGCCCACACCACAGGGGACTACACTACAACCCTGGGCATGCCCCGCGGCCAGCCCACATGGCACCATGCTCTCGGGAGCACAGACTCATGCCCCCAGACATTGATGGGCACCTGCCAGCAGGTCCCGACTCATGTCCGCCTGCACCAAGCAGGGACGGGCACCTGCCAGCAGGCCTCGACTCATGTCCCCCTGCACAAACAAAGCAGTGACGGGCACCTGCCAGCAGGCCCCGACTCATGTCCCCCTGCAAATAAACGGGCACCGGCCAGCAGGCCCCGACTCATGTCCCCCTGCACCATCACCCACCAACCAAGCAGTGACGGACACCTGCCAGCAGGCCCCGACTCATGTCCCCCTGCACCCCCACCCACCCTAATGCCAACCCTATTCCCCCTTGCCCCCCACTACAAGCATGCAACCATCCACTGCACCCACTCCCAAATCATCCATGCCATGAGAGTCTTAAAAGAACCACTATGGCCATGCATAAATGTACAACAGAGCCACACAGTGGCAACACATGACTGAGGCAATGCTTATAGAGACATGCACAAAACCAATGAGAGTAGACCACACCAATAATGAAGATATATGATATGTATTAAAAAACAAAATGAAAAAAACATATTGAAAAATAAAACTTGTAAATTAAGAGATAATGAAATCAGAAAAAAAGAAAAGTCCAATCTTAAACAAAAATCCACAAGATGAAAAAAGGGAAGTGGTCCATTTCCAATGTCCAAATAAAGGAAATGCAAAAAATAAAAAACAAACATAGATCCATTGGATGTTAAAATAACTAAAGTATGTACAAGTCTGGAACTATATACACTGCAAGTCCGAAGGGTCCATGATGCCCAAACAAGAGGAAACCTACCACAAATCCTATAAAAATAACTATGTACATAAAGTGGGGCAAAGTCCATGAACTCCAAAATAAAGAAAAAAAAGGAAGCCTAACCCTAAGGAATTATGTACAAAGGTGGTGGGCAAGTCCACCGGCTCACTTGTTGATGTCCCGTGCCAGGGCATCATCAAACTCCTCTTCAACGTCTTGGAGGCGGGCCTCTTCCCTGGCCCCAAGGTCTTGCAGGGATGCAGCCATGGCCTCCTCCAACTCCCTGCGAGTTGGCTCGAGGCACTCAGCCCGCCTCAACACCCTGCGCATGGAGTTCCCCGCCCTGACCATAGTGAGCCATGCCTCTCCCAACCGCGGCCACTCCGCATCTATTTGCCGGCCCAACCGCTGTCAAACGGAAGACCCTCCCAATCCAGGGTCCTCCTGCCCTCTGGCCGATGCCTGCCTCTGTGATGTTGATGGCCCCGAGCCATCATCGCTCCCACCTTGAGCCTGCTGCTGCCGTGCATGTGCCCTGCCTGTCGATGCCTGCACGTCCTCCTCCTGCTGGGGTCCAGTTGTTGGGGTGGCCACCCCTGCTGGACCTCTGATTCCCGACTATGGCAGGGATGTGTCCTCCACTAGCCTGGCCGCTGTGTCAGGGGCAGCTTCACAGGGTGCCCAGGTGATACATGGGCAGGAAGATGGCACGGAGGACGACTGGCGCATAGGGGGTTCATTTGAGGAGGGGGTCGCTAGAGGTTCCAGCACACGGAGGAACCCAGCCTTGCTGATCTGTTCTAGTAGGTCGACGTGGTCAATGAGGCATTCAAAATGATGTGCATTTTCCACATGAGAACCCTGCACGTCATCCCGAATGCCAATTTGACACAACGCCACCCCAGCCAGGACAGGCTCAACACGGTCCCGGATTGCCACGTCCGCAGGGAGAGGAAGGCCAGTTGTTGTGTGCGCATCCCCTCCCTGAAAACAGGTCTGGACTAAGGCATCCCCGCTGGTGCCGGATGATGCAGTCACAGGATTGGGGACAGGATTACACACAGGCGCCTCCGCGACGGCCTGTGCTGCCTCCTGTCCCTGCCCCTGGACTGCACCAGGGCCTGTGGAATCCCCCCCTCCAGGCCCCGTGCGTGGGCCTTCCACGGCCTCCTCCTCAACCGAACCCCCCAGCAACCTGGATCACTCTGTGCCATCTTCCTCCATAGGCCTCTGTGGGGTCTCAGCTGCTCCTTCTGCTGCTGAGGAGTCCACCTCTGACATCCGCCTCTTGGAGCTCCCCTCGGCAGCTGCGGCCGCGGACACGGCACCAGACTCCTCACTCCCCAAAGAGATGACAACCCGGGATGGGAGCTGGGCCTTGCGTCTCCGGCTAGCGGTGGGATCCCTGGCGCTGTGCTCCACAGCACCGTCTCTGCCCTCTTCATCAGTTGACGCTGCAGACAGGGAGAGACATAACACAGGCATCAGCGCACTGTACAATGGTCTGGTACACACATGACAGTTGCACATGAGTGGCAGTGTCAAACTTCACAGATGCCAACACACTCCCCAACACACATATCATTTGAACCCACACACATGTGCAAATTAACAGGAATGTTGCAGTTGTCAGCACCACCCATACACATACAACAGCATGAGCATCTGAAGGTTAGCCTGACGTCACATGCAACACGGGGAGTGCCGAACACATGCACACACGCCACCAGACATACATGCATCTGTACATCTCCACCACCTGTCACAGTGAAATCATTGGCAACTATGTCACATCTGCCAATCAGCCTCCCACATGTCGGTGTCACATGCATCCATGGTGTATCACAGTCGCACACATGTCAAATACGCACACACGCACATGTACACCGTGCATGTACATGAAGGTGGAACCAACATCCATGTGTCATACCCCAACCATGCCATAGTACATACACAGAAATGTAAACATGTGTGCACCCACACATGCATTTGGGCATCATGCATTTGAACACATACACCATTGATGTGCCTCACACATGACTGGACTCCCATGCGGCAGGCTTATGTCCCTGTACATACACATCCATATATGGGCCTTTCAAAACATATGTCCAAGCTGCACACTCCTGGCACACCTCAATATGCACTGCGCCCAATCAGTACGCATGGACACTTACTGCTCGACTCCAGACGGGTCTGCCTCTGAAGGACCTGGAGGTGGAGCACTGGGCGTATACGTTCCAGGACCCTCATCTGGTTGTTGGTAAGGTGGACCCCGCACCCCTCTGCATGCGCTACCTCCAAGAGGCGCCGGGCCTTGCTGAGGGTCCTGGACCTGTAGTCCTACCAGCGCTTCCAGATGTGTGGTATGTCACGGGCTGCCCCCAATCCACGTTAATGGCAGCCACGATGTCCTTCCAGATTCTCTTTAGTCCTTCATTGTCGGCGCGTGGTCTTCTGAAGAGGGCATCATAATGTACCAGGACTTGCTCCACCAGGATACCAACTTCTGCGGCATTGAAGCTGGTAGCCCTCTGCCTCTCTGGCTGGGGGTTGCCAGTGGTCTCTGATGGTGTTTCCCCCGACATGGCAACCCCCGAGGCAGGTGTAATTCGAGGAAAGGGCCTAAGCGCGTAAGTGAAGTGACGCGCACAGGTGTTTCCCTCAGCACGGGTTAAAGGTGAGCGGGGCTAGCAGTTCGCTGTACGTGCCTTTTGTGGAGACTGACATGTGTTGCTACTTCTGGTTGTTTTGCGCGCCATCACAACTTCACAGCGGATCAAGGACGTATCTCTTCTTTTTGGCAGGGTATTGGCTATGCGTGTTTTCCATTATCACGCTAGTCAGATGGTGAGTCGCGCACGCTATTTTTCCCACTGCGGGTGCCCCTGTGTATCGCATACTCATTTTCAAGGTCATAGTAGCCTGCGTTTCCCGCGTGTACGTGTTTTTTGTGTCCCTGGGTGCCACCGCGTACTGTGGGAGGTCAATTCCCCACACGTGCACTATCAGGGGTTGCGTGCACGGTTTTACTGCAGTTTTGGGGTGCCTGAGCGTTGCGTGACCCATCACTTTATCACCGGGGTCACATACAGCCTTGCAGGTGCAGGGGTGCTGTTAACATCTAGTAACCCACTCCGTTCACCCCAATTGTCCAGGACAATTGTCGTGTACACCTCCCATTGGCAATACTACATCTGTTCCGGCACTACTACATCTGTGCCATGGTTGGGAGGCCACGAAAGGTGAAGGGTGCCTCAGCTAGGCGTACTCCATGTGGCAGGCATGGTCAGGGATGTGGCCGGGGTGCCCAGGGAGTAGGGGACTCCAGGGTGTCCAGCGTGGCTGCAGAGGGGGAAGAGGCAGGGGTGCGCCACGTCGGCACGATGTTGTGCCACGTGTTGGTGCAATCATGCCACCACCCCCAGTGGCTCCGGGAGATGCAGCTCTTGCATCTGGCACTGGCGCCAATGTGACCCGGCAGTGCGTTTCATCGACTGCCATGGGCCCAAGGGTAGTGGTAGCTGTAGGTGCAGCTGTGGACACCACCACCCAGGCTCAGGGTCAGCCAGCGCATGCTGCGTTGGCACCTGAAGAGTCCCAGGATGATTTTCAGGAGGTCAGGAGGCACACCGTAAGTGCACGCAGGGCTTCCCTGACCGAGGCACATGTCCCTGGGCAGTATTGTCATCTGCTGCCCGAGCAGCCGGGTGTCCGCAAGTGCATGGGCAGATGCAGCCGACACCACCCCGGCTGTGAGTCTACCATTCAGGACAGTCCCGATCAGTGACCTTAGCACAGCAGATGTTGCTGTGCAGGGTCAAGTCAGGGGCACCCAGCAGCCACTGACGCAAGTCAGGGCTTCCATCCTTGTTCCACCTGCCACTCCCTTGGTTCAATCCACCAGCTCCAATGCCCATACTGATCAGGGCGGCATTTGCCAGTCAGGGTCCGGACCACTGTCCAAGAGGAGGAAGGTTGCACCTGCAGTAGAGGCTGGGGCCCCAGACACAGCTCCAGCCTCTGGCACATCGAGAAAGAAGCCTTTCTGCGTGCAGGAACTGGACTTCCTTGTGGACTACATGCGGGACCACAACCGTGATATGCTAGTGGGGCCGAATTGTCACACTACGGCTGGCCATCGTATGTCCCACTGGAAGAAAGTTGTGGATTGTGGAGTGCATTCGCACATGAGGTGCGCACAGCTCAAGAGTGCAAAAAGTGTTGGGATGACCTCCGACGCTGTGCTAAGGTGAAGCATGCTTCCAATTATGCCATGACTGGGTTGACTGGCGGTGGGTCACCATCTCAGGAGGAAGACCTCACTTTGCACAAGTCGATTGTTGCAGAGTTCATACCGGCAGGATTGTACGAAGGAGTGGGAGAGATGCAGGACATAGATGCCCCGTCCAGTGAGTGTTGTTGCATGTTTGCCCAGACCATGTGTGGTTTGCTTGTGTGATGTGTTGTGCTTGACTGCCACTACATGTCATGTGTACATGGTTCTCATGTGCGAGTCATGCAATGCTTCACTGATGCGTGCCTGCTGTGCAGCATGCTGGACATGTAGAGCAGACAGGGACTGTCCTCATCACCACACTTGCACTCTACTCACATGCTAGTCACCCGGCTGCCCCTCCGGTCCATGTTCCAGCTCACTGGCCCTTCTGCATGTAGCCTGGGGTGTCTTTCCTCTCAGCACTGGAACTATGTCATCGCATGACTGACGTGCATGTGTGTTCTGCCTGCATGTGGGTACTCCATGTAGGCATGCTCCCTTGCACATCCACCCCCCTGCACCCCAATTTCACCATGGCACTGGTGGGTATCATGTTGGAGTACTGCAATGGCCTGTTCAAGGCTCCTGTGTACATGCACATTTCCGCCTGCTAACATGCCAGACACATACAGTGGGGTACATCCTTTGTCCTTGATGCAGGGTGTCTCACTCGGACTGTGCAGATGGCAGATGCTCCGAAGGGACATGAGTGCCCATTCATGCTCCATGTGCATTCTATGCATGCCCCTATGTGTCCTTGACCGGATGATCATTGTAGTACGTGTCCAGGATGACCTACATTTCATGGCATTTGATAATCCATTCCATGCCCACTCTGGCTCAGTCTTGCATCATGCATATGTTTTGGGTGTCACAGTCTGTGTGGGGCACAGGCCTCCCCCTGTTTCAGGCCCCCTGACTCTGTTCAACTGGTGTAGTGGCTTCTGCACACATGGGTGTACTACTGAGTTTTCATCATGTGTCCTGCTTACTGTCCCATTATCATCTGCTGTGTTGTCAGTTGACTCAGATGATGCAATTGACGCTAGTCAACACTATCTGCCAATACACAAGTCTCTGGTCACCCTTTTGCTGCCATGCAATGCCTCCCTGCATTTTCAATTAGGGGGGTTTGCTTGTAGCCATGCAACCCATTGCATGCACATTGCATGTGATGCCTGAACTTGCCCTTACACTGTCTTCACGTTTATTGATAGACATCATAATGTACTAGTTCATGTAGATAGTGGGTAACGTATACATGTTGTGCACTGCATCAACCCACTTCTGAGCCATGTTACACCGTTCTACATGCCTACTCACTGATACAATGTCAAAGTGACCTGGCATGTATGGTCAGATTTTCATCCATTCTCTGTCATGAATGCCACGGGCACAGGTGCATCCTGTGACACATGTACTCAGTAATGGAACTCCCTAGTGGTTGTTTAGCAAAGTTGATTGGTCAATCTGCGGCCTATACCAACTGGCATAGGGTGCAGATTAAATGTAGTCTGCCAATCGGGTTGTAATGACTGTGGAGCTGCCTTCACGTGTGTATGTGTACACTTCCACATACATCAAAGCAAGCAGCATTATAGCTGCTTGCTTTGCTGTATTGGATGCTGTTCATGTTCACAATACAGGTGTATGGGGAAAGGGGTGTTTTTAAACGCTTTCACATGTACATATGCAAGCAGCTTCAACGTTGTGTAGTGCAACATTGCGACTACTCACTTATGCGTGTGTGAAAGTGTTCATTTACACATGTGTCTTCCGCAGCTTTTTTGTTGACTGACTAATATGTAGTCGATTGATGTTTATGCTGGTGAGATTTCTGCATTGCGCACGCTATGTTTAACTGGAATAATCCTGAAGGTGCACTGTTGTGCAGTATGTGTACGCCCCAGGCCCACTTAGCTAATATGGTGGGGCCTGGCCATGGAGATTTTACACAAGGAATGATGGAATAGGGCACATTCATAGCCCAATGTGCTCAATCAGGCCCTGAGGGGTGTTGTGGAGGATTCATGGCGTGCAGCTCGGACTGTACTTGGCGTTATGGTCCCTCATACCTGGTTTCAGGCCCTTGCTTTGCTTGGGAAATTCACTATATCTACATGTCCCATGCCGCCTTGCACGGGCCAAGCTGCAGATGGATGGAGCTATATTGGTGATGATGGTTTAGTGATGCATGTGTACATGCATATTATGTTTGTCATTGTGTGTTTGGATTCACTTGCAGCAGTGGTCAATTTGCAGTTCAGACCAGCTTATCGTATGTGCCATCTCTTTGTTGCCATCTGTCTTTACTGCCTGTGACATGTGCCTGACCGAGGTGGTGTCTGATGGAGTTCATATACTACTTTTTTCGTACTTGTGTAGGCTTTGCTATTCATACAAATCCATTTCTGCTTTTGGGATGTCTTTGCATATCAAGGCCACTGGATGCATGCCAGGTTCTCATTTGTGTGTGACATGTCTGCTTCATGTGTTGGCTGTCAATGTGATGTCTGTGTGTGTGTGGATTAGGTGCTTCTGACATGTGTACTCATGTTTGTTTTTTTCCCCTTTTCAGATGATGACGCAATGGAGCCAGAGGATGGTGTTGTCATGCCAGGCACAGGGTTGCTATCACACTAGCAACCCGACACAAGTGGGGGTTTTGGGGTGGTAGACCACGAGAACCCACATGTGTACCAGACCATCGTGTCTAGGGCTGGCAATGAGCTAGCCCGGATGATCACTCTGACGACAATGTCGAGTTGGATGTGCGTTGTGTCCATTCGTCAACGGTGAGTGATTCTGATGTGGACGCTCCTCTGTCCGCGACACCTGCACTGAGGGGCCAGACGGTGGTGGGACCTCTGCCTGTGGTGGATCGGGACGCAGGGTCACACTCCACACCAGTTGCTGATGTGCCTGGGGCATCACGTCAATGGAGCAATGTAGTCCTGCAGCCGTGGGCGGTGCCAACCCAACAAGGACGGCGGCTCCTAGGGCCCCGCAGGTGTCAAGCCCACCAACGCGGCGGCCACGTTCCACCGGGGTATACTGAGTGGGAGCAAGCCATGGTTGCCAATTCCGAACAACAGGCGGCAGCATTTGATAATATCGCTCAGAGCATGGAGCGTGTGGCCAAATCTGTGCTCCCCCTGCTAGGCAGGTGGCTCGCCAGCAGCGGGCGACCTACTCCACGGCCCGCTCACTCAGGCTGGGCATGGCGGCCTCAGACAGGGCACGCCGGGCTGAAATGGTATCTCTGGGTCAAGCAATTGCTGCTCACGCAGAGGCACACAGGGAGGCCCTGAGGGAAGACCATGCTTCCCTCCGAGCTACTCTGGGTGTGCTCTTGATGTCCCAGAGAAAGCTGACAGAGGAAAGGTTGGAGCAGCTGGAGAATACCATTTCGGCTGAGCTACGTGCTTGCCGGGAGGTGTACCAGATGTCCAGCAAGGCCATGCAGGAAGAACTCTGTGTTACACGTGTTACCTTGCAAGAGGAAGCATGGGTATCATGCGAGGTTCTGCATGTCAGCGTCGCATAGAACCAGGCTCACCTCATCCCGCAGACTTGCTGCCGAGGGGCAAGATGCACATAGGCGTGGTCAGGGTAGTGTGTAGTGTGCCACGTCAACTTTTTGAGCCAGAGGGTGAGGCGGATGACGACTTATCTCCCACACAGGTCAGGCTGTGCAGGCGTTGAGCCCATGGAGTTTTTTTTTATCACAACATCATCGCATGTGGGTGTTGAGGTGCACCCTGTACATCCCCCCTCCTGTGTGCCTACCCCCGGGTCATATATGGCCATTTTTGATTTTTATAGTTAGTTTAATTAGTTAATATAGTTTAAAATTGCTTGTCTATTGTGCATTCATGTGACGGTGTGGTGCTTTGTGGCTTTTGAAGACATCTACTGTCTGTTCCAGCTGGGCCCTTCAAGCTTGTCTCGTGTATATGTTTGCAGCTTGGGGTCCTAACTCACATATGCCACTCCTGTTTCCCCTACGCATGGGCTCGCAAGGATGGTTCGCTGTTACAACCATTTACACAAGGGCATTGGACTATCATCATTTCTGTGGCCTGTCTGCTGCTGTACTACTTGTGTTAACACCCTAGTGGGGATTAAGTAAGTTTTCTCCACGGCACGTCTGTAATCAATTCTGGTGAGTCCATAATTGATATGTCCATTTATTGATGTTGATTGTGATGTATGTTCTTTTCTTGCCTGTATATGTGCTTGGTGCACTTCATGCTGTGACAGAAGCCTGCACCCTTTGGCTGTCAAAGTCACACTGATGGTGGGAGGAGTTTGGATGTAGGTCTCAAACATTGCCCAGTGACAACCAGCATGAAGACACACACACAGGGAACTTTCCAGCCTTATTAATAGCTTTTATGCCCTTTCTGCAGGAAAATGAGCCTCCAGACTACCTTTCCCAGCAGACACTGAGCCAAGAACTACAGAAACCTGGCCACATTGGGTGGTGCACGCGTGCGCATGCGTGCGCAAGCAGAAGCACTGGGGTTGTGCTCAGACGTCCGACAGAAGCAGACGTGTTTCCAGGAGCTCCAAGCAAGGTGAGCATCACGAGGGGCCACACCCCAGCCGACCTTCCAGCAGGCCCCTTGCACATGCATGCTAAGTAGCGCCAGTGCTGGGGAGCTTGACCAGGCATTGGGGAAGAAGCGCTCAGTACAGCTAAAATGCATTGAGGAACAAATGCCAAGTAGCTTTACAAGTTGTCAGGGGCACACACAGGGGTCGTCGTCCATATCCTCGAGTTCCCCCTGCTCCATAGAAGCTGAGTTATTAGCACAGTAGCGTTCCTAGCCAGAAACTAATACAGCGCACAGGGGCACTGAGCGATGCACAGACTCGAGTGCAGTGCATATCATTTGCATGTGCAAATTGCCACGTGCACTACCTATTGAAATCCGTGGCTGGCAGAACACGACTTGTACTAAAGTCGCACCCCACCATATGCGTCTTGCAGCTCACCCAAGGACCATTCTATCATGTGTGATTCTTAACACATTGGTCTTCCATTTACCACTGGGCCACGTGTGCCTGCCTTACTGCATTGACAGTGTATGAACCATCACGGGGGCAAGCTAAAGTATACGAACAAAGCAGCAGACAAGAGTGTTTGTTTGTGGAGAAGTCACTTAGTTTGAGGCATGACTGGTGTTTGTGTGGTGAAAACACACACAGAATAGTAACTCACGCTCTCTTTGCAGCATTGAACTGCTCCTGTTACTGGACCTGAGAGTGCGCAGGCAGGAGGCCAGCACTCACCCCAGAGATAAGTCTCTCTTTGGCTTGCATTTGACCCATTTTGTACAATGTGCATGAACAACATGGTTTCTCTGATTGAGTATGTGTTATTGTCAATAGTTGTATTTTGCCTACTTTCCCTTGCCCATCCAACTCCCCTCTCCTGCCCCTCTTTCCGGTTATCCTGAATACCAATGCCTATCCAAACAACGGATCCCTGACCCTCTTTCCCCGCCGGGGTCTCGGAGGCCTGTGTAAGTTTTACCTTGCAGGTGCCCAGACCACAGAGGGGGTGGTTGGTTTGTGCCACTCCTGCGCCTGGAGACCGGAGCTGTGACATTACATGACAGTTGTTGCATCCTCATTGTATATTGTGTACTGAAACTGCTACCCATCCTGTTGAACCATTGTTGAACTGTGCTACCTTGGTTGTTCTATCATTCTGCTTGGACATGTGCTTGGACATTTTCTGCAACTTCAAGTCATCTACTGGAGACTCTTCCAGGGTTTTTTGGTGGCTACATGCTTTTTCCATGGTTTGAGGGTTTGGCTCCTTGGAAATCTCTGTGATTTGGTATTTTTACCAGTCAAGGTGGCCTCTGAGGGGGCTGGACCCTATTTACACGCAAGGTGGAACATGGAAACCAAGGGGTAGGGGGATCCTGAAGCCATGTAGACTAGAAGGAAGAAGGCTACAGACCCCAGACACAGTTGTTCAGAAGGTCATGGTGATGTGTAAACTAGGGAGGGCCTTTTGTTGTTGGACAGTAAGCTTGGGCTACAGTGTTTGGCCACTCTCTGACATTGTCATTGTGGGGTACTATGCGCATAATGTGTTCTGCTGGTCAATGGCTGTTCCTGTGTTGTGTTTACTTTTCAGGTGTCAGGGGATTGTTGTGGTTTGACATGCTGGGGTGTACACATGGGCAATGCTCAAATGTGATGTGTACAGGACACTGAGGGTCACTTGATTTCACATGCATATATTGAATGCATGTCCCTACTGACACACACACTTACACAATGCTCCACCACACGTACAACCACCCTTCCATTCCCACACGTGCACACAGATTGCCTTCTCTGGCACGCTGTGTCCCTGCAGCGCATGATCAATTACCATTTTAGGATCGTGTACATGCGTCAATAGGTTATTTTTGTTGCTTGTCCTTTTTATGTGATGTTCAAGGTGTATCCCCAACACAATGGCTGCTCACTGTGCTGTGTGCTGAGCAGTGTGTTGCAGGAGACCCACACAGCACACAGGTTAGGGATTTGCGGATTTGGATTGGCCAATGTGCATGCCAGCAGGCATTCTGTCTTTTGTTAATGGTACCGCTGTTGGCATGCATTTGTGTATGACTTTGTATGTGTAGGAGGTTGTTGGTCAGTCATTTCATCTGATTCCATCTCAGGCGTGATTGTCTCGGGCCTCTTTCCATTTATCACATGTCACTTCGTATGTAATTGGTTATGTGTTGGGCTTTTGCTGTTGCATGCCATGTCATGGTGTGGCAGACAAGGGTGATGTGGGTTGGTAGGGTTTGGGTGACATACCAGTGATTGTCATGGCCTGTTTTGCAGGGGGTGGTGTGATAGACACCTTGCATGTGTTCCTTTTGGTCACACAGGATTGGTTATGTTTAAGTAGCTGGGGATGCACACAATGTAGCACTTGCGTGGCAACATTCTCAGGGTGGTAAGGTTGTGACAGTTGACTGTCTCTTTGTCATCATCGATTGTCACCTGGTATGTGCCAGGCCTGTGTGCACTCCTCAGGGGTGGGAGTTTAGGTGAAAAATGTGGCCACAAGCTGGGTCCAGGCTGCCTCGCCATGTGCCCTTTCCCCTCCCATGGGCAGCGCCTGTGCATGTGGTTGGGGATGTGAGGGCACCACCATGTCCACTGGTACATCCCGCCGTGTTGCAACATTGTGCAGGACACACGCTGCCACAGTGATCCTGCACACTACTGGAGGTGCATATAGTAGCTGGCCGCCAGAGCGGTCAAGGGAGTGCAAGCGTGACTTGAGCACTCTGAATGTGCGCTCCACAATGCCCCTGGTTGCAATATGGGCAGCGTTGTATTTTACCTGGGGTGGTGTGGTGGGGTTCCGGATTGGCGTCAACATGTGGTTGCTCAGAGGGTAGGCACTGTCCCCTGGGAAGGTGATAATGGTTGTGATTAGTTGGGTTTTTGTATTTGTCTGTGTGTGACATGCATGCATGTGCACAGGCATTTGTACTCACCTAGGAGCCATGTGTCGCCATACTTCCCAGCTTCCAGGGCCCGGCTCAGGGCGGACATTCTGTATATGAAACTGTCATGGGTAGACCCAGGGTAGTTTGCATAGAAAGAGGTGATGATTCCCTTGGCATCGCATACAACCTGCACGTTGATGGAATGCCAGTGCTTGCGGTTTCGATAGATGTGCTCAGTGGCCCTAGGTGGACGTTGGGCCACATGGGTGCAATCTATGGCACCAACCACTTTGGGGAAGTGTGCCACCCTGTAACAGTCCTGGACCATGGCCTGCCTTTCTGTGGGTGTTCTGGGCTCTGCGGACTGAGGGGCGCGCAGTCATGATTGCCAACACCTGGTGTAGGCAGCGTGACTGCGTGGCCTGTGGGACAACCCCGACTCTGGCTGTTGTCCGCTGAAATGACCCAGTGGCCAAAAATTCCAGGCCATTGAGCACCTTCGCCAAGGGGCTCAATGCTTGGGAGCACAGGGTGGGTGATGTAAGGTCATCTTCCCACTCCCTGACCAGGTCTAGGATGATATGAGGTGGAAACCTATACCTGCCATAGACCTGGTCATCAGGCATCCCAAAAAGGCTGGTCCAGGGCAAAAAAATGCGGGGCCTGGCTATTCTCCTCCTCCTGCGGTGTCCCACAATCAGTGCTGTGACAAATGGGGCATTCATCGTAGCTGTATGTACGTGTTTGTTGTTTGCGCACACTTTTATACTGCGCGTGGAGACGCTTCCCGCCTGCCTTCGTGTGGCGGACGTGTTGACGCCTGTGCGCGTCTTTTGGCGTGCGCGGGTTTCCCATATTCGATTCCATGAATATGTGTTGTTCGCGTGCATGTGGGCGTTGCGTGTATTTCCCTGCAGTACTTCCCCAGTTACGCCTTCTTTTTCACGCGTTGTTCCCCATTCCGCATGTTCCGCCCCGTGTTCCGCCCCCTTTTTGGTGTGTGCGCCGACGTGCGCTTTCGCTGCGCGCATTGCACATGGCATTCAGGATGTTGCTGTGACGTGTGCGCCCATGCGCGCCACACACGGATTTGGCGCACATCCCAGAGTAAACACGCACAGGCCCTTCCATGAATAGCATGCGTACGCGTGCGCTTGCTTTTTCACGCTTGCGCCAGCTCGCGCCACGATTTTCGGCACACATTTGTCCATTAATTGGCCCCTAGGTGTAAATGTTTGTGGTGACAGCAAACAAGTTACAAAGACACATTCTTACATTTTTTTTTAAGGCAGGAGAGTACTTACAGTGGCCATGATTGAGTGTGCCAGGTTTTTGCAAAGAGACTATGATTGGTTGTGAAGATAATTTCTAATAATTATGTCGAGGCAGTAGGAGACTGCATTTAGTGGTTCTACTGAGTGTGGCAACTTTATTTTGTATTTCAGAGAAAAGCCCAGAATTGCTGGGGCTAGGATAGTGCATGCAGTGAGTGTAACTAAGTGTGCCAACCTTTTGTGGTGGATAAGAGAAAACAATGTTTGCAAATATTTTTGAAGACACAAAGCAGTAGTTGTGAAGCAACATTCTCAGAATTATTTTGAGAAAGGAGAGTACGTACAGTGCCTCTAATTGATTTTGCCAAACTATTGTGATAAGGCAAAATAAAAGTTGAAAATAAAAAAGTCAGTTAGTGCATTCAGTTCATGTAACTGAGAGTGCCACCGTTTTGTGATTGATGAGAGTAACATTGTTGGTGATTGATGATAGAATTCGTTTTTGTGATAACAGAATGCAGATTGTGGAAAGGAAATGATTTAAGGCAGAAGAGTATGTACAATTGTTATAACTGAGTCTGTCACTTTTTGCCATTGAACATTTTAATAAAAATTATTGGAATTGTTTGGAGTCATGAGGGCAGTGCCAAAAGAAAATACTAGCTATTAGAAAATCATTTTGGAACTGTTTGGAGGCAGGAGAGTACATTGGGTGGCTGTAACTCAGTGATGATGGACAAATTATAGTATTATTAGTGATGAGACAAAGTACTTGCTTTAAATACAATTTTTTTGGAGACAGGAGAGTACATTCAGTTGCTGTAGTGGAGTTGAAATATAAGATCGAACAATTGTTTGTAGGAAACAGAATACAGTGAAACACACATGCCTTCATCTGGTGATGTACTAGTATTAGGAAGGAGAGTATCCCAGTGACAGCCTTGTGTGGCATACTGTCAAAATGTCAGTGCCCCCATCCCATTCTTCCAGCGAAGTCCTTACCTGGCAGATAAGTGGGGTCTTCACCAATGGCCTCTGCATCCCCCTTTTGGGGCGCCCATTGCCCCCTTAGTCACCCACACTGACACCAATTTCAGAGACAACCAGGAGGACTTGGACATCTTTAGGATCACTTCCCTACTTGGGTGGATTTGGAAACTATATATCATGTGAGGCCTTGTGCAGGCACACGGAGAGTTCTAGTGGGCTAGTCTTCATCAGACAGAACAGTGTCTCCGGCTCATTACTCTTGACTGAGATTCTTTATCTGCAGTGATGTTTACAATGATATCTGCATTCTGCCTATCCTGTTGCCGACTGACTGGTTGCGTCTATTTGAGCGTGTGCTGTTTCATCCTTGGCATTTGTTCTCATTCCACCTGCCAACACAGTCCTCCATCAGACTTGAAATAGTTTTCATCCTTCATGCCGAACATGTCACTTGCCCCAGACTACTGTGCCTATCCTTTATTGATCTCTGCCTCGCTATTGCCAAATGCGTTGCCAGTTTCTGGACTGGTTTAAATAAGCCTTTAGTACTGACCATATCTCAGCTGTTGAACATACCACCTGACCAAACACTGCCTTGCCTAGCCATCAGGATAGAAAAGCATGTGGTGAGAGGGAGTTCCACAACAGCCACATCAGCTTCTGTTGGTACCACTGATCTCAGAATAAAATGTTTAAAAAAAATGAATGAATCAATTTCATATTCAGCAAATGCTGAACCAGAGAAATGTTACTCATAACATGCTCAGGTATTGCAGTCAGAGGAGGATGGTGTTTCGACAATGTTTCTGTGAAAGAGCACGGGGACGTGCAGATTGCATCCAAAGAAAAGCCATGAGAAACAACGTACAACAGAGGGGAGCATGATGATCTGGGATACTCATTCCATCCTATAAAGGAGCAGGACATTGGACGTTTCCTGTCTCTACCCCGACTCCCTTCCAGTGATGTGGGTACTAATGATGATCTAAATAAAGAATAACGATCAGATAAAAGCAAACATCAAACGTATAAAGCTACTCCTCTGCTTATGAACTGTGTCTTTCAAGCATAACCTTTAAAGTCTGAAAGTATAACGTTCCGGTGCCTGGATGTCTGGCCAGCAAAACCATCACTACCAGTTTCGTGATAAGATGAGCATGACAAGCAAGTCTTAGCCTACCATGAACATTTAATTTGTGGAATTATTTAAACCAGGACAAAGACGAGCAACATCTCACCACAGGCGTTCTGCTCAAGAAAAGTGTGTGCCGTGGTAGCCTGAGACCACCTTGACTACCACATCTTTAGGGGCCACCTGCACAAGACTGGGATGAACACCCGCAGTCAATCACCATGCCACCATTGCCAGTACTGTCTCTCCAGTAAACATGTGCTGAAGGGGTCCAGCTGATGTTCCTGCAGCAATACATTTTTATGCAAGATCGGCATGATGGAAGCATTTGAGCGTGAACAAAAATGTCACAGGTTGCATGACACAGTGTGCTTGCTCACCACTATCCTGGCGGTAATGTTGTCTATGGACCTATTGTCATAGTCTTTTGTCACATAACCGATTTTCATTGGTTTATGTTTAAAGTCAATTAAGCCAGAGAAAATCCCAGTCAATGTCACTTTCATACAAGATATATATCGCTATAGTTGAACAATAAGGTACCTTTTTCAGTTTTTCCCAGGTTCCACCCATGATGCCACTGCATTGAACAACAATACACTTGCAGCATATATGGAGACCAGCAGAGGGCAAAGAATCTCGATCCTAGGTAAGACAAATCAACATCAGACAACACCTGTAACTTGTCCACCATAGACTCTGACTGCTCTCTACATGTAAATATCTGTATATTTTTGTGAATATTTTTTTTGTATCCCTACTGCATTGTTTGTAACTTCCTCTACTTTCCAAACTGCAATCTTCCTATAATGCCTGTATATTATATTGTTTCCCTCCTGTAACTTGTATTTATACTATGTATGTAACTAACTCCACAAGTTAAGCGCCTAGCTACCTCAGGGTTCAGCGTGCTATATAAGAAAATAAAACAAAACAAACAAACCTACAGGACTCACAAGTCAGAAGGGTAGAAACAATGGGAGAGAAGGGGTGAAATGTTAACTCTGTGATGTCAATGTAATGCATGCCCTGTCACAGCCCTGTACATGAACGACATTTCCACTGACACAGCACATAATAAGCACCACCCCACTGGATGAGGCTCTGCAGGACAATGTCATGACATGACAGAAATACAAAAACCCAAATGTCTGAAGAGTGAACTACAGTTCCCACAATGAATAGGAAAACCATACCTAGACAGGAGACAGCAAGGTTTTCCGGAGCAAGATGACAGTACAGCACTGATAGGCAGCAATGGCTTGAAGCCTGCACATAATGAATGCCATTTCCAAAAAGCATCATCACAATCAGAAAGTGCTAAAATTCATCAGAAATCAGAAAGTATATCAGAGCACATAGCTACACACATACAGAGTGCACACAAGCACTATTTACAGCCCTGGACTGCAGTCCCTGAGGGTGTTCAACCTACAGCGCAATGAGGCTGTATCAATGGTGAAAGGGGTTATGCAAATGCCCATTAACATACCGTAACATAACATGCATGACTGTCCAGTATTGAAGATCCACCAAAGACATGTTCACTGGCAATCCAGTTACAGCATATGTCTGTTACCTCTGGTGGACAATGATGTGTGAAATGGGGGATTCCTGTGACATTAACCATTGACCCCATCTCATCCTCATTACATGAAGCATTGCACAATTTAGGGAGCGAGAGAGAGAAATGGTGTAAAACTCAAATGTTTGTTTGTTTGTTTGTTTATTTAATATGGCGTGCAAAACCCAGAGGTTACAGGGCGCAACAGAGAACAGGAGGATAAGATTACATAAAAACTTAGTTACAGGGTAAGGCAAGATTGAATACAGAGCAGAACATTACATTACGTAGAGTCTGTTGCGAGGGCATATATACAAATATACATTAGCAATTTACATATCAGCAGGTCAGTTTATATACATATATACATCCATTCGTACATTACCTGACATGTTGACCATAATGTCATGACTATTTTTTACCCTTGCTGATTGCTCCACAACTATTCCCATTGCGTTTTCAGGTGACATCTGGTTATTCCCATCTCCTGTGGATGATGGCACCTTTCGGGAATCAATGGACAGCACAGGTGAAGGCATACAATGTGGTGCCCATTTGGACCAGACTCTGAATAGAGTATACCCTTGGACGGCTAAAAAGACGGATCTGGTGCCTCCATCGTACAGAAAGCACCCTTATATACAAGCCAGGCAAGGTTCGCAAAATGTTTGTTGTGTGTGTCATGTTGCATTCTACACAAATGTGCATTAGGAGACATACCTCCCTGCCCCCAGGTGGCAACTCCAGAAAAGGATGACGCACATTCCAGTGATCACTTGCCACCATGCAGTAACCGTGCTGAAGGCAGAAACAAACATCATGTGTGCCAATAAATAATTAAGAATATTTGTTTTAGGGACAATTAATTACTCAGACCTCCCACAATTATATATAATCACATAGTAAATTTTTCACACCCACTCAAAGATGACTGTCCACTGCCCATTTCATGTTCAAATATCACTTTATTTGCAAGCCAAACTACACCATAGCCCTCCATCCACGCTCATTTCCCCAACATCCTGGTCCTTCCTTCACCCTCAATTCCTAACATCATAGCCGTACCCCACTTTCGATTCCCACCACCCTTTCCCTCCCCCCACCTTCAATACCCAACACCCATGGCTTCCAACAACCCCCATCATCATGTCCAATATCAGTCTCTATTTCTGCGGGTGTTTTCCACATACAAACGTAGTTGTTGGGGACTGTAACAATACTCACAAGAGTGTCTTAAAGGGCTCCTTGGCAGAGTCCCTCTGTGGGAGTGGGTGATGTGGAGTTGGCCAAGTCCACTCCCTGGAAATGCTGGAGCAGGAGTGTGTTGGCTCTCATCACAGCCTCATTTGATGCAGACATGGCCTCTGCGAACTCATGCCTGTCCTGCGCAACAAGAGTGATGCCACCTGTGACATTGCCTATCCTCTTTCTCAACCTCTCCAGTGCATTGTATGGTTCTACGTTGTTTCCCCACTGGCCGATTTCTTTGAAGCCCGGTTGACAGGACTGATGTCGGCACTGTGGGGAAATATCTTTCCCTTTCTGTGTCCCATTCTGTTAGCGGGTGGAACAGCTTGGAAATAAGCATGCGGACACCAGCGGATTAACACATACCTATTTATTTAACATACAGGTACTAACTGCCGAACCCTCGGCCCTTCCTCCCACTTGACGTCACTTCCTCTCCTCACGTCCCCTTGTAGAGGCTGCCTTAAAGGGCCAGCCTCACGTAACAACACCTTTAATATATTTAACTTAACTGTCGGACGTGCTGTCAACATTCTTCCACTTATCTTGAAGGTCTTCTGATGCTCCTCTGAGGTCGTCCTCGCGGCTCCTGCTGTGAGCCACCATCAGCCTCTTCATCCAGTCCTGGCTGACATTGACCACGTGGTCCAAGGGGAACCCAAGTTTCATCATGAATGTCGACATAGTCTGGATCCACCGGTGGTGGCCTCTCATCTGCTCCTGTCGTGACATGTTTGAAACGCAAACTGTTTCTGGTTATTTCCTTTTCTCCATTTGCAGCAGTTATCATGGTCCCTTTTACGGCCACAACCTGCAGTGGCTCGGGTGAGAACTGGGAATCTGTCTTTTTCATTATGACCTGTTGTAACCACCCTTCATCTCCTATTTGGAACTCTTTGGCTTGCGCCCTCCTCCTTTTGTCTGTCTGTTCCCGTGCTTTTTCTTTTGTTTCTTCGTCTCTTCTGATGACTTCTTGGTTTGCTTCTGGTCTCGATGTTGGGTTGTTGACCAACCTGGTTCTGACTTGATATTTTATCATGAGTTCTGCCGGTGTTTTGTTGTGGCCTCATGAGGTGTATTTCGATAGTCTTTCAGCATTCTGCACAGTGCTTGATGCGGGTCAGTCCCTTTTATGCATGCCCTTTGTATGGTCTTTTTAATGGATGCCCTAAATCTTTCTGCCATGCCATTGGCTTGAAGCCATCTTGGTGTCACTCTTTGGTGGCGAAACCCCATATGTTTCGCGAACACTGCAAATTTGTGTCTGCTTAAAGACGCGCTGTTGTCTGACTTTATCGTATCCGGTATTCCCCATTCGCTGAGGACTTCGTCAAATGTGGCAGCTACATGTGCAAATGCCGTGGATTTGACTCGTTTTACAATGGGAAACCTGGAATGCTCATCTATAAATAGTAGTAAGTATTCTCCCACTTCGAGTGGGCCGTAGAAATCAACCGTAACTCTTTCCCACGGGTGATCTGGGATTGTGGTCACTCTGAGTGGCAGTGGGGGTTCAGGTTTAGCAGTGCACTGGCATGCTGTGCAGTTCTTGACCCATCGGTCAACCATGTCGTCCATGAAGGAGAACCAGACGTTGCACCTTAGTTGCCTTTTCGTGTTTTCTGCCCCTCTGTGGCCTTCATGGGCGGTCTTGATGACATCCACTCGTAGTGTAGTGGGAATGATTATCTTACATCCCCTTAATAGAATGGACTTGTCCTGAACTGCTAGTTCGGTGTGCACTCTGGCCAGTCTTTCCATCTCATCCCTGCACGCCCCCGGGTGCCTTTGAACTGCTCTGTGGAAGTCTTTTCATTTGTTGTTTTTTGTCAGGCTGATTGCCAGAGCCATGGAGGGGTCTGCTGCTGAAGCTGCAGCAATGGCTTCAATGGAGACAGCAGGGGGTAATGCATTGGCAGTGACTTAGCTGATATATTCCGAGTCACCTGGCCTTGGGGTTGGATTGCCAACCGGGTGTCTTGAGAGGTAATCTGCGGGATTGTTTTCGCCCCCCGGTCTGTGAATGATGTCAAAGTCGTATTCTTGCAAGCGGATTCCCCACCGCTCAATCCTGGGTGGCATCTTTGTTCGCGGATTGCCAAAGAGGGATAACAAGGCCTGATGATCCGTGATCAAAGTACATTTCTTTCCAATAATGAAGTTATGAAAATGTTCGCACGCCCAGATGGCCACTAGGCTCTCTTTTTTTGCCTGGGAATATGCAGATTCTGGGGGCGCCAAGGCCCTGCTGGCGTATGCAACCACGTGCCTCGGATGGGTGTCTTGTCCACTGGTCTGGGCAAGGATAGCACCCAGACCCACTGGGCTGGCATCTACGACTATTTCTGTGTGCCATTTGGGGTCGAAATATGCGAGTCTTCTGGCTTCAGCAAGGGATTGTTTGATGGTGTCAAAGGCAGATTGGCATTCTCTGGTCCAGTTGAACGCGGTGTCTTTTTGTAGCAAGTGCCTAAGGGGCTCAGTTATGGTTGCGAAATGTGGTAGATAATGAGCGCAGTATCCGGCACTCCCCAGGAATGATCTGACATTGGCATCTTGACTGGGTTTTCGGAGATGAAGGATTGTAGAGACTTTGTCTGGGTCTGGGGTCATGCCATCAGCTGAAAAGATGTGGCCAAAGAACTTGAGCTTTGCTTTACTGAAATGACATTTTTCAATGTTAAGGGTTAATCCGGCTTCTTGCACTGCCTTGCACACGCACGAAGGGCTTCATCATGTTCTCTGCGTGATTTTCCAAAAACAAGAATGTCGTCACTGTAGTTTAGGGTCTCTTTGATGGGTCGTATTATTTGTCGAATTGTTTCATGAAAGATTTCAGCGGCAGAGGAGATTCTGAAATGTAACCGCTTATAGCAAAATAGTCCATCATGTGATGCAAAGGTAGTAATGGGTCGTGATTCATGATGGAGCACAAGCTGGTGGTACCCCTGATTTAGATCTAACTTCGAAAAGAGTACGGCTTTGTTCAGTTGGACGATCATGTCCTCAATTTTTGGACCAGGGTGACGTTACCGTTGTGTGGCCGTGTTGGCCACTCTCATGTCTACGCTGAGCCATAGTCGTCCACCCTCTTTAGGGACGATTACGAGAGGGGAGACCCATGGTGTTGAACCAGTGGCGGGTTTCATGATGTCATTGCGTAGAAGTTGTTCCAGTTCTTTTGAGACTGCCCCTTGTAGGTGGAACCCGACTCTGCATGGGTGTTGTGGGACTGGGCGAATTGCCAGATCAATGTGCAATTTGATTGGTGGGCCTTTCAATCTGCTTAGTCCTTGGCACAGTCATGGAAATTCCTTCATAATAATTTCCTTCGTGATGGACGCGGTGACGGGGGATTCTAGATCAATGTTGTACACTTGGCCCTGTTTGCTGATGTGGGGTGGTGATGAGCTGATGACATCACCACTTTGACGGGTATGTTGATCAATCCCAAACAAGAGGCAGTTCTGTAGCTCAGCAGACATCGCCCTTTGGTGGGGCTCCTGATGACATGACTGACTGAGGTGGCAGATTTGTTCCCAAACGTGAGCCTTCTTTAAATGAACCCACACTGTGTAAGGGGGCGTCTGCGCCCCATTCATATATCTTAGAGGTTGGTGGGGTTAGTGTGGGCTTGTTATGGAGTAGTTGGAATTCTTTCTCACCCATTATATTGACTGTCGCGCCAGAGTCAATCAGGAAACAGAATTGCTTGTTGCAGATGTCTATCTGTATTCTGGCCGCCTCTTGCGCCTCCTCTTGGTCTATGATGAGGTTTACGAACTCATCGTGAGCATACAGGTTGTAGAAGTCCCCTTCATAGTCAGCTTTACCTTGCGCTCCGAGATGGGGTCCCTGTCGCGGTGGTGGTGGTCCGTGGTATTCATCGTGCAGTTGCGTGTTCAGTTCCTGTGTCTCATATTCGTGGCTATCATCTTCTGGATATATTTCTTCTACCACTCGCACGTACCTCCACGGTCCTTGCTGATAAGGGCGTGATTGGTGAGTTTGGTTCGGAAATAGCCTTTGGAATGTCCTGTATTGCGGAGCTGTGCTCATGCGTGATGTGGGAAACGGTTTCCCTTCTCTGCATACAGACTGAAAATGTCCTTCCCTGCCACAGTTGCCGTACTTTTGAGAGAGGGCAGGGCATGACCCACCATACGGGAATGACATTACACACCTGTAACATTGTCTTTGCATGCGTGGGGTCGATATGCTGTTCGGACTACTGACCCTTTCATTTCCTTTGGTGTTGTTGGCGTGGATTGCTGCAATCACGTCACTTCTGTCTTGCTTGTTGACTGCGGTGCTAGTCATATGTGTGGCTTGTTTCTCCACCCTCTCTAGTATTCGTGCCATCTCACTCACTACTTCAATGGTGACGGGTTTTTTGAGAAATTGCTTCTGTAACACACCCTTCAATTACTCTTAAGCGAATTGCTTCATCCAACGAGAATGCATCAAATTGACAATGCGCCCCTTTGACTCGGAATCTTGTGATGAACTCGTCCACCGTTTCATCGCTGCGCTGCGTGCACTGGTTGAAGATGTATCTTTCATAATCCCTGTTGGGGGCTATGACAAGGCGTTTGTTCAAAGCTGTTATCAGGCTTGCAAAATCAGTGAGTTCAGCTGGTGGAATAGTTTTGATTAATGTCTTAATTTCGGCACCCGCCTTGTTAATGAACATGCTGCGCAGGCGTGGAGAGGTTTCTTCCCCCACGGCATCAATAAAGTTATTAAAATCCTCAAGCCATTCCACCCACCTCGCACCTTTGTCCGCTTGTGGGGTCATGGAGAAGGGAGGCGGCATGTGCCATGCTGTAGCCGTGGATCTCATGACCGTTGGAGCAGGTTGTGTGCTCGAGCTTGCTTGGTCTGCCGACGTGCTCATTTTCTTAAGCTAGTGCTTGGTGTGGCACTGTGTTGTAGTGCACTTGTATAGCATATTCCCCACAAACGTGCAGTAGTGGATTGAGCTATAGTAGAATGTGTCCAGCTGCCGCTTGTATGGGTAGGCAGTAACCACTTCTTGCCACATGTGTTGGGACCCCTTCGCAGTGTACTGCTGCACTGTGCCACTGTCTGGTGGGTGCTGGGATTGAGGTGCCTTCAATTGTTCTCATGTGGGGCTGAGGACTTCATATGGAGAGGGAAGGCAAAATCAGACCAGGATAGGAGAAAGAAAAATGTTTATGTATATAAAAATTATTATTATTATTTTTTTTCTCTTGGTGCAGGCGTGGGCGCGTGTTCTTGGTGGAGGACGTTTTGAGCTGCAGTTGCATGGTGGGATCGCACCTGTAATGTGATGGAGGAGTCACTGCTGTCCCTGAAGAAGGAGGAGTGGGACGCTGACTGAAAAGGTCGTGGGCTGAACAGGATTGCCTGCGCTCTTTTGATCACACGCGGCGGGATCACCAGCGTGTGTAGGAGGACCGCGGGCCAAGCAGGACTGCTGGTGCGCGTTGGACCACACGCTGTGAGATCAGCATGTGCAGGAGTACTCTGGGCCAAACAGGATTGCTGGTGCACGTAAAACAACACACAGCGGGATCACCAGCATGTGTAGGAGGACCGCTGGTGAGGATGAGCCTCGTCGCCAACTGTTAGCGGGTGGGACCACTTGGAAATAAGCATGTAGACACCAGCGGATTAACACGTACCTCATTATTTAACATAACGGTACTAACTGCCGAACCCTCGGCCCTTCCCCCCACTTGATGTCACTTCCTCCCCTCACGTCCCCTTGCAGAGGCTGCCTTAAAGGGCCAGCCTCACATAACACATTCCCTGTATGTTTCTGAAGTGGGTGACACCCCTGCAATCCCTGTTCCCTCTCCTGCGGTCATCCCCCCAGTCCCAGTCATCTACTCAGCGGGTGACACCCCTGCCAGCCTCGTCCCCCGACCCACTCTCCAGTGCATGGCACACACACACACACACGAGTACACACCCACACACACACACACACACACTTACACATACACACCCAAACCTCCTCCTTACCTGACAGTCCGTGCCATGTGCAGCTCACTTCCTCTATGTAGTAAACACATGCGCAGTTCCCTGAAAGTGGCCTTTTGGGGAAATCGCTGCAAGGCAAAGTGGACTGAATGCATTGGACCCATGTGGTGCCTCCCTCGTTTCTGAGAATGGCCCAGTTGTTCGGGCGATTTCTTTCGATTCACTTCTGGCCCTCCTCAATCTCATTAAGCCTTTCTCAAATGACAGTGAGAGCAGGTTGTAATATTGGGGTGCTTTATCTCAGAGTTGATCCCTCCCTAATGTACTTGCACTATGCACTCCTGTGTCATCATAATCGTTGGTGTCGTCGGTGTCCTTCAAATGGTGATAGTGCTGTGCACAGGCAGTTGATAAGGGTAAGGGAGTGATGGGAAGGATGCAAGTCTGGGAAGGGGACAGGAGGCCCAGGAGTGAATCTCCAGACTTTAACATAATGAAGTGCCTACACAGGAAATGGCACCAGGTGCAGGAAGAGGTACGGATGAAGTGTCAGTCTCCTTGTTAGCAGTAGGGGCCGCCTCCAAATGATTGCCATGCCAGCAGTAGTGGAGGTGATGGTGGGGATGGGGGGGTTGAAGCCTCTTTTTCTCTAATGCATATAGTGAGGATGTTGCTGGTGGCTGGTGTGGGCATGGGCTCTCTGGAGGTAGATGCGGTGGCCATGGGCAAGGAGCAAGGAGGTGCCAGTAGTTAACTTGTCTATTTTTTTCTGACTACTGGTGGAACTGCGCTGAGCATCCACAAAGGATTGCTCGGTAAAGCAGTTGACAGTCGCTGATGTGGTTGTGCTAGCACCTTCCTCCCCACCTTGGCTGCCTTAGGCTCATGTTGGGAGAGATTAATAGGCTGTCACTTGTAGTGTTCTAAAGAGTATTAATGTATATGATATGATATGATATGATATGATATGGCATTTATAACGTGCCTATACACAAGTGTTTTAAGGTGCGATGAGGCAAGGGAGGGGGAACAGAGGGAAGACAGAAACAACGATCTTCCTAGGCCAGGTGACATTTAGATCACGCAATCGCAGGGGAGGGAGTAAGGGGAAAAGTGCAGAGGGAAAGGGGGGCAGTGCAGTACATAGGATAACAGTAAAATAAATAAGACAATAAATAAAAAGTGCGGCCAGCTGGTGGCAAGTGCAAGGGTAACTGCAGACATCAGGTGTCAAGTGCTGGTAGGGGGCTGTAGGGATACAGAAAGAGACCCCGAGCGCAAGGGCTGCCAGGGGAGAACTGCAGGTGTGCAACTGGTGGGGAGGGGCCTGGGCCCGAGGTCAGAGGGTAGCCAGAAAACCAGTGCAGATTCAGTTTCAGGCAGGAGATCAGCAGGGGAGAGGAGGAGAGAAAGCAAAAGCAAAGAGGAAGGTGCTTCCGGAACCGAAGATGGTTCTCCTCAAGTTTCAGACAGCAGGGAGGCTGTTCCAGAGGGAGGCCCCAGCCGAAGAAAGAGGTCTACCACCAACTCGTTACTTGGAGAAGCGACTGACCTTGAGGGAGTTGGAGGCGGATGAGTGAAGAGCTCGAGAGGGAAGATATTTAGGAAGAGATAGTTGAAGATATTGATGCCCCTTGCCCCAGAAGGCCTTGTGGACAATGCAGAGGGTTTTGAACTGAATCCTTGCCACCACTGGGAGCCAGTGCAGAGATTTCAGCCCTGTAGAGATACGATCCCTGGGCTTGAGGCCAAGCACAAGTCTTTCAGTCCTGTTTTGGATGAGCTGCAGAGGGTGGAGAGTAGAGGCAGGCAGATTTAGAAAGAGGCTGTTGCAGTAGTCCAGCCTAGAGAGAACCAGAGCTCTGGAGACAGTGAGCTTCTGGGGGAAGGAGAGGAAAGGAAGAATAACTCTGAGGAGATGCAGTTGGTAGTGTGACTTCTTAGAGACGTCAGAGATGTGAGGAGAGAAGGAAAGTGTGGAGTTGAAGATGACCGCAAGGTTTTTAGCCCCACAGGTGGGAGCAGGAAGAGGACCAAGAGAGACCGGCCAGAGAGTGACAGGAAAGGAAGGAGCAGGTGTGTCGATAAGGAGAATTTTGGTCTTACTGGCATTAAGGCAGCGATCTCTGGCGGCACACCACTCCTGGATAGCAGATAGACAGTCAGAGATGAGAGAAGGAGAAGAGGTGGAGGAAGGAAGCCTGAAAATGAGTTGAGTGTCATCTGCATAGCACTGAAAGTTGGGACAGAGAGCGGCAATGCGGTGGCCAGGAGAAATGCCAGGTATTTGTTGAAAAGGCACGGAGAGAAGTGAGACCCCTGGGGAACACCACAGGTAGAGATATAGATAGAGGAGAGGAAGGACCTAAGTTTGACCTGGGATGGTCAGTCGGAGAGGAAAGAAGTCAGCCAAGCCAGGGCCTGATCAGTGATCCCCAGGTTATCATAGAGACGATTGAGCAGGATGACATGGTTGGCCGTGTCAAAGGCAGAAGAGAGATTTTACAGTAATGCTTGTTTTGTGTGACTTGAAAGGAAGTGCCTGGCCATCTGTTACTTCCACCATGGTCTACATGCATCCACTGTAGTCTGTTTTGCTGTCTTGGGCTGTCATGGCTTTACATGTATTGCATTGAAAGACATGTTGCTGTGAGAACATTTGTGCTTGGTCGGGTTCATGGTGCTTTATGCATGTGCTCAAAATGATTTTCATGTGTTGGGTATTGGTGAAATTGTGGCCTTTAGGCCTGGTGGTACTAGTAATGTTATGTCTTCTGTTGATAGGGGACCCATCTTATGAAGGACTTGTTGCTGCTGCATATATTTGAAACGGAATTCTGTATGTGTGACAGAATTATGTTTGTGGCATGGGATGAGGACAATTGCTCATGTTTAATGTATGCTATTTCTTGATGCAAGTCCCTTTCTCTGGGTGTCTCCTGCCTTAAGTGTGTCCCCTTCCTTAGGCCATGATAGCACAGAGACATGGCTATCCGAAGCATCTGCTCCAGCTCTCATTCAGGCCCTTTCGGCTGATTACAATATAATTTGTTTGGACCGTGTATCTCCCCACCTCTGTGATTCCATTACATCATAATTTGAAGATGGAAGCATTATTTGTTTGCCATTTGGTGTCAGCATCTAGTGCTTGGCCCTTTTTAGTGGTGTACCGACCTCTAGGACCCTAAGTAACATTTCTAAATCAATTGTTAGACCTGGTGGCTGCTCTTCAGGTCAAATATGCGACTCTGGTGGTGTTTGGAGATTTAAATATGCAATTTAACTGTCCTCTTTCACCCACTTTAGCACAGTTCTTTCAGGTGTTGCTGGAGCTGGGCCTGCATCAATCTATAGCCGAGCCAACTCACATCAAGAGTGGGATTTTGGACTTGCTTTTCTCAGTGGTAGATAGTATTGCGGTTACATCAGTTAAGCAAGTGATCTAGTCTGACCATAGCCTTATTTATTAGGGTAACTAGGTTGGCAGTACCTAGCAAAGTATCTCTGGCCCTCTCACTGAGACGTAACTTGCGCTCGGTGGACGCCCAAGGCCTACTGTCTTTAATCTTGGACAAATGCAAGGGCTCCACCAATATGAATCTGTCCTCTCTCTCGCTTATTTGTAAAGAGGTAGCTGATAAGGTAGCCCCGTGGAAATTGGTGCAGGTGTGGAGGGCTCCTTCTGAGCCCTGGTTCACCGATCAACTGGAAGCTTCTCGCTTGTGCATGAGGCAAGCAGAGCGTAAATTGCGACAATCTTATGGCTTGTCAGGGAAAGCAACACTGCAATCAACTGTTAAAAGTTATCATAAAGACATCCTGTCTGCCAAACAAGCATTTTTTACCCAGAAAGTGGAAGGTGCATTGAACCAGTCTAAGATTTCTTTTTTGGTGGTGAAAATCATTCTTGTCTATTTCCCACCACTCTTCAGGGGTTCGGCCCTCGCAGGAATTATGCGATTCCGTTTCTGATTTCTTCATTTCTAAAGAGGAAAATATTCAGGAAACTATATTTATGAGGAGGCCTTGTAGAGCAATCCTCTTCCTCTGACGCCACTGAGAATATCCCACAGTTGTGGTCAGATTTCCCTATTTTCTCACAAATGACGCTGCACAGGCTGTTTGTAAGCTTAAGTCAGCTGCTCCCTCTGACCCAATTCCATTGGCTATGGTTAAAGATATTGTGTCACCAAAGCTGTAAATTATGCTTGTCAGCCAGGTTTAATCCCAGCTGAACTGAAACAAGCAAAAGTCATCCCCCTACTGAAGAAACAATCCCTGGACTCATCAGTGTTAGCACATTTTTGACTGATTTCCCTTCTCCCTTTCTCCATGAAACTACTTGAATCACTGGTTTCACCTCTGCTCGCCTCCTTTTTGGAAACATCTCTATTCTTTGACTCGTATTTTGCCCGGGCAGGGGTAAGGAAAGTGTCCTGGTGTTCGTGGTTGACGATCTGACTGTGCTGGTGGATCGGGGTGGACTGGGGGCCTTAATTCTGTTAGATCTGTCAGCAGCATTTGACACTATCAGCCACTGCATCCTGATTTCCCGGCTGGTTACGGCTGGCCTCTCCAGGTCCGTCCTGGCATGGTTCACTTCTTTTCTGAGAGGAGCCAGTCTCTGTTGTTTTCACCTTTTCTATCGTTGGGACGTGTCCTCACTTGTGGTGTCCCTCAGGACTCTGCCTTTCCCCCATGCTTTTTAATATCTATGTTCAATCGCTATTTTGCCTCATCTACTCCCACAGGGATAGGTGTTACTCCCACACTGACGGCACCCAGGTGTTGGTCCGATCGGACCGGGCTGGGTAGTCGTCGGGTCTGTGCGAATGCCTGTATGCAGTGGGAGAGTGGATGAGCACAAACTGGCTCAAACTGAACGGAGACAAGACGGAAGTCCTGGTGGTGGGTTTTCCTTCTGGATCTCTTCTTTGGACTCCCTCACTTTGACCTTGCACGCTTCGTGAGCTTCCTGTCCCCATGATGCTTGTCAGAAATCTGGGGTGCTGCTTTCAACTTCTCTTTCCATGTCTCTGCCGGTGGGTGCAGTATGCAAGGTGGAGCACTTCTTGTTAAGAGTTCTTCGGAAGGTACTCACCTTCCTTCCTCCCCACCTGCGGCCGCTGTAGTGGCTTCATTAATAACTAGCTGCATAGACTATTGTAATGCTCTGTATTTGGCTCAACCCTTGGGCACTATTCATTGATTACAGTTACTTCAAAATTTGGCAGCTAGAATAACCACTAATTCTCTGTACGGAGCTCATACCAGCCCTGTTCTACGTTCTTTGCACTGGCTCCAGATAGCTCAAAGAATCAAATTCACGTCACTTTGCCTGGCTCATTGGTCCCTGCATGGACAGGGGGCCGAATACCTTAGGGAAAAATTCCATAGTTACATCCCAGTTAGGTCCCTATGCTCCAGTGAGGCTAATCTCTTGGTCATTCCCAAAATTCGACTGTCCCGAGTGGGAGGCCGTGCTTGTACATTTGCAGCTGCTAAATTGTGGAATGAACTGCCTGCGGCCTTGAGAGGGATGGAAAATCACCTTCTTTTCCAGCGGGCCTTGAAACTGTTTTTGTTTTAGTTTACTATTGTGGGCTGTGATCTGGGAATCCTCCCACCAAATGCCCATTGGGTGAACGTGCACGTTAGAAATGTCAATAACTTAACATAGCTGGGGTGACTGTATTGCTGTTGACATTGAGCAGGCCCTTGCCTGCCACACTGTCAGCAGGATTTCAGACAATCTATGTGTTCCCTTTCATTGAAACTGGATTGTGTTTTCAAAGAGGGCTGCGACTCGGCTTCCTATTTTGGTTGTGGCTCTATTTCTGCTCTGTGCTAATTCTGCTGAAGGAATTACCATGCCATAATTCCTCCTTTTTTCCAGCGGTAACAATACCTCAGCTGAAAATTTAAGGATTTACCCATCAATGTTTGTTTTCGGTGCTACTTCAGCCATACAGAATTACTGTTACCGCTGATGGTTGAGGCGCACACACGTGGAATTAGCGTTGTCTTCACGACCCAACTGGTAATGAGGCCCCTTACATTTTTTAAATATCACCTGATTATGAGTTGGGATTGGGTGGGATATTTATCAAATGAGGAACATAGACACTTTAGCATGGGATCAATATAAAAGATTCCCTCATGCTGGACTTTCTTTGAACCCTATAATTATCACAGTTAGCAATAGAAAATCCCGACTCATGAAGGGGATGGTATTTTAGAGTAGAAGGCATCTGAAACATCACGTTTTTACTGTTAACACTATAGTGAAAATGAGGCTCGGTGTGCTCGCTATGAGTTGAAGCAGCACCGAAGTTAGCCAATTCTATGTTGAGGCTAATTCCATGTGGCTATGAACGCACACAAAGATATGAAATACGAAATGTGAATACAAACTTACTTGCGCACTTGCACATTTCTGCCGGTGTGATTGTGCGGGTTTATTTCTTCGAAATTCAACTCTCGGAGACCTTTTGATCTTGCATCGCCATTACAACCTGGGAGTTAACACACAGTTCTATTTCATTCATTCATTTAAAAAAAGAAAAACTGCGCATGTATATAGCTCGACGTGTGTTATTGAAAACAGACATTGTTCATGTTAAAACAGGTGCTGAGGTTTAATTGAAGAAATGGGGAACAGCTGCCATTTTTGGAAGTGCTGAACTTGCCTCTCCACACAATTTGATTAGCGCTATCAAAAGTCTATGCAACTCTAACCACGTCCTCTCTATCTTCCCCCATACAGTCTGGTCACCACTGGCAGAGGCACAGTAACCCCAGGGTATTTGTATTTGTTTATTATTTGTATCGCGCACCGAACCCTGAGGTAACTGGGAGCTGGAGAGATTTAGTTACCTACATGGAGAGGAACAGACACGTGATAACAGTCTGGAGACCACAGGTTACAGTAGGTCTGGCATACATACAATAAAATAGCGAGATAACAGTATTGAAGACCTGGAGGTTACAGATAGATCTAGTAGTTTACATTTGTACAATAACAATAGGGCAGGTGCATTAGGTAAACATAGAATTGGGATTGGGTGAGGGTCAGGAAGAAATCGCCCAATGGTGCTCAGGGGAGTGGTTTGGTGCTAAGCCATTTTTTTAATCCAGATTTGATAGCAGCGTCATAAAACACTACTCCAGTTGTGTTTGGCACTCTATAAAACCTTTATAAAATAACAAGATGCGTACATCAATTAACTACAAACAGTAGATCTGGTCAACTTAAGTGTTGTTTATCAAGCTTTAAAACGGAGAGTTGAGCATTGCTCTTCTGAACACTGTAAACAATGTTGCATGCAAGTGGTCTAGACGGCGAAAATGCTTCCTCATTGCAGGGACCTTTCAAACATCTGACGTCAGAGACCTGTTGCAATATTCCCGTCTGCAGAATAGACCACATTATTCATTGCAATAGGAAGTCAAAAAAGGGAAATAAGCCCTCATTAGGAATTTGGCAGTATTTCTGGCCAGAATACACCATGCAATAGTTACCTTTGCTGTATGTAGTAAAATATGCAGAATTTCAGAAATACTGTGTACAGTATTTCTGAATTACCCCATGTCTTACTACTGTAACTAAACATCAAAACAACGCTTCTATCCGTGTAAACTGCAAAAAACATGTGGGGCCCCGGTGCGCCACACAGCTACTGTCACGGGAAGTACATTGCACAGACGCTTCAGTATAGACCATAGTGTACATTATGAAACAAAGGGATTTGGAAGGTTAGTATCTGAAATGCCTGTGTTATCCCCCCTTCGGGTGCCTTGACCATCTTTTTGTTCTGTAAATTGCAGGGAATGTGCAAACCCTTCCCTTAAAAGAGACACATGTTTTAATATTATTGGAATGTAAAGAGGAAACATTGTTAAGTTCAGCTTTTGTGTGGCGGTAAAAGTATGAGGTATTCTGATGAAAAATTCCAACTCTATTAAACACACAAGGTATTATTGAAACATTGCATGGATTAAACACCTCAAAACCCCATAACCATGTATAAGATAAAAACATGCTTTAATATGAAGACCTCATGTTCGTACCATTAACACCCCACACAGCTTCCACGGTTCACCAACACCTCTTGCTATTGTTCTTTTTCCTTTTATTTCTGACTTCTTACAATGCTGCGTGTCATGGAATGCAATATTTACATAGACTGCATGTCAAATAGAAGCAATGTAGTAGTCATGCGAACCATGTTTGGCTCTGGAGAATTGCTTAGGGGCAACCTGCTCACCTTGGAAGCAAGACGACACTAAGCAACACAGGTTCGATCCCGGGTCTGCGATTAGAAACCCCTGGGTATTAAGCGCATTATAAATAACCTATCATATTATGTTAAATAATGTGCAGTTGCACACAATAAACCCTGCTGTGAGGTCGGTCTGTATTGATCTCCACGAATACAAGAAATTCATCACGTCAATGCAATGCAGAAAATGTTCCAGAAAGGGGTGGCACAAGATCAAAGAGTCAAAGCATACTAAGAAAGCATGAGCTTGTATGTACCAATATAGCACAGAGGGACACACCTTTTACTCTTGCCTTTTAAGGAACTATAATAGGGCCTTATGACAAGTTTGACACTAGTGGGAACACATACTGGGGGTTCATGTTTTTGCCCAACGTACAATACACGGGGGATATCCGCCTACGTTTATATTTTTTGTGCAAACATGAAATGGAAAAGTGAGAAGTAAAAGAAGAAATGTCTGCCTTTCCTCTTCACTTTTTCACTAGGTGGTACACAGCATGCTTTGTAGGAAGCATTTACAATGGATTCCTATAGAGCCTGCAGGCTTTACCAGGTCATATTTGCAGGCAGATTCCATATGAATCCATTGCAGTAAAACCTGTATGAAAATCCACGCTTTCACTAATGCACCCACATTAGTGGGGGCGGGCACATAATACACATAACCTATGTTGAAAGGCTATTGCAAGTCAATTCAGAGTTCTGACCTTCCAGAGGAACTCAGCGTTCATTCAAGTTCATTCCTCTATCCACACAACTCCTCAGTGACTTGTTATACCCTTTACATGCAGTAGAGGGTATTTTAATCATACATGGTATCCTCATTTGCGATAAATAGCACAATTGATATCTAAACATTTAGTCATCTTAAGGTCAAGGTTATGCAACCGCAAAGAAGATAACGGATTGAACAATTTCACCACAATAGAAGCTACACATAGATTACTAATGGTATAGATAGGAAGCACCAGCAACGTTATGGTGGGTTTAAAAAAGCTCGCATTTGGGCTCATTTCAATACTTACAATGCTTTGCCCATGTTGCTCCTGTGGCTTTCAACTTTAGGTGAACTGCTACTGGGTGGCATTGGGGCATGTGAAACTTTGCTCAAATGTCCTATTTTATTATTCAATCACCAGACGTAAGGATAGGTACCAACATGAACTCTGCTGGTGCAGGAGGGAAAGAACCATACAACAGTCCTTCTCTGCCTATGCCCCCCAGACTCAGGAACCTCCTCAATGTCAACACAAGACTCTCCCCCCACTTCTACATCTCAGGAAGGACCTCAAGATGCTCCTCTTCAAGAAACCTAGGTCCACACACACTCTGCTCCCCCTGTTTCCTCCTCTCATTGCTTGTAGATCCCTTGCTTCCAAATTGTCCGGCCCCTCTCCCATTGTTAGCTCCTTGCTCCCTTTTCTCCCTGCTTCACTGTGCACTTCCTCCTATTACATCTAAAGCACCCTGTTGCTTTCCAGAGCTAGGCACGTGCTCAATACATATAATAATAATAATAATAATAATAATAATAATAATAATAATAATAATAATAATAATAATAATAATAATAATAATAATAATAATAATGGTGAAACAATAATACATGTGTTTGGGGCACTGGGAATGTTAACTTAAAGGTGTAACCAATGATTAAAAGCTAAACATTAAAAAAACACATTGTTGGAACCCCAGCTCGCTCTTTTTGTTTAGGGTTGTTCTTAACATGTTGATATAATAATCGTGTTTTGTGTTTTGTTTATTTATATTGCAGCTGTGTGAGTGCTTGCTTGTACTTAACATTTACATGTCAGGTATTGTATGGCGTGGAATGAAATATAAACGTAGTAATGCATATTTTTGTGAGATAGTTATTTGCCTGAGAGTGTGTGGTTTTATGTTATTTCATTTAATATGTATACCAGGCTTATTGTTTTAAATTGGAATGTCTTCTTGAGAAAGTATTGTATGTTGCTATGAATATTGGTATGTTGTTCATGTTTTTTGTAAATATATACACATGTGCTGATTTCACTTGTTGGTTTTATTTTATGTTCAGTGTTTAATGAGGTCTTAAAACATCATGCTGGCATTCCGAGTGTTGATAGACATCAACATTTTATAGTTATTAACCTTATCTTTTGCACTGATATCTTTGTTTTCATAAAGGTGTGTTGTGTGGCATATATGTGAGTTATGTGGATACATTTGTGTTTGTCGTGGTGGCTCATCTTGTATGATTCACAACACATATTTTATTTCACAGTATGTATTTTCTTTGACTTTATCCCTTCAACATGTAAGATGGCCCTACTGTGTTTTGGCATGGCGGATAATCATATGTGTTTCACGGAATATTTTTCATTTCACAGAAAGGTTTTCATTTCAGTTGTTTTTCATTTATTTTGTCCCTCTGACACCAACGCGCATGTGTGGCAGTCCTACTGCGTGTTGGGTGCGGCCAATCATTTTGGCCAGTTTACAGAATGCTGTTCATTTCATGGAATGTTTTTCATTTTGCCTTGTCCTGCTCACACTACTGAACTTGTATGCTAGCCCTACAGCATGTTGGGTGCGGGTCGTATCAATTGCAGTTCTTACCGATTCTCCTTGGTCCTTCCCTGGTTTGGTGATCAGTTGTGAACCTTCATCCGGGATTCCATAAAGAGAGCAGTCATTGCTCCCATTACAACATCCAGCCCGAGTCCAGGATGCGATTTGCATGAGGAGAATGGGACCTGGATTTGAATGGGTTTCTTAGTCCATGCATAGAAACATCTTCAGTCAATTGTAGAAGCCAGTGGGCAAAAAAAACTCTGCAGAATATTGGTCTGAGAACAGCAAGAAAAAAGGTTAAGGGAAAAGCAGCCAAGACAAAGCGAGGAGTGGCACTAACAAGGACCAAGAGCTATTGAGTTGAGAGGGTGTAAAGGAATGATCTTACTTAAATAACGTATGCAATACTAAGTGACCTGGAAGTGACTGACCACCATGTTGAGAACAGACAGGACAGTGAAATAATAGGGGATGCGCCATGATGGAATGGGGAAAGAGTAAAGGCAAGTGAAGTGTTCCGATCTCAGCTAAGGGCATGTCATACATGGGTGAACAGCATGTGATCCTGGATCGGAGCAGGGGATTTGTGGTTTTTGCCTGTTGGGGATCTTGGGCGCGAGCAGGAAGGCTTGGCACTGGTGGAGGCAGGAGTTGATGGCACTTGACAAGCCCAGGCATCAGGATGATTCATCGGTAACTGTTGACCTTGTACATTAAACTTTACCAAATGTTGCCAATCTTAAATTATGGCACTGTAAAGTGTGCTTGGCATAGTTAGCCAAGTTTAATCAATGTTTCCATAATTTCAAAAGGGTCAGAACGCCATATTTTCAGTTTGGCTACATGGGTATCTCCTCCTTTCATCCCCTTCCTACTGTTCCCTGCTCTTCCTCTGGCCCTTCTGCAGCCACGCCTCCTCCCTCCTTCTCTACCTTTCCCCTTTTCTCTCCAGACAAGGTTTCTAGACAAGTCCGATCTATGAAAGTCTCGTCGAAACAGGTCGACTCCCTGGCTCCTGCTCTGGCAGATTTCTGCAATCACTCCTTCGCCACTGGAGTTTTCCCTTCCCCACTGAAGCACTCCCTTGTGCACCCTCTTCTTAAGAAACCCTCTGCCGACCCCTCCTGCCCAGCTAACTATCGCTCCTGGAGAAACTGGCCAACTCCCAACTCAATCTGCACACTGAATCTGTATGTTGTCTTCATGACCATCAGTCTGGCTTCAGAAATGCCAGAAGCATGGAAACTGCTCTCCTGAACATCCGTGAAGACCCGCTCTCCAACCTCGACTCTAGCACCCCTTGCGTTCTTATCCTGCTTGATCTCTCTTCTGCCTTTGACACTGTCAACCATGCCATCCTGCTCAACCGTCTCTGTGATAACCTGGGTATCACTGGTCAGGCTCTGGCGTGGCTGACTTCTTTCCTCTCCGACCGACCCTCCCAGGTCCGACTTGGGTCCTTCCTCTCCGACATCTTTTTCTCTACCTGTGGTTTCCCCAGGGATCTAACCTCTCTCCCTGGCTGTTCAACCAATACCTGGCACTCCTTACCCACTGCATCACCGCTCTCTGTCACAACTTTCAGTGCTATGCAGATGATACCCAGCTCATTTTCCGGCTACCCTCGGCCTCCTCCTCCTCCTCTCCTTCCCTCATCTCCGACTGTCTGTCTGCCATCCAGGATTGGTGTGCCACCAACGACTTCTGCCTTAATGCCAGTAAGACTGAGATTCTACTCATCTGCACACCCACTCCCTCCTTCCCTGCAGCTCTCTGGCAGGCCTCTCTTGGCCCTCCTCCCTCTCCCACCTGCAAGGCAAAAAACCTCCAGGTCATCTTCGACTCTGCACTCTCCTTCTCCCCTCACAGCTCAGGGATCGTATCTCTCCAGGACTTAAATCTCTGCACTGGCTCCCAGTGGCTGCGAGGATTACATTCAAAACCCTCTGCATTGTACACAAGGCCTTTTGGGGCCTGGGGCCGCAATACCTTCAACTCTCTCTTCCCAAATAGCTTCCTTCTCGAGCTCTTCGCTCATCTGCCTCCAACTCCCTCAGGGTCAGTCGCTTCTCCAAGCAACGAGTTGGTGGCAGATCACTCTCTTCGGCAGGGGCCTCTCCCTGGAACAGCCTTCCTGCCTCCCTGAAACTCGAGGAGAACCATCTCTGGTTCCGGAAATACCTCAAAACCTTCCTCTTTGCTTCTGCTTTCTCTCCCCCCCTCCCTTGCTGAATTCCTGACTGAAATTGCATTGGTTACCTGGCCACCCTTTTCTGATCTCTAGCCCATGCCCCATCAACTGCGCACCTGCACTGCCTCCCTGGCAACCTATGCACTTGGGGACCGTTTCCTGTATCCCTTCAGTCCCCTTTCCAGCACTTTGTCTGCACTTCCTTGCACTTGCCACCAGCTAGCTGTTGCTATGTGTTTTATTTATCTTATTTATTCCACTTCCCATGTACTGCACTTTCCCCTCTCCCTTCCCCCTCGCACTTTTCCTTTCCCCTCTTCCCATGCACTTGCGCAATCTGAATGACACCTGGCCTAGTAGGATCGAGGTTGATGGGTTAGTGGGAATAAGCTGGAAAAGTGCAAGAGAGCAGTGATGTGCTGTTGGCAGCCTCAGCCCAGTGGGTCCGTTGGCTGGGCTTGGGGTGTTTTGCGGTCAGTAGTCGTCGTGTGCTGTTGTGCAAGTCTATGTGTGGTTTGTTTTGTTGTTGTGACGTTTGTGCGGATTGATGCATTTTAGGCTTGTGGTTGTGTTTGGTTAGAGTTTGGGAGGTGTATGAAGAGGGATGAAATTGTTAGTAGGTTGGTTAGTTGGAATTGCTGTCCTTGCAATTATGGGATTCCATCTAGGTGCGGTACATGCTGACATTCACATTTCTATCTAGATGCGATGCAAGCTAAAGTTAAGAATTCCATACAAGTGTGGCACATGCTAACCATCACATTTGTATCTAGATGCGGCACAAGCTATAGTTCAGAATTTCAGGTTTGGTGTATGTTAACAATCACATTTCTATCTAGATGCGGCGCAAGCTAAAGTTCAGAATTGCATACGGGGGTGGCACATGCTAACAATCACATTTCTATCTAGATGCGACGCAAGCTAAAGTTCAGAATTCTAAGTATAATTTTATGGTGATGATACACACTAAAATAGCTAGGACTGGGTGCACTATAAAGCGCTGGGTTGTGGAGAACAGTCTTGGCTTCTCAACCTATGACACACAAGCAATTGTTTCAGGATGGAAAGTAAAGATTTTGATGGTTGAATGGCTGTTGGTGTGTGGGTGGCTGCAGTTGAGCTCTCGTGACTTCAGAAGAGCTCAACTGTACATGGCACTCTTGTAAATGGTGCCTCATTACATGGGACTGCAAACATGTGACATGCATGTTAGTTCCAGCCTTTCCGTTGCACAGTTTGTATTCTGCAGATTACAGGTGGTAAAATTTTGTCATTCTTTTTCTTGTATAAAGGAAATCCACCATTTGCATTTTCATGGTGAGCTACAACATAATCTACCTATGCCTGGCTCTGAAGAATGTAGTGGTTTCGGTTATATGGCTGTCACATGCCAATGTTTTCTTTTTTCAGATCTGCCCGACTGTATTTGAGAGGCATTATACAGAGGTGGAGGAGTAGCTTTGTCTATCCCTCTTATCTGGGTATCTGTAGCATTGTCTTCCCCCGCCTCTGTATTGGAGTTTTCCAGGATCCTGTTTTGCAGCTTATACTCAAATGGGTCATAATCTTTACCCCGCTCTTTTTCGTAATTACTATCATTAGACTCGTTAGACATGAGACATGTATGTTGCCAATAGAGAGGAAGGGGACCACACTCCCTTATCATTGACTCTTTGGTCTAGGTTCAAACAAAACCTCAGTCCAATTTATGCAGAGCATGAATTAACATTGAGTAGGTGTAGGATCAGTTGGGCTAGGATTTACCCCTAGCCTTTTATGGCCATAGCATGAAGGGAGTTTCTTCTCTCCTATTTGAGTGCCAGAAAGAGAGAGATGTAATCCCTATTGCGTCATGAACGCTTTTGACAAGAACGCCAAAACAATCTCTCTTAGTTTATCAAAAAAGGCTTCTCCATTGCAATCTGCAGTGGACCACGGCTGGCATAACAATAACAAGGAGTGTAACGAGGAAAGGAAACACAAGTGGGAAGCACTTAGGGCTCACTGAAGAAATAGTCAAGTGGTAATCAGAAAAATACAGGAATATAAAAGGATATGCCAGAAAAGGAAGCAGAATATAGCACAAAAGGCCTGAGAGGACATAGTTAAGGGGGTGGGGAGGAAAGACACTAAAAGGTTTTGGCTGATGGTGGCCAGGAGTGCCACTCCCAATGGCAATCTTGCTATTAAAACAAATGTGGAAACAATGCCTGAGTATAACATTTTGCTGACATCTTGGCCAAAGAAGAAATTGCAGGATCAATGTGCAGCAAGCCTTGAGCCTCTGGACATCTTTGATGGAGGACATTTTGAGGTAGAGCTGCGTGTCATCTGCATATTGGTGGATGTGGATGTTGTGTTGAGCTTAAAGGGTTCTGAGTAGTTTCATGTAAACATAGAAGATCATGGGGAGAGGATGGATCCTTGCAGGACTCCATAGGTGATGGGCAGAGTTGGTGATCTGGAGGAATCTATTTTTACTAACTCGTGGCCAGGTATGATTTGAGCCAGCTGAGGATGATTTCACTTATCCCCATGCAGTGATGTAGAATGTCGGTGGGTGTCTGGTGGTCTACTGTGCCGAAAGTTGCTGAGAGGTCAATGAGAAACAGGAGGCAAGGAGAACCATAAAAGATGGGATGTGTAATGTGCTATCAGTTGTGGCATTATTGTCTAGGTGTTGGCGGATCATGCTGATCTTGATAGAGAAAGAGTTGATGGCAGTTGATTTTACGATGGAGTGGGGTACGAGTGCGTCAGACAGACAGTTGATGCTGTGCTTGAAGGCTTTGAAGAGGGCTCTGCTTTCATTATTGGCCTTGGCTATGGTGTTGGTAGTAGTTGGCCATGGCAATGGTGATCAGTCATCTGCGTGTAGCATAGAGTTCCTTGTGCAAGGCAAGGTCAGATGTGCTGCAGGACGTTTGCCAAGTCTTTTCTTGTTTTCTGATGGATACTTTGTTGGAGATGAGTTCTTGAATGCTCGAGGGTGTTGAAGGTTTATTCTTGATGGTGCGTTGTTTCACCGGTGCATGGTGGTTGATGTTGGTTGTGAAGGTGATGTTAAGTTCTTCATCGAGTCACAGTCCTGGTTCGATAGAGGTAGATCAGCCCATGGGAGGTAAAATTTGGTGAGGTCTTCTATGAGAGACTTCACTGAGAAATTCTTGGATGATTGCTGGGCTTCATATTGGGTTTGTTTGACTGATTTGGTGTGACTAATTTCAAAGGGGATTGCCAGGCGGTCAGACCAGCTGAGTGGGATTACAGAACTGTGATGATGAGGCAAGACGGTGATGATGAGGTCGAGGACATTGGGCCTCATTACGACCCAGGCGGTAAGTTACCGCCTGGGTCGTACCTTTACCACCATGGCGTAAACTATGTTTACGCCATGGTGGTTGGCGGACTTACCGCCCCGTAAGTCCCCAATCCCCATTTACCCTTCCCCATTCCCATTTTTGCCCCATAGGGCATAATGGGAGTGGGGAAGGCGTTAATTACGCCACCGTAAATTACGGTGGCGTAATTAACAACAAGGTTCCTTAGCGCCATGGATTTTAACACCTGCTAAAAGCAGGTGTTAAATCCTCCATGGCGCTAAGGGACCTCGGAATCAGGCGGTAAGGGTCGGCGCTCTTTACGCTGCCGTAAACCCCTTACCGCCTGGGTCGTAATGTCGCCCATTACCTTTTCTGTGAGTTTCATTGTCTGGTAAATGTCTGTCTAATACTTATACACAAGCCATACCTGTTGGGTTTACGATTGATTGTTTTAGACAGGACTCCAGTGCAAGTAACAGATGTGAGGATACTCATATTACTGATAAATCAACTGGATGTAGACACACATTCTTAAGAGATTTTTTATTACAGCAGGAGCTTATTTATAGAGACAACTATGTCATTAAACACTCAAAAGACTGTTTAGAGCTAACACTAGCAGGCCATATACAACACAACATTTGGTGTTACACTGTAACAGAGCGAACTCAAAGAGTACCAAGAGGGTATGCTTCAGCAGGGAGGGGCAGGTCGTTGGTGGGATTGCCATAGGGATTAACAAACATGGCAATGTGTGGCTAAATGACCAAATGCCAACATGTGTCTGTCTTAAAATCCTATCTGAGGTCCAATGCAATCATTCCGGCGTATACCTAATAGCCTAATTAAAATCCTTACATCAAAAAACATTTAGATTTTACTGCACACTCCCCTCCAGAATTAAAATAATCTTAATACCAACCTTATTTTTTATTTGTTTACTTATACTCAAGTATTTAATGTAGCAGAATAAATTGAATGCAATTTGTAACTTTCCTCAGTCTGATGGATGTAAGTCTCTGAATCAATCATAACCACTGTCATTGCTTTAGTCAGCCTTCCATATCATTGTTTGCCAATCAGCATTGGCCCTGCCACGAATGTGAGCAGCCCTGTCCAAACTGCTATACCACAAGGCCCAAAAAGGCTTGCAGTGCAATTGTGATCCAGTGCAGAGGAGACATGGCCCAGCAACCGAGGTTGAACTGCGCTGTTTAGTTGCAAAACTAAAACTAATTGCTTGTCCTTTTCTGTAATGCATACTATAGAATTATGGAATGAAAGACGGCCCAGAGAAATTATTGTGATAATGTTTAATGCAAACCGTTGCATCAAATAGATTTCTGATTTTTGCTACACTCTCCACTCCAGAATTTTGTTTTCTTAGTACCAAAGTTATTTCTTCACTTCTAGACAAGTAGTTAATGCAGCAGAATATATACTTGGAATGTAATTTGCCTAGGTCCTTAACTGTTTATGCACCTTCTGCAGAAATCTGTGTCCAAGCATCATCACCTGTCATGTATTAGTTAACCATATTATTAGGCATGATAGTACTACATGTTATATTGGTTCTATGTGATTTGAAATCTTGAGGCTGCACAAAAAAGAGACCAATTTTATTCAGCTGATTTTGTGTGTCCTTCAAATGTGGAAATATCACATCTCTGGGGGGGGGTGTTTACCCCCCCAACCCTAGGGAAGACAATCCACCTCCGGCCCCCATCCGCTCCCGCATTTATGTTTATGGGATTTTCACACAAATCAGGGGGTTCACCCCTGTGCCCCCTTTCCTTTCCTGCCACCTCCCTTTTTTCGCCCGAAGCAGTCCCTGCAACTGGCCACCAAAGGCAAACTATTGTTATTGTTCATTGGTATGATCTCAAAGCGATGTTGGTTGAACGCCTTTGGGGACTGTCGTAGTCCAGTTCAGTGGAGAGAGTAGGGTAGCATATAGTGCTTGGGTGCACTCGGTATGTGTGCAGCCAGTGTGGTTTGCGTGGAGGTGGCACATTCCTTTGCTAGGTGCAGTGCAGGCGTTGTGGGAGATCAGTGGAATGTGTGCAACAAGGTTGTGGGCCTCCGAGTCTGCATTCTGGCTGCAGTCTGGCCTGTGTAAGAGTTTATGTGTGCAGCTAAGTGATTCTTTTATGGGGTATAACTGCTTTCTAAGAGAGTGTTGAGATGTTCAAGGAGTAGTGTAGGTTTGTGTGCAGCTAGGCCAAAATTGGTCGAGGGGTATAGCTGCATTCTATTGTTTGCTGGTGTCAAGTGGAGAATGAGCATATTGGTAGGAGTCAGTGTCTGTGCTTACTGGTAGGAGGTGCCTGTTCCTGGTTACTTTCTGAAACCCGATGAGTTGGCCGTGTCTGTCCTGGTGGTTTGTGGTAGGGGATCTCCGAGAGAGATTCTTTGGCTGGTGCAGATAACGCTGGTCCTTTTTTTCCACAGAGAGACACAAATACACTCACATTTACCCACTGGCAGACTGACAGACAGACAGACATACACACCTGGGATGCTGCAACTTCCCTCTTCCGGCCCAGCCGTGCCTGTCAGCTCCTTTTTTTTATTGTTTATGGTTTAAAAAAAACCTTTACAAAAACTTTTTTCCATAGTAGATAAAATAAGAAAATATATAACTTAATACATTCTGTTTCAATTCATCATTCTCAACTCACATAAACTTTTTTCCATAATAGACAGAATAAGAAAATATATAACTTGATACATTGTGTTTCAATTCATCATTTTAAACTTACATAATAAAAACAGTTCAACAATACAAATAAAATTAAGAAATTAACTTTCCATTCCAACCAGACAAAAAGGAAAAAAACAAAACCAAGCTAAAATTGGCTCGGCCCAAGCTTGTATTCTTACACTGGGAAAGTTGGCAATACCCATATCATAACATAGACAGGTTAGAATCATCAAGATTTTAAAACGTTAAGGTTTAAGCTTCTATATACAGGTCAAATATAAAGTTATCAGGCTTAAGGCTTTGAGTTCATTTAAAGGATTAGAATAAAGATATCCAATAATAAAGAGTGAAAAAAAAAAATCAGGTTACTTTTCTGCATTAAAGAACCATCGTTCCAGATAATCGGGCGCTAAAGTAGCGAGACTCCTCCCCAATATTAAGGAGATTGCAACATATCAATGTCTCCTTTTATTTTAGTGACTAAGGCTTCGTCAATAATTACCAAAAATTGAGTTAACCGTAGCACAAGTCGTTTGCTGGTACCCCACATATATCGCTCCCACAAGGACTGTTTCTATGTGATAGAATCAGCGTACAAAAATGAGCCAAATATGACCACCCGCTGGGAAGCAAAAAACAGGCAGGTCATAGTCAGATTGTTTAAGAGTTTCCAATTCACTAAATTCGGTACAGAAGCGGCACCTGCCCGATATAGAGTTGCCTTCTTTATATCCCCACTGTAAAAGTCTTTCATTGGTCTTTAATTGGTTCAGTTTGAAACGTAGGTAGACCTTTCTGGCAGTACTGCATGGGAAAATCTCTAAATAGCGTGCACGCTCACCGAATTTCTGTGGAAACTTAGCGTACTTATAGAAGTCCTTACTCTCACCTATTTTGTCCAACAAGAGATACCAGTAAAAGGTTTGAAATTTTCTTTTGCATGCTGGAGTACCAAGCATTAGTTCGTCTTTATCAATCGTGGCCTCCTCCAAGATTTTTTCCATGTTATCTTTAAATCTCGTAATTGAGGGCAATCGTCCCTCATTTAGTAACCCGGCCAAATCTACATAAGGAGATTGTTTAGGTGGCATCAATATTTTACTGTAGCCGTTCATCAAACCCCAGTGCCATTTAACCGAAAATGGCAAGATACCCAGTTCATGACAGGTAAAAGTATTGGAAATGGACATTGCTAACCCAAGGATCTTCTTCCACAGAACGTCCTGTACACAATCCAGAAATGCATCCATGTCACATGTGCAGATATCTAAAGCATACAAGATGATTGGTCCAACCTTTAATAGGTAGAATTGTAACCAAGGCAATAAAAAGAATTTACTGTAACAATGGTAGATTATCTTCATTTGTGAAGTCAATTGCTTCACTTTTGTGTTAATAACCTCTTTCCAAATGGTTACCGAATAATTGGATGCAAGCTGGTATCCCAAGTATCTTATTGATTGAACCTTGGGTATTACAACCTCATTAAGTGTCCATGTGAATTTAGCTGTTGATCATTTACCATATGCAAATACGACAATAAAGGACTTCACTGGATTGACCTGAAGATTGTTTTTAAGGGAGTAGTGCTGGAACATTGATAATTTCGCCTGTAGGCCGAAGGGTGTGCGATCCATAAATAATAGATCATCTGCGAAGCCCAACCAATTAATGGTTAACCGGCCCATCTTAACAGGAAATATGACTGCATCGCCCCAGGCTGCTTCCAGGTCCGCTAAATATAGATTGAAAAGGATAGCGGCCAAGTTGCATCCCTGCTTGAGGCCTATGGCAGTTGGTATCAAATCGGTCATAGCCCCCTCATTGTCAACCTAATCCTTTAGTTTTGTGAAGGAGAGCAATCATAGCTACTAGGTAACTTGGAATACCCAGGGCAATCATCTACTCCCATAGGACCGAACGTATGACCATATCAAAAGCGGAAGTAAGGTCTAGTGCCGCCATATAGGTTGGCCCGGTACATAAGGTTTTGGTTTGAGCATATACAAGGGCCACAATGGTAGCATTTAGTGGAAATCCCATATATTTGCAGAAACCAATTTGGGATCGTGGAAATACTTCAAGTAGAACTATGTAGTGCTGAAGTGTCTCAAGTAGCAAAAGGGTAAAGATTTTAGCAGATGCATCCATCGGGGCTATAGCCCTAAAGTTGTTTGGGTCATCCCAACTCCCTTTTTTATAAATAGGGATAATAATGGCAGCACACCAAGATGGAGGGATGATCCCTGTTTTATATATGCTGTCATATTTGGTTTGTAAAATCTTACCCCACAGAAGCGGGTCAGACTTAATCATACACGGCGGAATCCCATCCGGGCCAGGCACCCGGGAGCTCTTAATGGTCCGTATAGCCGTGGTGATGTCCTCTACTGACCACGCGGAGATTCTCAAGATCAAGGTTTGAAAATCGCACACAAGGGCACTGACAAATCTAGTTGGGAGTGTATATTTATTGTGTATAAATTTGTCCCAGGTGGCGGCTGCAACCATGGCTTCCTTTAAAGGCTCACCGGGGTCAGCCAGAGCTCTCAACATGGACCACACCTGTCTAGTATCACAATTTAAGAGATGGTGATACATCCTCTGATTGTCACTCAACATCAATTCATGTTTCAGCATCTTTGTACTATTCCGATATCGTTGGTTAATCTTTTGTTTCAGTTGTTGATAGATATTCCAATCAAGTTTCACTGAACCCAGGGCTCGTAAGTCTTTCCTTTTTGCATTGCGTAAGTTCGCCACTGTGATGTTATAACAGTGGCAATGGCTAGGCACTAACGTTCTTGTATTCTGTGATAGGGCCAACTGCTTTGTATGTTGCAGGATTCTCATGTTGTTTTGGCATTCTGCGTGTATACAGCTTGCTCCTATACCATCACCTGGGAAAGTGATCAGGGGGTCCTCCCTTAAATGGGACACCAACCTATGACATGTTTTATAATCCCACCTCACTGATATGGCGGTGTGGTCAGCTACAACTAAACTTAGTGGAGGATTAGAAGAAAAGCGCCTTATACACCCATTTAGGGTAAGATTCAGAGCTAAGGGATCCCTCTGAGTGAGATCACATATAAGCATCCTATCAATATTAGTTAAGAGTGTAGTAGAGACAAAAAGGTAATCCATCTGGGAACAATAAGGCCCTCATGACCAGGTATGAGCAAACAACTCCGAGTTTGAGGGCACTAGTTGGATATCCCATGCTAGAAAATAGTCGACCCATTTCTTCCCATTGAGTCTAGAGGTCACACAAGGTAATAAGGAGGATTACATGCATGACACATCTCCGTGCAGGTTGAATTAAAATCCCCCCCACAATGACCTTAATGCTGGGGTCGTTACAGAAGGCATCCTCGAGAATTTTGTCTAGTTGGTTAGATACTTCTAGAAATGATGCAACCACTTTGTTCCAATGAAGACAGATAACCAGGATCTCCCTCAAGGTGTTGCCAAGGAAGCTTATACAAACTGCTAGAATAGAATACTCTGCAAAGACCAATACAGAGGAGATTCTACTGGCCTTTTCTGTCAGAACAGCTAAGCCACCTGAAGGACGCCCCGATTCACCCTTCACTGCAGGTTGAATGTGTGTGTAGTAACCATCCACCTCAAATTGGCCCAGAGGCATAGTTTCTAGTATTAACACCATCTCAGGGCGGGACTCCTCGTCAAGGTGGGTGGCTCATAATCTAAAATTATTAAGACCACATACATTCCATGACATGAGTGTCACCCCCGGTCCCTCATTCTAATATTCCATAACAGGATTGAGGACCTGAGTCTGGGAACCCCTAGGACCAGCAAATGCTGCGGCAAAGGTCATAAATTGCCTAAATAGCTCATCACTTAGTGGAGCAGAGTCGTTACCCAGCTCTCACCCTATGGGTAACATCGGTCTTGGTGGCGGTTGCTCCACAAAGGTATTTGTTTGAGCCTCTGTGCAGAATATGTAAGGAGTTAGTCCAAGCAGTTCAAAATCCCATCTTTGGGACCAAATCAATTTCATAATGATGTCGGAGTGATACCCACATATCATCCTGGTATGATTATTGGGGGAAAGGCGGACCCATTCGATGTCATTGGATCTGATGGTTCTCAGAGATGGTATGGCCTAAAAGGCCTTTAATATCGCTGATCTGTTTAGGATAGTTTACCCATTAAAGGGTGTCTTGCATTCCCAACCCATAATCGATGGCATATCTAAGGTCAGGATAAAACCTTCTTCCATGGTACCAGTCATACTGTGAGTCTCTAACCCATCCCTGCAGCCAATGACAGTCAGCATATTCACCAGGGCCTTTGGGGGGAGTGTGGAAGGGACTACACGTTCAACACCCAGGGTTCCAGAACATTCAGCACTTCCAGCACCTAGGGTGACATTCGGCATAGTCAACAAAGCCTTTGGGGGAAGCGTGGAAGGAACAGCTACAGATTCTGCACCCCGGGTTTCCAGGGGGATAGTGCGGTCTTCTACATTAAGTGCACTGTGAGATGGAACCGGCTGCACTTTGCCCTTCATTGACGGGTTGGCAGAGTTGGAACCGCCACCTCCTTTAATTATATTATAGGCTTTTTTTATGTGCAGGGCATCGTAAAAGTTCAAAAGATCAATTGTTTATGAATGCCTAAACCAGGGGATACATTCTTTACAAGCCCCCAGCAGCAGTGCCACAACTACCTGCAGCTTGATGACCGTTCCTATTGTTTTTCTTTTTTGCTTTCCCCTTAAGATCAGTTATGGGTGCTGTAGGCGATCCCTCTAAGTTCAACAATTCCTTGGATTCTGGATCTAGTTGTTGAAGATCAATTGCCTCTTTCTCTATTAATGGGAATACAGGAGTTTTACCTAAGGGAGTCAGTTTGTTGTTATGTTTTAGAAAGTCATTCACACACTTTTTTGTAGCTGCACTGAGATTCCTAGCCTGATGATACTTTCTTTTTGGGCCCTTGCAGCTAATTTTCTTTGTTTTCTGCTAAGAACAACAATGGGGCATGTGTCTGATTCAATGATAGGCATCTCCGCAACCGGAGGCCCTTTGTGGACCAGTAGGTCTTCATCCAGGTCTATTAAATTAGTGAGATCAGATGGGCTGTCGATGTGATCATTGTATGGATGAAGGCCCTCCTGACCCAAGTGGGAGCTAGTACCCTGTACTACAGGCACTTCATTACCCTCTACTGGAACAGGTCTAAGTTCTTTTATTAGCTGCTGAATGGCCGCTGCATTGGCTTTCACCGCCTGCAGAATTTCAGAGGGCACACATTCACTCTTACTTTCTCCCCTTGAGTAATTTGCTGCGGCCAGAGCAGCAAAGGACCTAATATCCTCACCTACCATCCTTGGGTCAGCCAATGTTTGAGTTGACAGGTCAGATTTGTCAACCATTTGAGTATTTTTAGCCACCGTCAATGCAGCCACGGCATCACATGCGGATAGAAATCCTTCAATCTTACTTATTTTGGTTAGGACCTCAACAAGTGCACCCTTCAGTACGGCAAGTTCGGAATGGGTCTGCTCATGGCCCCTGTCCAGCAGATTCAGGAGTCTTGTCATCACCGGGTACTCTTTATCCAGGGCTTCTAGATCCGAAATCTTATGTTCAATCAGCTTCCCCAATTCGAAGGGCCGTACCTCAGGATTTTGGGAGGATGCAAACATAGCTAATTCATGATCGGACAGAGCTCAAGCTCCCATTTGAATAGGATTGGGTATCCCATCAGATGGTGAGCTGAATTTTATATTGCCAAAATCATTGGTGGAATAATTGCCCTTGTGGTTTCCTGTTGCATCACTCCTCTGCTGTCTTGCATTTTTCTCTTCCATTTTACTGAACATATGGATGTTCTCCATTCCGGGGGGCGTGGCCAACCGCCATGTAGAGCGGACGTGTCTCCTGAGAGCTCCGTGCTGATGTGCCATGAGAAGCTGTTTTAAGTGACTTTAAAGTGCTCCGAAACCCTACAAGTTGCACCATTCGCGGCAGAACCTCTTCATCAACTTTTGAACTGTCTCCCAGGCGGAGAAGTGATGGCTAACGCCTCTACCCGGCGTGCAAAAAGTGTCAGTGAGCGGCCCAAAATAGCGGCTCCCGCGCCCTGATCCCCCGAAAGACCGAAGTGCACTATCACCACCGAGGACGCTGCCTGCCGGTGGGGGAAGAGGAACCTGGGCTGCCGACCTGTGCCGGGCCTGGAGGAGGGGGCGTAACATCTGCGCTCATCGATTGAGAGGACTGACCCTGACGCCCCATGCCGGACAGCACCCTGCCTGCGGTGCGCGACTGGGCTGAGGTGTGCCCTGGATAGTTGCGAGGGGCCCCGGCGTGAGCGGTGGCCGGCCGGTGCCGCGGAGGTAGGCGGGCGCGGGGGAGGACCAGCCTGGACATCCACATTGGCGGCTGGGTGTGTGGGGCCCGTGGCCAAACATTACTCTGCCCCCCTGCGCCTGACTTCGCCTCTGGCGGCAACGCAAGAACTTGGGCTTGCCTCCCTGGGGCGCTGAGACCCCAGCTGCTTTTTTTTCCCCCCGCCTGCACGAACCTTCATTGGGGGGAGGTGTGGGCGAAAACACCTAGCCCCTGCCTGCAGTCTGACTCTCCGGCGGACCGTGAGGCCCACTCTTTGGGGAGTCCCAGTGCTCCCCCACCACTCCACAGCCGACAACTGGGAGGGCCGTCCGGCGCACAGCGCGCCAGCTGGAACTGAGATACCCTTTGCTTCCCGAAATTGGCCTGCTGCCCCGCAGCTTTATATCATTGCCTCGTGGGTCCTGCGGCGTAACGGGAGTCACCCCTCCGCGGCTGCTGCCGGCGGCCTCCCGCCTGCGCTCCCAGCACTCTCGGTGTGGTGAGGCCCTGCATTAACGATATGTCCGGGAGAAACGGAAGGCCCAATCAGCGCCAGACACGATGGACACCTTTGCAGCCAGCGAATCCCCAAATTCCGAGGGCACAAACAAGGCGGCCTTGGACGCTCAACCTAACCCCATGGCAGTTGCGGCTACAGAGCCTAGTAACACCCAGATTCTCGAAGCCATCAAGCTTTTCCAGGCAACGATAGAAAACAAAATCGATGCCGTTGCCACGACCTGGGCCTCCTGCGTCAGGAAGTCCATTCCCTGGCCGGCAGAACCGAGGCGCTTGAAATACAAGTCCCGGAAAACACAGAATCCAAAACTTACCTCCTTCGAGACGTCGATGAGCTTCAGGAAAGGGTCAAAAACTTGGAGGACAGAGCCGAGGAGGCAGAAGGGAGGGCTCGCCGGAACAATATACGTCTCCTTGGGCTGCCAGAGGGTTCCAAAGGCTCCGACCCCATTAACTACATAGAGAACCTCTTGCTACACGAGGTGGGAGCTGGAAAACTCTCCCAGGGCTTCACCATCGAGAGGGCCCACAGATCCCTGGCTAAGAAACCACCACCGGGGGCCCCACACAGAGCAGTGATAGCGTAAGTTCTCAACTACAGGGATCGAGAAGTTATACTGGCCTTTTCCCGAGCAGGTGGCCATATCCAATGGAACTCTGCTAAAATTGCCATTTACCCTGATTACACTTTTCAGGTCCAAATGAACAGGGCGCAGTTCATACACACGAAGGCCAGATTGAAAGCCGCCGGGCTGCGTTATATGCTCCTGTGTCCTTCTAGGCTTAAAGTGCTGCATAACAATAAGGCGCACCTGTTCGACACTCCGGCCCAGGCCAGGGACTGGATGGACGGTTTACAGATCCCTGATATTGAGGAAAAGAAGCGGAGACCGAGGTAACAATCCTCCTGTCATCTTGGTGGGAACTATACTTTTTTTGGAACCTCTGTACAGCTGAATGGATCCTCCTTGCGGAGACCCGGAGTCCAAGTTCACTCCACCCCCTGAAAGTTTCTTCCTTTTGGGTATATATACCTGCCCATAGGGCACCTGGAGACCAATGCACGGTCCGACGGAGCAGAAACGGGACAGTCATAACGAGGGTAACCTGACTGGGCCAGTTCTATGTTTAGGGATTTCACAGTTAAGGGGCGGGGGGAATAGGGGAGTTTCTGCACAGGTTGGGGACATACACTGGGAAATATCGAGACCACGGGAACCATTCACACGCAATGCAGCACCATCAAGACCTCGAGCTCCACCTGTTACATACAATAAACCACACAACGCCTAAGGCTGACACAATAAGGGTCGTTACTTGGAACGTCAGAGGCCTGAACAGCTTTGTTAAACAACGGCATGTCCAAACCTACCTGAAAAGATGCAAGGTCGGAATCGCCCTGCTGCAAGAGACTCACTTAACTGCCAAGAAACTGGAAGCCCTGGCCAAAACTTGGCGTGGTACCCTTATAGGTTCGGCTTACTCCTCCTACGCCAGAGGGGTTCTGATTTGGATTGCCCCCACTGTTCCTTTCAGACTTAATAGCACTAAAACAGACAACGAGGGTAGGATGGTGGTGGTGTGCGGCTCCATCGAGGGCAAAGAGGTATGCTTGGCCAGCACTTACGCACTCAACCATGAAGCGACTGCCTTCTTCCATTGCCTTTATACACGACTCAGCCCGTATATGGACAGAATTATGATATGGGGGGGGTGACCACAACTGTACCCTTGACCCTCTACTGGACAGATCAGATAATAAACACAATCGCCCCTCCCCTCCAGCCAAAATACTTTCCAAACTAATTCAACAGTTGCAACTCAGTGACCTATGGAGGGTCCAGCACCCGGAGCAACGCGAGTATTCCTTCTACTCCCCACCTCACGCCGTACACACCAGGCTGGACTACATTTTTCTCAGCCTAACACAACAGTCCATATTTGTTGATGCGCGCTACCTGCCTAGGATGCTGTCTGATCACTCTCCCCTATTGGTGACCTGGGAGGTGTTCCCGCCTAAACCCCCTGTACCCACATGGAGGCTGAGTGCTGAGGCCCTACTTGACACTGCATTCCAGGAACGCATAAAAGATAGTACTGAGGAATATTGGAAAAATAACTTGCATAGCGTTAAATACTTGAGCACAACTTGGGAAGCATACAAGGTGGTCATGAGGGGCGAGATGATCGCAGCAGTTGGGGAGCTCAGAGATCCATTACATCCTTGCTAGAGCACGCAGATAGGGACCTGAGTATGCTCGAAGGCAGGGCTGACCCATCCCCTGACCAATTACAAAAAATGGCCGAACTTAGACAAACCTGTCTAACTCATTGGGAAACCCTCGGTACACTGATCTATGCCAAGCACACAGAGAGAATCCATGCTCTGGGAGACAAGCCAGGGAAACTCTTAGCTTGGCTCTATAAAAGGGAGACCCCCAGGCCACCCATCTGCCACATACTCACACCCGACGGCACCGCTGTGCATACCCAACGAGAAATCAATTCGGTTTTTACTGACTTCTACCGTAGCCTGTGCTCTGAAGCCCCGCCCCCCTCTGACACCAGGATCGAAGACGCCCTTGACGTCATTGACCTACCTAAATTAGACTCGCAAATGGCTGAGACCCTTGACGAGCCTGTCACCCCCGACGAGGTCAGCGTGGTAATTAGATTGCTACCAGCTGGGAAAACCCCGGGTTTGGATGGTCTCCCGGGGGAATTTTACAAGACCTATGAGGAAGCACTCGCCCCAATATTGGACCAGGTCTTTAATGAGGCCTTCGAGCGTGGTACCCTCCCGGACTCCATGAGTGAGGCCGTGATCATACCCTTACTTAAACCAGGGAGGGACGGGGCAGTTTGTGGTTCATACAGACCCCTCTCTATGCTACACGTAGACTGCAAGATCCTTACTGCCCTGCTTGCGAATAGACTGCGCAGAGTAATCTCTCTGTTGATCCATCAAGACCAAACTGGATACGTCCCGGGGCGTTCCATCACTGAGAACCTGCGCAGGTTACATCATGTCTTTTACAGTACTGAGGGAAGGCTGCAGAAACGTGCAGTGGCATCATTAGATGCCACCAAAGCTTTTGATTCCGTGAGGTGGGACTGGTTATATGCCACCATGTCCAAAATGGGAATAGGCCCTGTATTCCTAAAGTGCACCCAGCTAGTTTATGCTAACCCCACCGCGAGAGTACCACCAACAAAACCTATTCCGCTAAATGGTCCCTACACAGGGGCACCCGCCAGGGGTACCCTCTGTCCCCCATGTTATACATTCTTGCCGCGGAACCAGTGGCGGCCTACCTAAGACAGGAATATGGGGAGGGAGGTATTAAGATAGAGGGGGTTACCCACCTCATCTCTATGTACGCTGACGACACCCTTTTGTACCTTCAAGACCCTGAGCACCTCCTACCCTACATCTTGGAAACCCTGGACTGCTTCCACAAGCTCACCGGGATCCAGATTAATAGGAGCAAATCTTGCCTTTACCCCCTTGCAGCACTTTACAGTGATGAATACAGATCCATCCCCCCTCTAGATCTCGAATGACAGGCAACATCTTTCAAATACTTGGGGATAACCATACACCATAACCCCGGCACAGAACATATCCTTAATACCGTAAGGGCCAAAGACTCTCTCACGAAATCCATAGAATTCTGGGGTTAGCTCCCCCTTTCAATGGCCGGGAGGGCTGGTCTCCTTAAAATGGTCGCCCTTCCCCGCCTACTACATAATTTCACTAACGTCCCCTTCAACATCCCCCCCTTATTCTTCAAAGATCTCAACAAACTCTGTAGGGGCATCCTCTGGCAGGGAGGTAGGCATAGGGTGGCGCTGGAGACTCTCCAAAGACCATACGAAAGGGGCAGACTGAAAATCCCCAATTTTGAGCTGTATTTCCTTGCCAGCCAGCGGAGACATGTCACGCAATGGATGGCCGATGAGAGCACGACGGACACTCGCCTCCTCCAACCGGCCCTCCCCCGGTTGTTACTAAGAGACATACTGTGGGCCGGGGAGGGTGCTACGAGACACTGCCCTTACCTCGCTAAGCACGGGATCCGGCTTTGGAAAAGGTCCTGCAAGCTGGTTGGGTCGGATGACCCGTTCTCCCCACAGATCTACATTGCTGCACTTATGGTTAATCACTCTTGGGGGCAACTTGAAACACGCACACAATGGTAGCCCCTCGGGGTGGCCACGCTTGGGGACTTGATTCAAGAACAGGAAATCCTAACTTTCTCGGAACTCTGTGAGGCCACGGGCCCACCGGCAGGACAGTTCCTGTTGCACAGGGTGGTCGTACAGGCCTTGAACAAGAGATGGCCGGTCGCTGCCGACCTCACTGAGGAAAATGCATGCATTGAAACGATACTGAACTCCGCTGAGGGGGGCCATGAAACCTCATGAATCTACGAGGCCCTGTTGTGGGGTACGACCAGGGGAGATCTTAAATGCAGGAGTAAGTGGGAAACTGAACTGGGCCTTGTTTTTGAAGACAAAGATTGGGGTGATATAACCCACTACCATAAGAAAGTTTCCAGGAACGCCCGCTTGCAGCTTATCCAGCTGTACATCACCAATAGAGCGTACCTCACACCTGAAGCCATATCAAGATTCACAGGGGCTGGAACCCAATTATGTCCCAAATGCAGTGAACCCAGGGCAGGAATGACTCACATGTTCTGGGGCTGCCCAGTGATTAGGGAGTTCTGGTCACAAGTGAAGGACAGAGTGGCCAGCACAGACATCGAAGTTGAGGTGGACGAGCCTACGGCCTGTATCCTGGGCAGATATAGGCGAAACAGGAAGAACAAACCCCTAACCAAGCTCACAGATCTTATATACATAACAGCCAAAAGACGTATTGCCATGGGGTGGAAAAGCCCCAGACGTCCACATATGCCCCTATGGTGGGGAGACCTTACGAAGTGGATTACAGCTGAAACCGCGGCGTGGGAAACGGCTATCCATGTGCAAAGACTAGATTCCAGCGAGGAACTACACCATTGGGTGGCCCTGACGGTGCCGTTGCTACACCCTGATGTGGATGATACTGAGCGGAGTGGAGAGAGTTGCCTGGACACAGGCACGGACTAGAGAGGAACAGTGAACTAACTGTGTTCTCAGGGGAGAGCAGGGGGGGTGGGGTTGTGGGTATTTCCTTGATGTGCTTGACCAATCTCTAACGATATCGGTTTTTTGTTACCTCATGTTATTAAACCAATAAACAAATGTAAAAAAAAAATGGATGTTCTCCATTCCATATCTATTTTGAGTAACCGGGGTAGAGGGGCCCAGAGAAAACTTCATCCGTTTCCCCAACTCAGCCTCTATCACTGGTGCAATCGTGGATACATCAGTACATTTCAGTCTCATAGGCTCAATTCCCATATGGCTTAATAGTCTCCCTGAATCAGCTGGTAATTCTATTGCTCTCGGGAGACCGATAGCTGTCATATTGACACTTTCATTCATCTCAGTAAGCTCATAAGTTTTAATAGGTGCAGGAGCTTCTATTGATCCCTCCATAAGTTGCCCTTTGAGAGAGCTAGCCAAGGACACATTTACCGAGGCTTCAAGAGGACATGGGGCATCCATACACATCAAGTAGGGCCCATCCTCACACATAGAAGACCCCTCTCTGATAAGTGCCACCTGAGAGTGTGGACATATCGAGACACAGCCAGAGGCATCAGAGTGAAGCGGTGCTAGTTCTCCATCACACTCCTTTGGTGAATCATGGATTTTCTGGCCACTAAAGAGGCCGTTCACCATTGTGCGAATAAACTCTCAGGGTCAGAACCTGAGCCAATAGTTTCTGGCTTAGCTAAAGACAAGACTATAGGCTGCCTTTCTGGAGTAATTGGGCAGGTGAGGTAGATTCAGAATGTATAAGTATACTCACAGACCCAGATAACCATAAGAGAACAAAAGAAGAGCCCAATTCAAATATGCATCGTTGCTTAATAATAGCTACAACTCACGCAGCTCCTGATAGCAGGAGAACACAGCATAGTTATAACACGAGCCCCCGTATGTACTTTAGGATTAGTCAATACAATGAATAAGATTCTCCGACCTCACACTCCCTCTTACACACCAGCTACGAGGGGCGAGGTGCATATAGGGGACAACAGTGACTCACCAATTGGCAAACAGTGTCTTCAGATTACAGCCTTCGTTCCTCAGTTCCTAGTGAACACCAACTGAGGTACCCAGATACAATACCAGGCAGCCTAACAGCTCAACCCCTAACCCCCACCTTCCGAGCCCAACAGCACAACAGTACTTTCGAGTACTTCTGGGGTGCGCGCGCAGGTGCGCACGCACCTGGTGCTAAGTAGGCTGGGAGGAGGGCGGGTGGAACACCGGGGGCGTAGTCCTAGATTTCACACACAAGTAATGCGTAAATATGTACGTCAGCGTAGTGAAAAGTCCCCTCCCTCCAAAGCACCAAAGCACGAGTCCAAAGACCAAAGACCAAAGTCCCAGTTCACAAGAAGCCGGCCTGTTAGAAAGCCAGAAGTAAGCACTGGTAATTCATCTATATTTGAAATTTACTATGGGTTCAGAAGTCCTGTGTTGCGTGGCAAGTATCCTTCCTTTTGCGCATGGAGCACAAGACACGCAGTCAGATGGCGGCGGCAGCAGTCCTCAAAGCTAGATACAGTGGCAAGATCCTCCAGCAGCCAAATCCCATAGCACAATAGTACTTTTGAGTACTTCCGGGGTGCGCGCATGGGTGCGCACGCACCTGGTGCTAAGAAGGCTGGGAGGAGGACGGGTGGAACACCGGGGGCGGAGTCCTAGAGTCCACACACACGTGAATTCTGGGTTCAGAAGTCCTGTGTTGCGCGGCAAGTGTCCTTCCTCTTGCGCATGGAGCACAAGACACGCAGTTAGATGGTGGCGGCAGCAGTTCTCCGAGCTAGATTCAGCGGCAAGATCCTCCAGCAGCCAAATCTCACAGCACAACAGTACTATCAGCCCCTTTGTCAAACACTTTGGCCGCACCTGTCAGCCCCTTTTGTCAAACACTTTGGCTGGTGCAAAGAATGCTGGTCCTTTTTCTTCCACAGAGAGACACAAACACTCCCACATTTACCCACTCCCCACCACCTCCTCCTTTCCCTGCCACAAACATTCCACCACCTCTCGCAAAAAGGCATACAGACAAACACACACACACACACACACATTGGAGGTTGTAACTTCCCTCTTCTGACACAGCTGCGCCTGTCAGCCACTGGCTTCAGAGCTGTGCATCCAGGGGCATGTCAGCTCAGAGCTGCCGTTCTAAATACATCTTTTTAATTTCCTTTCAGTGAAAAATATATTTTCACTTAGAACAGTAATATTCCCAAAGACAAAAATAAATAAACATACTTTAAAATACATAATCAACTTGATAGGTGTGAAAAATGTGCTAAATTGTAACTGAGAGGTTGGAAATGTAAGCAAGGTGAAGAGTGCAGTTAAAAAAAGCAAGAGAGAATCCTGCTAGATAGTTGTAGGCAGCCTGTTTGAGCAGGTGTGCTACCTCACTTAGCGGTGTGAATGACCTGCCATCTCCCTGGTCACATGGCTGGGGGGAATAACACATTGGGGGTCATTCCGAGCATGGAGGTAAGGTACAAACCATGCCGGTAATGAATTACCGGCATGGTTTTCCGCTCCATGCCATTCCGACCCCTCAGACCATTAATTACGGCACCGTAAACTACAATGCCGTAATTATCGGTCTTGGGTTGCGCGCGCGCACCACCATGCCGAAATTAACGGCATGGCGTAAACCGGAGCTGATCACAAGTAAGGAGCTCACGTAAATTACGGCCTCCTCAAGGCCGTAAAGTACCTTACCGGCATGGAGTACATATAGGCATCTCAGAGAAGGAGTAAAGATCCCTGAGCAGTGGGACCCAGAGCCACAGGTGGACACATGCAACACAGATGGAGGCCAGGAGTCTGCCACAGCAGAAAAGGAACACACCCACACACCACCCCCCTCCCACACCAAGATGACACCAATCGAACAAGCAAGGCCACAACCACACAAACCCCTGCAACAACACCATGCCTCCCCACTGAGGAGACACAGGGGTAGAAGGAGGCGGAGACAGGCCCTGCATGCAGCACCAGTGCAGCCTCCCTTACCACCCCAGCAGCCCCCATGCACACGCAGCATGTCCGGCCACTCTAGGAGAAGTCCTACCAGATAGAGACCCCAGACCACCTAGACTGTGACACCGTCACCACCATATTGCGCCACAGACACAAGAAAAGCGAGCACCATACAAATGTACAGTGCCAACCCGGCACAAGTGATGGTGTTGCCTGTGCCCCACACCTATGCCAAAGGCACTTACCAGCACACAGTGGCATGTCACAACCGTCCATTAGGCGGCCACATATACAAGTGCTGTCACACCTCCCCAAGCACACAAGGGTCCACCAATCCCCAACATGGACCACCCATGACATACACAACAGTAAAGCTGGACCTAGTGCAAATGGAGGCATGCCAAATGACAATGGTGCCCCTGACAGCACCCACAGGTCGTATGTGGACCAGCATGGCATGCAGGTGGCGGACAGCAACTGCAAACAATACCACTCCCCCTACGTGCAGATGGAATCCAACGCTACCAAGTTCCGCATACATGGGTGGGCCCGACACCAAACAACTACACATGACTCAAAGGGCCAACAGTTCACCACGCTACCGCGCCACATGGTCCAACATGCAGGATGACCTGCCTGGCTGGCTGTTGAGTCATCTGACTGTGTCATGCAAGTGCACTGGTGCCATGGGGTGGGTGCCTGCATGAACCAACTGGGTTGAAACTATGAAGCCATTGTACGGTGTTCACCCTGACAACAAACCTGCCACAGAACCAGTGCAACGGCACATATTAACAGATTCCCACTTTGCTAGAATAAGGCACTCACATCACACTACATCTCCACCAACTGACAAGGGCTAATCACACTACACCAGCGCCACTCATTGGCGGACACCACAACCGTAAGCGCATATCGGAGGACACACTGCACATGCACAATGTGGCATCCCCCAGCCTGGCACCACATTGGAGACCCATCCCTGGGAGTGGAATTCACGGAGGGCAGCAGGGGTACGATGTCACGTCACCGGCATGGCACACCCATAGGAGTGTTGGGAATCACCATAGAATGGATCAGAACAGGATGATGACCATGATCCACAGACTACAGCCATCACACCCAAATAAGAATGTACACAGTACACAGCACCACATTGATCCGACATCAGGACAGCAGCATGCAACAAAGGAACATGTACCCCAAGATGTCCACACCATTGTTCACGGGCCATCATGTAGACGCAACACCCCACTGCACTACATTGCATCGGACACATATTTGTGTCCATGATCGTGCGCAATACATCCATGGACATGTGCAGATGGCCATCATTGAAACCCTGCCATGACAGCCAAGTACTGTTCTCCACCATGACAGTTCACACACCCACCTCATTTGGCGACACATGCAGCTGTTGTTGGCTGTCCCTTGACAGCAAGCCACATGACCCCTGTCACGAACCCCCTGAACAGGGCCATGGGGCAACCAGACAATGGCCATACCCGTGCATGCGTGTAGATGAAGCAGTCACCATGCTTGCGTGATGCACATATGTGCCGGCGAAGCAGGACTGGTGGGTGACTCCTCCACTGATATCTGGTGTCGAATGGGCCCATGCCATATGTGCAGATGGACAAAAAGTGCATCCCTACGTGAGCGGCTATCACCCCTGACATGGTACTGCTACAACCACAGGACGATGCGGTGAAGGGGGAGGGTGAAGTGCCAACAAAGGGTCATTGAGGCTGTGCACTTGAGGGACATGCAATGCTCTGTACTCACAGTGGACAAGGTCTCCAGGACACAAGTCAGTAGAGGGTGTCATGACATGGGCACACAGGGCAACGGACTCGTGCATACTTGTACACCATGCACTGGCAGTAGTCAATGAACAAATGTGCAATGAAGAATGTCCACAACGGTTTAAGTTTGCAACACCAATTGTGTATTGTGAGAAAAAAAACCAAAATAGTGCTTACATCAGCAACTGTCCATGCCCCCTCCCGCCTCCCCCCAACTCCAGAACACACCATCTCCCCCCTCCCCCCAACTACAGAACACACCATCTCCCCCCTGCCCCCAACTCCAGAACACACCATATCCCCCCTCCCCCCAACTCCAGAACACACCATCTCCCCCCTCCCCCCAACTCCAGAACACACCATCTCCCCCCTCCCCCCAACTCCAGAACACACCATCTCCCCCGTCCCCCCAACTCCAGAGCAGTCGTCCCATGTAGGATGTGGGGCCCACATGTGGCAGGAATGCCTAATGTCTCTTGCTCCCCTTGTCTGGGGGAGGCAAATCCCGTTGACACAAGGAACGCCGAGTGCGTCTCTCCGGGCTGCATTGCGTGGCCTCACTGGTTGCGGATGTGTCCTCCTGCTGTGGCTCGGTACTTGGATGCCCTGCCTCAAGGGCATTTGCTATGCGATTAAGGACATGACATAGCCGGGTCGTGTTGTCAGTCAAAGAGTCACACAATCTGGTGGTGCAGTCGGTGAGGGACTGCCGCATTTGATTGAGTTCTACGTGCAATTCTGCCCTGGCCTGGCGATTGTCCTCAATGTAGTTCTGTATGAGATCAGTCAACTGGTGCACTCGCTGCTGGCCAAAAGAAGGGAGACCATCTGAAGATCCACTTGCACCAGCATGCTCTGCAGGGGGTGGTATGGGTGGACTGGGGAGATCGGCGTCATACCCTGCAGGTTGAGTTCCAGACTGTGCACAGGTGATGGTGCATCCACCGAGTCACTGCATGATGCCAGGGTTACGGAGCATGGCTCCGGGCTGTGCATTGTGTCTTGGCCGTCCTCCGACATGGGCCCCCGGATGGGTGACGGGCTGGGCTCCCACTCATCCGGCGCGGTAGCAGCAGCCTCCCCTGAGACGCTCCACTGCGCCGAGCTGGGGATTGGCACAGTTGCTGCCGCCGATGCTGTATGGCATGCTGGTCTGCCAGCTTCAAGTGGCCTTTCCATGGGTTGGGGGTTGGTTTTTTTTGTTGCTGGCTTCGGCCTGACCCTGCCAGTACCCGTGGAGGTGCTTGGCCGGCTTGCTTGGGGCTCTGTGCTGTCATGGTCAGTGCCTGTGGGGGTAGAAGAGAGGGACAACATTAGTGTATGTGCAATGTCCTATTTGCATACATGGCTGCATGGACATTTCGGTCATTTATGTTTTGTTCTGTTTGGGGTGTAGCTATGGCAGTGGTACATGTGCATGGTGATGACATATACACATGTTTGGGAGTGACTCATTGTGCCCTGGTCATGTACATTTTGGCTAGTACAATGCCTATCACGCTGGACAGTGTGCATGATGGGCTGTGCAAGTCAATGCAGTATGGTTGATGTGCGTTATGTACTCGCACTTGGGCCATTGTTAGGCGGCACTTGCCTCAGCATTTGTTGGTTGGGGGTGCGATGGATGGGGGAGGGCAACACGAGAGGGTGCCTTCGATGGCCCCTGGGTCAGTTTACATCATGCAATAGACATTGCCAGTGTACACTGTCGACACTCACCGCCTTCTGCAGAAGTCGTTCCCCCGCACTCCATGGTCCCCATGCCCTCAATGGATTCAGTGCCAATGAGCTCCGCACAGGTCTCCTCCCACGGCTCAAGTTGGACTGTGGTACTTGGGCCACCTCCCGTCTGCAGGGCCTGGCTGCGGTTGCTGGAGAGGAGGCCCCGCACCCGCAGGTCGTCCCACCGCTTGCGGCAGTCCCTGGGGTGCGGGGGGTGTTGCCAACAGCGCTCACCCTCTGTGCCAGTTCCGCCCAAATGTTCTTCTTGCGGAGGGTCGACTCCCTCCGCATGTCACTGCTGAAGACGACATCGGCATGCTATGCCAGGAAGTCGACCATGGCCTGGAGTTCATCTGGGCAGAATCTCTGCTTGCGAATGCGATCCGCTGCCCTTTTTGGTGCTTTTGGCATGTTGAGCGGTGCCTGGTCCGGTTTCCAACTTTAGTTTCCTCACAAGGGTGCTGGCGGCTGCGGATGGCAATGGATTGTGTTTTTAAAGATGGCTGCCGTTCTCCTTCCCGTTCCTGTGCGATGTCGTAATTTCCGCTTCCTTTTTTTTCAGTGACTGTAATTTACGGTCTCCGTAAATTACGGTCAACGTTATGCACTGACGCTACTGCTTACAGGGCGGTGTTGTACTTTACGTGGCGCTGCATGCCGGTAGGGGTTTTTCGGTGGATTTTGCAGCAGGCCGCTCGGTCCTTTTCCGGCATGGCGGAAAGCGCGTGTCTGAGAACTCGGAATGGGCCGAAATTTTCGCTCTTAAACCAGCACAGTGTCGTACTTTCCGCGATGCCGGAAAGTACGAGTACTTACCGGCATGACTCGGAATAAGGCCCATTGGTCTTCATTCCGAGTATGGTGGTAGTCATGGCGCTATTTGCGCCATGACTGTCTCCCATACCGGTACTGACTCCGGTTTGGTTCAATGGGGACTTACAGGTCCATTCCGACCTTGGAGGTCCCTCCTAGGTAAATCCCCATTTACCAAACCATTCCCCATTCCCATTTGAGCCCCTATAGGGCTCAATGGGAATGGGGAGGGCGCAAATAACGGGCCGGCTTATGCCAAGCCCGTTATTTGCGCCCAGGTCCCTTAAAGGGTCCCGTCCTTAACACCTGGTCAGACCAGGCGTTAAGGAAGGGACCCGCTAAGGGACCTCTAGTAGGGCGGTAAGGGATTACCAGCACCGGTCTCCTTACCGGTGCCCGGTATCCCTTACCGCCCCACTCGGAACGAGGGCCATTGTCTAAGGCAAGCTCATAAATCCTGGCCAGGCCACCTGCAGTGCAGCTGCTCAGAAGGCTAATTGCTCTGAAGTTGCTGCTGCACGTTTAGAGCAAAATCCCCGCTGTCTGCAATCCCTCCTTCCCCAGTTGTGCATAACACCACTGTCAAGACCTCCTTTCTCGGGGGGGGGGGAGGGGCAGCTCATGGCTAATGCCTGAAGCTGGAAAACAAAGATACTCTTCTGAACTGCGCTGCAGATGTAGTGCCACTTGATTATTTCTAATACCATGTCTGGGAAGTACGAGATTATTGTTTATGATTCCAGTAACACAATAAAAGTCAGAACATCACTGTAGGTGAGGGAGAGGGCCAGAGTGAATGTTTGAAGGGGGATGTAGGGGTGGTTATGGCATGTTCACTTTAAGGCTTAGACTGAGCTGAATTTGTGAGTCTGGAGCCGGTGTACGTCCTAAGCAGCGGTGAGTCAGATTTCTAAAAGCTGATAGGCCATGGTCATGTTCTCTACCCACCAGGCCTGACCCCTCGCCCTACCCTCTCTGGGCTCTGCCTCAAGAAGTGGCAGATAGTGGTTCTTTAAAATGGAGGGCATACATAATTTCACAGAATTCCATGGCATGGCACAGAGGCTTCCTATCATGCACCTTTTTCTTTATTTTGTCCACAACAGTAAGAACATTAAGAAAAAACAAAACTGCCAATCCCATAAACCTACCCCGCCACATGGTATGCTACCACCAATCCCTGAGAGTTCCTTCCTCGTGAGCAGTTCCACCTCTTTTCTTATTGCTCCACGGCTAACTGTTCTTCTGCAGAGGTTCTTGCAGATATAGAAGCATAGTAAGCTAATCATGAGAATGGTCTGTTTGTAGCACTCATAGAGGCACAGAGGTGGGTGGCCTTGTGGAGGTTGGAATATCCTGCATGGATAGGTGCCTAATTGTAGGCATGACCAGGAGATCTTGCATATTTAGGTGAGCAGAGTCTGGCTGCTCATAACAAGGTCTCCAGAGCAAGCCGAGTCGGTGGACAGCCATTTCATAGGACAATATACATTCTTTGGTTTGATCATGTTGCAGGTATAGTTGAAGGTAGGGGATCACTTGGGGACACTGTATCAGAAGAAGAAGGAGAGGAGGATCCCTTTTGGATAATTAATTGTGGCATTGGTTTAAGAAGCACCAACATATAAGCATGGCAAGGCACAACTTAAACTGTCTGCCTGCTTCACAAATAATTCACTATAAAGTCTGCACTCTTACTTTCAAATGCTTAAATGTATTGGCCCCTAGCTACATTGCGGAGCGTCTAAGGTTCACACCAATTAGTAGGGTCCTTCGATCCAATGAACTTCAACTGCTTACTGTACCATTACACCACCTAAAGAAATATGGTGGAATTAGTTTTAACTGCCTGGCCGCTCTACCTGGAATGCGCTTCCCCTCTCAGTTAGATCTATCTCTTGCTTAGCTCATTTCAGGAAAATGATCAAGACCCTTGTTGCGAGTGAAAAAGGACAGAGACCCTTTAAGAGGGGAACTCAAGACTATGGGAGGGAGCGGGAAGCGGGAGGAAAGGGAGGGGCAAGGGAAGAGGGAGGTCAGTAAGGCCATGGAGGAATAAAGAGAAGGTTGGAGTGCACAATGGCTCCTGTGTGGTTATTTGGTGTACGTGAAGCAGTCCCATGAGGGGGCTCAACAACTGGCGACGAAGGGAAACGTCCCGCGCCGTAGAGAAAATGGTTAAGGAGACACCCTATGCAGGAGGTAGAAGGGCCTGTGTGCCCAGCAGCAGTGGGGGCCGGTGCGCCCAGCAGTAACGGAGGCCCGTGTGCCCTTATAGTGAGCAGAGACCCGTGTGTCTGTGGGCCCTTGTGCCCAGCAGTTCGAGTGGGCCTGCGTGCCTTGAGCAGAGGTCCGTGTGCCCTGTTGGCGGGCCCATGCGCCCAGCAGTTCGCGTGGGCCTGCGTGCCCTGCGCAGAGGGCCGTGTGCCCTGTCAGCGGGCCCGTGCGCACAGCAGTTCGAGTGGGCCTGTGTGCCCTGTGATAAAGCAGGGGCCTGTGTGCCCTGCTGAAGGGCCCGTGTGCCCAGCAGTTCAAGTGGGCCTCCTGTGATAAAACAGAGGCCCGCATGCCCTGTTGAAGGGCCCATGCGCCCAGCAGTTCCAGTGGGCCGGTGTGCCCTGGAACAAAGCAGAGGCCCTTGTGCCCTGCTGGAGGGCTACGTGGCCAGCAGTTCAGAAGGGCCTGTGTGCCCTACGCCGGAGCCGAGGACCGATGCGGAGCCCGTGTGTGAGGAGGAACCAGCAGCTGCGGAGCCACCAGAGGACAGAAAGGAGGACCGCGTGATCGCGCTGCAGACCCGCTGCGCGCCCGCTCCAAGGACGTAAACGATCGATGGACAGATGCGGCCACTAAGTTCACAGTAAGGAGCGCTGACGGGGGGGGGGAGTGTAAGAAACGGCGAACAAGGGAAACCCTGCATCTCCCTAGAAGTGACAACAAATCACAAATCCTGAACTCTGAAAAATAAAGGGAAACCCTGTGTCTCCCAACAAAGTGACAACATACCAACAAAAAAAACTTATAGGAAAATAAACACCTGCACAAGCTGCACCAACAATCAAGCAGCAATTAACCCTGCGTCTCCCAGTAAATGACACTACAAAAAAAAAAAACCCAGAGTAGCCGTACCGTGACCGACGAGCAAGAAAATATTGGTCACAAGGGACACGTGCACCTAGTGCATGCAATAAGGAGCCCCCACAGCGCCACATGCACACGTGAGGTACGGTGCCTCGGATCAGAGGAACGGAACACACTGCCTCAACAAGCTTGGGCGGGAAGCCCATGACCCAGATACACGGCCCGTAGACCGTCAACAAAGACCCTCGGTCACCCCAACCAACGCACCTTTTTGCAACGGTGCCCCAAATTAGGGGTAAGGAGAACAACAGAAAGACTGCTACGGATAGGGGAGTACCTCCCCAGGAACAAAACAACCAGACAACTGTAAACAGAGAGCATCTAACGGGGACACCCACACCCCGCCGAAACACCCAGAGCCACCCACTCAGGGGACCTATGTTAGTGGACCCCAATGCAGCTCTATAACTGCCAAAGGACACATTAGTAGCCCCACCACGCAGGCCGCCGGTGCAGAAGATTGACAGGCCCACAGAAGGACGAAACAAGCACAACTGCAACACCATGAGGATAACCACAAGGTGGAGTGCCATCACGCCTCTCACACCCCTGAATGCTGCCAACAACCCCAAAAGGGCAAAGCTGTGCCTGAACTGCCGCTGCTCAACCCGAGGATGCGAGTAACCACGCCACAAGCCAACTAACTGCCCATGACCACCCAGAAGGCCAGGAGCAACAACCAAGGTCCAACGACAACGCGGAGCACCACGACGTGCCGCGCACCATGATTGACCAAGCACAAGCAAATGCCAAAGCAGGCGCGTAAGCCCTAGCAAACCTGGGCCTCACATCACATGCTGCCGCCATGAGAAGACCCGACCCATTCGCCTTGCACCCGCGCCACGACCAAGGAACAAGGTGGGAAGAATGGATCGAAGAGTTTGAAGACTTTCTAGGAGCAATAGGGAACAAAGACCCACCAAACAAACTCAGCATATTTAGGAACTTGGAAGGAAAAGAGGTAAAGGACATCATCAAGACAATCCCAGCTACAGACAAAACAATGTACCAACGTCTCCTCGATGCAGTCAACGACAAGCTGATAGTAGGCTCCAACAAAGACTATGAACGCCTTGAATTCAACCAACACAGGCAGCGTCCGCACAAATCCATTGGAGAATTTGTCTTACGTCTCCAGCAGAAAATAGTAAAATGCGACTTCGCCAACTTCAACGATGAAGATGCTATAAGACTGCAGATCATAGATCATAGAAGGGTGCACCTTGTCAACACTCAGAAAACACCTTCTCAAAAAGCCCCTGTCCCTGGCGAAAACTCTCAATCTGGCGAAAACATACGAGAGAGTTGAAGCACAGGCAGCTGCCATTGAAAGAAACGTTGAACGCAACATCATCGTGGCCCTCACAGAAGGGCAACCGCAACAGTCTAAGCCCACTCGACCCTGGAGAAGGAGGAAACCTGGAAGACACTGGCAACAAAGCTCGAACAAAGAGCAGTTCCTCGGGCGAGGGTGGAAACACACACACAGAGAACCATACCCAGACGTTGGACGAACATGCTGGCGCTGTGGCCAAGAAGGTCACTTTCAGGGAATGTGCAGAACAGGACCACCCACAAGCTCTGCAAACCAACCCACACCATCAGCCCAGACAAGATATCCTAGTCCAGCGATGGCACGGTTAGAGATCAGGAAAGACATCAAGGCCACGAACACCAGCCCACCGAGACGTCACAGACATGCACACCCCCTCTACCCGGAGATAGCCCACCAAAAGGGGGACAGACCGGCACTTGGCACACGAACGCCACCCGTTTTGGAGAGAACTATGAGTCTCGCAACCACCCAGTACCCTTCGAGATATCGTACAGGGGGGGGAATGCGGAAGCCACAGGAAACGTTGGTACAAGGCAACTGTACCAGACGGGCGGAAGAACAACCCCTAGACAAACCCCAAGACCATGCTGGCCAACGGAGGACCGCACAGACAGTACAGCCAAAAGGTCAGTCACAACGTGACCCAACCCAAGAAGACCGTAGAGTGCCTGACGCCATCCGCACGATACCGAGTCCCGCCATAGGGCACAGCCGTCTCAGCCACCGGACAACACTACAGCATGCACTCATCAGCATTCACTATAGGTCATTCGGAGTAACCCACAAGAAGGACCACGTGCCCGAGCAAGTTGCGGGAGAGACAAGCAAAACCAAAGGACAGCCAAACCACTCAGATCCCATCCTAGTGACAAGGGACAAAGAACAAGTGACAACTACGACAAGGAACTATGGCAGAATGACGCCAAACGACTCCCTCCTCCACGAGTTATACTTTGAAGAGCATGAACCAACGAAAGGGGGAGCGATCGAGATGGAGGGAAAAGAGAGCGGACAATCATGAAACATCGCAGCGTGAGAGTGCAGAGGAGACCCACAAGCAACCAAACAGGCCTCATTGAATCACAAAGAGACCCCAACGGCTCATCGAGCAAATGTAACCCGGGAAGTCTCATGTTAAGCAGGGGGGAGGTGTTGCGAGTGAAAAAGGACAGAACCCCTTTAAGAGGGGAACTCAAGACTATGGGAGGGAGCGGGAAGCGGGAGGAAAGGGAGGGGCAAGGGAAGAGGGAGGTCAGTAAGGCCATGGAGGAATAAAGAAAAGGTTGGTGTGCACAATGGCTCCTGTGTTGTTATTTGGTGTACGTGAAGCAGCCCCATGAGGGGGCCCAACAACCCTCTTCTTTACCAGAGGAGTGGATTAGATCTATCTTGTTCAGCTTTCTGCCTCCCCCTCCTTATTTATCGTGTTGTTTGCCCTTTGTCTTTTTTGGGCTCTCTGAGGCCTGCGGGTGTGCCAGTGCACTATAAAAAACAAAACAAAGTAAAGTATGCATGTTAGTTCCAGCCGTCTCGCACTGTTTTCTTCTGCAGAGTACAGGTGGTAAAAAAAACAAAACAAAGTAAAGTATGCATGTTAGTTCCAGCCGTCTCGCACTGTTTTCTTCTGCAGAGTACAGGTGGTAAAAAAAACAAAACAAAGTAAAGTATGCATGTTAGTTCCAGCCGTCTCGCACTGTTTTCTTCTGCAGAGTACAGGTGGTAAAAAAAGCAAAACAAAGTAAAGTATGCATGTTAGTTCCAGCCGTCTCGCACTGTTTTCTTCTGCAGAGTACAGGTGGTAAAAAAAACAAAACAAAGTAAAGTATGCATGTTAGTTCCAGCCGTCTCGCACTGTTTTCTTCTGCAGAGTACAGGTGGTAAAAAAAACAAAACAAAGTAAAGTATGCATGTTAGTTCCAGCCGTCTCGCACTGTTTTCTTCTGCAGAGTACAGGTGGTAAAAAAAACAAAACAAAGTAAAGTATGCATGTTAGTTCCAGCCGTCTCGCACTGTTTTCTTCTGCAGAGTACAGGTGGTAAAAAAAACAAAACAAAGTAAAGTATGCATGTTAGTTCCAGCCGTCTCGCACTGTTTTCTTCTGCAGAGTACAGGTGGTAAAATGCTGTCATTCTTTGGCTTGTATATGGAAGTTCCACCATTTGGATTGTCATTGTAGGTTAAAAAAAGGTCTACCTGTGGTTGTCTATAAAGACTGTAGTGTTTGTGATGATATGGCTGTCACACACTGATGTCTTATTCTTTCAGAACGGCCCAACTCTATTTCAGAGGCATTACACAAAGGTGGATGAGCAGATTTGCCTATCCCTATTATCTGTGTATCAAAGAGCTCCTCAATCCAATTAATGCAGAAGCCTCTCTCCTATTTGAGTGCCTAAAAGAGAGATATAATCCCTTTTCCGTCATGAACGATATCCAAAACAACCTCTCTTAGTTTATCAAAAAAGCCTTCTCCATTACCATCTACAGTGGTCCAAGGCTGGCATAACAAGCAGTGTGTGGATGCAAGGACACGACTGTGGCAGGCACTTAGGGCTTGCCTTAGAAATAGTCAACTGGTAATCAAAAAAGTAAAGGAATATACAAGTATATGCCAAAAAAGGAAGCAGGATATAGCACAAAAAGCCTGGGAGGATCCAGTCGAAGTGGTGCAGGGGAAAGACGCTAGAGTATTTCGGCTGATGGTGGCTAAGAGCGCCACGCCCAATGCCAAACTCACAATAAAACAAAGGTGCAAGCAGAAGCCTGGGTGTAACATTTTGCTTACATCAGTGCCCAAAAAGATGTTGCCACAAGGTACAGGGGAGTGACAAGGAGTCATGTCAGCTGAAACAGTGTGCCAGGAGAATATCTCTATAAATGTGCCTACCAGGATGTTATAAAGACGATCATAATGTATAAACCCAAGAGAGCCAGACTTTTTACCATTGGATCTATATCAATCCAATATTGATCTGTGGTCCCCCATATTATGTGACCTGTTTAACGTAATCTCACAGACCTCTACAACTCTGCAATCTTGGCATTGCTCAATTATTGTCCCGATTTATAAGAAGCCGGACAAATCATTACCTGGTTCGTATTGCCCAATCACTTTACTAGAAACTTCTACCAAGACCAAGGGTAGCATATTATTCAAACACATTCTGAATTGGGTGATTTCGAATAAAATCCAAGGGGATAAACAGCTGGGATTTTGCAAAGGATTGGGTACAGTAAATCAGTCTTTAAATCGCTTGCTGTTAATTGAGAAATGCACAACGATCCAGGAGTCCACACCAAGCGGCATTCATGGGACTGACATGGTGGATGGAGAACAGTTGTGGTCCATTCTGGCAGATTTGGGCACCCCTGTTGCCTTACTGAAATGTATAGTTTTATAGTCTTTATATATCCTGACACAGACTGTGCTGTCAGATATAAGTCGGGTTGATTTTGTACCCAGCCGCTTGCGTCCACAGGAAGCCTTCGGCAGTGATTCCTTTTGGCGCTGATTCTCCTACATTTATATATTAAATGGCCTACAAACAAAACTAGAACAGTCGACCCCTGATGTTCCAAGGTTGGGCACAAGAAGGCTGCCACTTTTGGCATACGCAGAAGATGGCACGGACGCTCAGGGCTTTACAGGTAGTACTCAACGACTATTTGGCCTTCATGTCAGTAAGGAACCTTAAAGCGAACATAAAATATACTACTATACCACTCCCATGTCTACAGGGTAAATGAAGCACCATTACCATAGGATTTGGATTACCATAGGATTCGCTTTTCAACTCACGCTCTGATAAAGCCCACATTTATAAACACGCGACAGAAACACTGCAGGCTGCGGCGGCTGTTTTCTGCTTTGGCAAATGCATAAAATCTTAACCGGTCTCACTAATGATTATGGTCTACAATGCCATGTCCTGTGCAATAGCGGCCTACAGAGCCGAAATCTGGGGGAAGGAATCACTAGCTAAATTACAACACATTGGGCCTCATTACGAGGTTTGAGGTAGCCTTGTTGGTTTTACTGTCAAGGCTACCTCCAAACTCGGGCCCGGTAATTGCCCTTTCACGGTTGGCGGGCCCGCTACATCCCCATTCCCATTTGAACCCGACAGGGCTCAACTGGAATGGGGAGGGTGGTAACACTGGTACCGTTAATGACGGTACCGGTGCTACCATCATGTTCTGCTTGTGGGTGCCGGTACAGCCACAAGGTCAGACCTGTTGGCTGCAAGGGCACCCGCGAGCAGAACTCCTAGTATGGCGGTACGGTAGCAACAGTGCCTGTAGGGATACTGGCGCCCTTGTTGCCTTTCCGTCATACTTGTAATGAGGCCCATTGAATACATTTGGTAGAAGGCTGTTAGAGTTACCACAGGAAGCTCAAACATTGGCTGTCCATAATGAGCTAGGTCTTGGCTATAAAGAGGACTGCTGCTCTATGGCCCTGACCCTGTTATGGGTTTTGCCCTGGGTTTATCGTTGTGATTCCTTTTCAAGAGAAATAATCTTAGACATTTTACAGCAAATGGGGGCCAATAAAATGCGATGGATATCCAATGTGAAAACATCAATTCTGTCAACCAGTGCTCTTGATTGGTTTGAGAAGCCGTAGTCACTAGACTAGATGAATGCTCTAAATTGAAGGTGAAGTCCTCTTACTTACTTGGCTGTAGGAAAGCAGAGATAACAACAAAATGAGAACATCTGCAAATAGAGTACATTCCAGAATTTTCTTCCCAACTAGATTGGAACCTTATCTGGAATCATGGAAGCAGATTGTACAGCATAAGAACCTGGTGCTAATCAGTTGTCTGTCGCTGGAAGGAGTTAGGGGTTCAGTACGGTTGCTGTCCCTTTTGACCAATGGAGTTGAATCTTTGGGTAACTTTCTTTTCTTCGGCCCGGTCTACAAACATATTCAAATGAGAAATGCATTGTCTTGGGATGATAGCTCAGCGGCAACATGCTCGCCTGGGAAGCAAGACGACACAGATCAACACGGGTTCGATCCCCCGGTCTGCACTTAGAAACTTCTGGGTATTAAGCGCATTATAAATAACATATCATATCATAACCATAACATTGGTGTTGAATTAAAGAGGAATTGCCTTGTATCACTGTCTAGTGATGCATGACAGAACTATACCTTGGGCACTGGATCAGTACACAAAGAGGGCACTGCTCTTAAGAGGAAGTCTTTTGGAGGACATTGATAGGCCAGAACAAGATTACTTGCATTATTAGGTTTCTTCTGCCTTATGCTCAATTGTAATTTGAATCCTGATATTTTATGTTATGTTTTATTCAATGTAGTGACCATTTTTTAAAATGTTGTTTGATTTTAAGGTTTGACCCCTGTAGCAACATTTTATATTGATTGCTCTATTTTACTCTGCCTGTTTAGAATTGTTTTAACTACAATTGAATAAGCTTGAAACTTGAACCTGATTCATTAGTGGTTGTGAGTTGTTCATCCCAACTCTTCAGGATAGACACTTAGTGCCTCTTCCTCCTCGCCCCTTTGACAGTGGACTGAACTTCCTCCTTCTCCTGATCAGGGTGAGGATGGACTACTTGTTTTGTATAATATATTGATTTGTGGCAGGGGATGTGCACCTGGAAGGTAACCACTGATTGTTCTCTTCCCTAGTTGTGACAAGATGTCACATGTGCTGCATACTCAGTTGCAGTTTAGGAATGTAATTTACACCAGCAAACAACCCTGCGATATTTTCATTCCTAATAGTCACTGACCACAGATGTCACATGCATTGAAGTCATACAAAGTGGTCACTGGAACTCTCCCCTCCTGAATCAAAAAATGATGGCGTCCTCAGTTTCAGCCATTCAAGGTAATCTCCTGCCAACAGCTAACTGTGGGGTTTCTGCCTGAACATACCGGAAGCATTGCTGCTCGAACACTGGAAGAAGTTCTGATAAACTATAGTCTTATCCACATCTGTGGCAATCCTAATGTTTCAGGTATTACCCAAGTAAGTATCTCTGGGCTAACCATTGAAATGTGCACACTTCAGAAGTCAAAGCTTCATTATCAACCAACCAACTGATGGCAGTCGGACCAATGTCACCCGTGCAGGAAATGGCCAGCATGTGGTTGACTGGCGACACATGCTCACCTTGCTCGGTCTGAACACATACATGTGAAGTTACATGGTAACACCAAAGATGCTAACCCCCATGACCCTTCAAGTGCCTTTCTTACATATGTGTAAATGTCTGGTAATTGGCAGATGTTGCATTTCAACAGTTGCATGAATTGGTTTTTCTGGGACAAGCAACACTTTAACCCATGCAGCCCCACTCAAACTGAGGGAGATAAATCGCCTCTCATTCTCCCCATATGGTGGGAGGGATAAATACCCTATATCTTCCCCGGTTCCAACGCGCCTAATCATATGCCCTGTGTGCATGTGTGGGGATGCCTGGATGCTGAGGAGTTAATGGTCATCCCCACAGGCATCCCGGTGTGTGCGTGCGGAATCTAATTCTCTGCTGACTCTTCCGTGTCTGATGTCGTGACGGATGCTCATAAAAGAGCAACGGAACAAATGCTTTCTCTTCTGACAACATGGCCTGGAAAAGACAAAACATATGACAGTTATTCCTGATGAAAACCATTTGAAGAGATTGTGCTAAGTGACTTGCATGTGGCTCCTAATGCACTGCTGAATGGTAAGAGGCAAGCAGCATAGCTGTAACGTTCAGACACATGATGGTGATTCTTGGGTGTGCTAAAAGCTTAAATGCGTCAGTTCAGTTGGTTGCCAGAGACCCCATTAAGTGCTGGTAAGATAGTTCAGTGATTTATGCTCTCGTCTCTATTTTCCGAGTTCAGGTGTGGAGAGAAGTTCAAATACCGAATGTGAACACTCTTCTGATGACAATGTCATTGTGATTATTACCAATAAAGGGTGTAACCGTAAACCGGTATTTGTCATGTCGTCAGTGCGACTGACCAGCCCTGCCACGTTCTTATGTGGGAGGGCCCTCGTTGGGGCCGTATCCCAGGGGAAGTGACATTGGAGTTGAGGAGGCGGGCGGTGGGGGTTAAGGGCAGTTCCCGTTATATTGTTAAATAAAGAAGTCATGCTTGAAACCGCTCCGCCTGCCATGCCGTTATTCATACCGGAGGCTACTCATGTGTACCGGCGGGAGCCAGAGCGGTACCTGGTTGTCTGCGCCATTACATTGGCGAAGAGAGAATGGCCTCTCGCAGTGCAAGGAAGCCGGTTAGCTGCAGCGACGTGCTGCGAACCGTGGGCCTAGAGGATGCCGTCGGGCATATAGTGCGCACGTCGGCGTGCCTCCCTGCTGTAGGCACACCACCCCAAGCTCAGACCCACGACAGCGGCCAACACCGCAAACATACAGAAAGGGGAAGGGAAGCACACCCCCTCACGATGGGCCATGTGGGGCCTGCAAATACCAAAGGAAGGGAAGCACCCTCTCTCAGCACAAAGGGCCACGAGGGGCCAGCTGAAAGGATGCACCCTCACTCAGCACAAGGGGCCACAAGGGGCCAGCTGACATTAAGGTAAGGGAAGCACCCTCCCTCAGTATAACGGCCATCACCCTCTGCATGGGTGCAGGCAGGGAATATCGCAGCAGCACCTCTGCATCTGGTGCTAATGCCAGAAGAAGGGCGCGAAGAAAGAAGTCCACAGGGCCCACAACAAGGGCCACACCATTGCAATCATAAGGACACAAGGTCCTGGACACCCACCCAGCACATTGCAGCTAGAAGGCAAAAGACACCATATCACAAGCACAAGAGGGGCCACATTCGCCACCCAACATGTCGGATCAGGAAACTTCCTCCACTTAGGCGGATGGCACGCCAGGCAGTGCTGCAGGACCAGCAAACTCTGCCGGGGGCGCCTCACAGGTACTACAGCTGCCCCATGCTTTTGACTTGCGAGATACCAGTAATCTGGGGCCCCGCTGGGCAATTTGGCTGAGGGACTTCAAGTTCTACTTGGGGGCTATAGGGCTTACGGATGACGCCCGCCTCAAAAACACTTTGTCCATGTCAGTCGGGCCTGATGTACAAGACATTGCGGGAGAGTTACTCAACCTGGACACTGCATCATACCGTAACCTTCAAGAGAAACTGTCCGAATATTTTGCACCCCACACCAACATTGATTATGAGAGGTACATCTTCCTTACGACATGTCAGGACAAAGGGGAGTCTCTTGATAACTTTGTCATGAGGCTCCGCATGAAACTTAAATACTGTGACACAAACATTACGTAAGAAACAGCAGTCACTGGAGAACATTTTAGCTCTGTCTTGGATGGATGCAGCGGTAGAGTCCCAGCTTGACAATTTGGGTAAAATCACCATACAGCATAAACCTGCAGAAATGGATACCATAAGCAGACTGTCTACGGCGCTGAACCAACTTGGCAGAAGATCAGAAGCCACGTGCTTTCGGTGAGGGTATGAGTATTTCCACACAGGCGAATGGAGGCAACCATTTTTGGGCTGTCTGCAAAAATGCAACAGTCACCATGCCTAGCAGGCAGAGATTTCAGGAACGACGGAGAAGCACCTTGGAACACCCGCCAGGCAACAGACAGGAAGGTGAGCCCAGGGGCCAGAGGAGGGAAGAACGAGAACACCGCAGCACGTACACCAGAGACAACCGCCGGCCTCCCGATGCCACCAAGCACAGCGCCTTGGGGGCTCATTTGGGAATGGGGAAGAGCCTTGGTGAATGGGGAATTACCGCCCCGCCAACCTTGGAATGGGGCGGTGATTCCGCCATCCACCAAGGCGCTGCCGTTCCGGGTACGGTGTCAACCAAGGCGTTAATAGCGCCATTGGTTAGCGCCGTACTCGGAATGAGGCCCAGTATCTTCTGGGAGCCAGACATCAAGTGGTGGTAGTAACTGACCATAAGAATCTTCAGTACTTCAAGACCGCACACACTTTAAGCCCCAGACAGTTGCGGTGGTCACAATATTTCAATGAATTTGACTTTCTGGTAACTTTCAGACCAGGGAAGAAAAATGGCAAGGCTGATGCACTATCCAGGCAGCAAAATTTGGAAAATGTGGTGACAGAGGTGAAGACTATTCTTCCAGTAGAAAGGGCGGTGGGAGCAATAACAAATAGTCTGTTAAGACAGGTGAAAAAAGAAATGAAGAAAAACATGAATGTGGCAAGGATCCTTTGGAGACAGTTAAAGAAGGTCTTCCGTACTATGCAGGAAAGTTATATTTACCTACTCAAAATAAAGCACTGCATTGGTGTCATAACTCTCCTTTGGCAGGGCACGCGGGAAGAAAAAAGACACAAGCAATGTTCACTAGGTACTTTTGGTGGCCAACTTTAAGACAGGATACCCTTGATTATGTTAAGAAATGTGAAACATGCACACGGTGTAAGGCAGATCATGTACAGAAGGCAGGACTGTTGCAACCCTTGCCTACCCCTGAGAAGGTGTGGACTCATATTTCTATGGACTTCATAACTGACTTGCCTCCTGATAAGCATTATGACACCATTTGGGTGGTAGTGGATTATTTGTCCAAACAAGCTCATTTTGTGCCTTGTCAAGGTATTCCTGGTGCAGGGAAACTGGCAGAATTGTTCCTGCAGAACATTGTTCGGCTGCATGGTTTGCCACAAAGCATTGTGTTGGACAGGGGCCCACAGTTTACCTCTAAGTTTTGGCGTGCTTTTTGTGCAATGCTGGGTATTGAGTGCGCATTATCTACAAGTTATCATCCACAGACTGATGGACAAACAGAGCATGTCAATCAGACTTTGGAGCAATATTTACGATGTTATTTGCATGATGGTATGGAATCATGGGTACAGGCTTTAGGGCTAGCAGAGTTTACGTACAATAACACTGAACATGCTTCACTAGGGATGTCACCTAATGAATGTTTGTATGGACAAGAACTGAACATGTTACCAGAACAGTTGCCGTCAGTAGCAAACTTTCCAGCATTACAGGAGAGGAAAGAATATCTTTTGGCCCTAAGACAAAAGGCTAGAGTAAAGTTGGAGCAAGCCAAGAAGGATTATAAGACACAGGCAGATAAAGGGAGATGGGTATCTCCTAATTATCAAGTTGGAGACAAAGTATGGTTGTCCACACGTAATTTACCATTGGCAGGATATCGTAAATTTGCTCCCAGATTCATTGGTCCATATGAAGTGATAACATGTATATCACCAATGGCTGTCAAATTAAAGTTGCCTGAAACATTAAAAATACATCCTGTATTTCATGTGTCTCTTCTTAAACCCGCAGTTCCGGGAACACGAGTACAGAGACCGCCAGCCATCACTAAAGAAGGACAAACGGAGTATGAAATCAAGAAGATATTGGATTCAAGGCGCAGACAGCGGAACCTGTGGTACTTAATTGAATGGGCTGGTTACGGAGTGGAGGATTGCTCTTGGGAACCGGCCAGTTCTGTGCATGCACCCAGATTGGTAAGACAGTTCCATTTACGTCACCCGGAAAAGGCAGGCCCAGGGAAGGGCCGTGGGAGAGGAGGTACTGTCAGGAAAAGGGTCTGGAGCAAGCCTACGCTCCAGTATTGTAAGAAATAGGGACAAAACTACGATTCCCAGCATGCTTAGAGGCGTAATGGTAGTCCACGTATTCGCGCTAAGAGACAGCTGGAGTTCATTAATGGTGTATTTAGCCGTTGACCGCCTGTGCACAGGTGCTGATAATTAATGTTGTGCAGCACGGGCGGCTACGACGGCGTGTGTGAGGAACGCAGGATGGCGAGCGAGTGATTTATGTCCACGAAGGCGGACGAAGGCTTCCGGCAACCATGGCAGAGAGGGAGAGTGTCTGGCCCGAGCATGTGTAGCTTTGAGGGTTAACCTGGAAGGTAACGCGAGCTTCGCGTAAGCTCTCCCCATAGCAGGGACGTCATTTCACCAAAATGCCAGGGGTAGCGGAAGTGACATCACACAACCCTTGACCCCCTGATGACATCACAGGCAGTGATGTCATTTGACCCCACCCCGAAGTGATATCGTGGGAAGCGATGGAACACGACCTTTCACCCGTTGCCAAAACAGGAAGTGACATCACAGCATTGCACACTACGAAAAATATGGTTACGATATCACTATAATGTGATGTACATTTCATGCAAGAATGGATCGCCATATGTAGCGTTAAGATCAGTGTGTATAGGCCCATATTACCAAATTACTGTGAATGCAAGCAGACGTCCATGACCATGATATGTTATTATATAGCACTTACGCGCTTTATATAGAAAATAATATACACCCAATATCACCCAACCTGTCATGGTACTCATTTATCGACCTCAGAAGGAGGAAAGGCTGAGTTGAGGCGTTTAAGAACAGACTAAATCAGTGACTCACCCCCTGAAGTGTGCCTGAAATAAACCTTTAATGAGTCTAGCAATTATTGTACAGAATTCCAGAAAGACACATTATTTGGTTTCCTATTCTTTCTTATTTCGGGTCAGTGCTGACTTGTGGCACTCCTGTTCTTATTTTTCTTTTTTTTTTTTTTTTAAAGGGCCTGAACATGAGAGTCAGCCACTCCAGGACCTTGCACTACAAAAAACGGAAGAAGGGATTTTTTTTTTTTTTTTTTTTTTTTTTTACAGAGGTCGCAAGGGAGACCACAGAGGTCGCAAGGGAGACCTCAGAGGTCGCAATTGCGACCTCTGGCGACCCCCAAATGACGTCCCTGCCCCATAGCTCCCGGGCCGCAGTGGGAAAACCTCCTCCCTCTTAGACCGCTGCCTTCACTTCCATACGCGGCAGCTGCTCCACGGGGCGGCGTCGTCTTCACGGCGGCATACAAGAACGTCCGGGTGTACTTGTGAGGCACCCCGACTCGAAGATAAGTACACTGATACATGTTGTGTTTATTTGTTGAGAATATGTTTACTTGATACGTTAAAAGACTGGAGGAGTTACGGGCACGACCACAGGTTGTGGGTAGCTTAATCTCTATGGGAAGTATGAGGCAATACTTACCGCAGAGACACTTCTACTGAGAGATAAAGGGCAAGACTGTTCCTTCCGATTCAGAAGGGAAATCTTGTGTTATGTTCATTGCTTTTTGTTCGCTCATGTTCAATGTCAGCCCATGGGGTCATGTGTCTGTTGACTTCATGTAAGGGAGTTTCCCTTGTATGTGCCATGCATTTTGTATCGCTCTTGTCTGCTATGTGTTTGCTACATGTTATACTAACACGGTCATAATTATGGTCATGGTATAGGGTAATTAAGAACCCTAATATTCCGCTCAGGAGGCAAGTAGACAGGGAGTATCAAGCAGGAAGTACTAGGTTATTTTTGGGTCAGGATTAAGTAATTGTATTGAGTTGCATGTTTTCTGTTCCCTATCTTTCCTTTGTCATTCCACCCCCTTTCCCTAACTCCGTCTTCCCCCCATTGGCTGCCACGTGGTTATCTGTGTATTTCAATTCAGACGCCCGTGCCAACCACGGTGGGAGGGTTGATCTATTCGGCTTCTGTGGTTCGGGAGAGGGGGTTGAAACCCTTCATCCCTTATTAGATTTGACAACTATGCCACAGTAAGCAACCCACTTCGACTACTCACCCACAAAGACAGCTGTTTTAATGGTGATGGGACTGACAGCACACTTTTGAAATGATTCGCAACAACACCGCCCGGACCCAGGACATGGTGTACTTTGAAGCACAACGGAAGATCGAGGTAATAGTGGATGCCAATCAAATGTGATAATTGTAGCCTATGCCAGCAGGAGCCTAACCACCACAGAGCAGGCATATTCTCAGGCGGAAAAGCAGAGTCTGGCGGTGGTATGGGCCTGTGAATACTTCCACCTGTTTCTATGCAGGAAGGCTTTCACAGTTGTAATGGACCATCAGGCCCTCTTAACAATCTATGGGGACCCAAAAGCCAGAATGCCCCCAGGATTGCCAGGTGGGGTCTGCACCTGCAGGATTATAAGTTCAACATCCAACATCACCCAGGCAAGGAGGAAAATCCAGCAGACTATGTATCACGCCACCTGACATGCCCGTCCCACGCTGGGCCATCCATCGCAGACACGTATATCAACTACGTAGTGCACCACCTCCAGCCACTTCCAGTGCACTGGGTTGACATTGAAGCCGCATCTGAGCAGGACAAGGCCCTCAGCATTGTGACTCATTGCATCAAATTGGACAGAACTTCACACTTCAAACATCAAGCCAGGAATGAGAATGAGGCTGTACAGGATGACATCCAGTGCCTAGAACTGGTAAAGGACGAATCGTCCATCGTCGACGATCACATTGTCCTAAAAGGCTGCAAAGTGGTCATTCCAAAAGCACCGCGAGAGAAGATAATCAGGTTGGCGCACAACGGTAACCGGGGGTGGTGTCAACGAAGCGCCTTCTTCGACAAAAGGCGTGGTTCCCCAAACTGGATGCCATGGTAGAGGAATTGGTAGGGGGATGCCCCACATGTGCTCAAGTGGCTCCACCTCAACACCCAAATCCATTACACATGTCCCCACTCCCCGAAAATGTCTGGGACGAGTTGGCAGTGGACTTATTTGGCCCTCTTCACAACGGCACGTACGTCCTCGTGCTGATAGATGAACACTCTTGTTTTCCGGAAGCCCAGCTGCCATGTGCGTGATCCCAGTACTGGACTGAATGTTGTCAAGATACAGAATCCCAAGAGTTATAAAATCAGATAATGGCCTGCCATTCACCAGCCAAGACTTTCTCCCCACAGGAAAATAACCCTGCGATGGCCTCAAGCCAACAGCATTGTTGAGAGGTTTATGGCAAGCATCAAGAGGTTTATGGCAAGCATCAAGAGGACTCTGCAGATAGCCTCCATCCTCAAAAAATCCTTCAAAAAAGCTCTCTATCAGTTGCTGCGTGAATACTGATACACACCCCACAGCACCACAGGAGTGTGCCCAGCAGACCTAGTGTTTAGACGTCCCATTAAAACGAGGCTATCGGATGGACCCACTCAGGCCTCGCTGACGCCGCTTGAACAACAAACGAGAGACAAAGATCAGGAAAAGAAGAGCAAGATGAAGGACCAAGCTGATGCTCGTAGGTGGGCTCAGGACTGCACCATTGAATTAGGAGCCAAATACTGGTGCATCAACCCAAGGGTCGGAAAGAAGACCCCACGTTTGCTCCTGACCACCTGATAGTGACCCACAAGAAAGGCACCATGATCACTGCTGGTGGAGATAGACAGTCGTCGGTGATGAGAAACTCATCCCACTTCAAGAAGGTCGGGGCCTCCCCAGCCCTTGGGTGGGAACAGATTTATGACAGTTGTAGAGGAGGTCCCAAATACAGGCCGCACTCCAACCGTCCATTTTGAAATACCAGGAACGTAAACACTGAGATATGTGACGTATGATCAGCAAATAAACCAGCAGAGAGCCGCAGTGGGGCTCTGTCCAGTACCTATCAGAAGAACGATGCCTATCGAAGTACCAGTACCGAGGAAACCATGGACAGTAAGGTACCCATTGAGAAAGCCATATCAACAAATGAGACGACCTGAAGATCGCCTGAGAACAGTCCCTGAAGAAACCAAAAAGGTCCTAATGGAAGACGAATGGTGACATCACGAGAACCCGGACTGACTCACCTCTAGAAGAAATGACGACCAGAGAATGTCACAAATAGACGAAATGCCATGAACAAGGATATCGTGAACTTAGAGTGTGAAGGCAAAGTCAAATGTAAGAAGCTTAAACTGTAAGCATGGCAAAGATATTTGACCAGTTTACACGTGTACATATGCTTGGAACTGCAAGAAAGCTAAGAGAATTGTGCGGCTTTCTATGATTCGTAGAGGGATAGTGCGGCAAGCGATATATACATATCTACCTCAAATAAAGCACTTTATGTGAAGTATACTTCCACTTTGTACAAAAAGCAGAATCAATAAAAATTACTACTGCCATTCACGAAAGGTTTCACATTCAACGAAATCAGGAGCTGAGCGGCAGAAACGAAACTCAGCAGAGGCAACTCGTGCCTAGGGACTCAAGGTCGTATCCATCGAAATGAATGAGCAGTAGCAACAATTAACTGAAGCAAGGATCAGAATATGCTGCTTCGAACGGGCAAGATAAGAAGGCGAAGGCACGTGGCAAGTGTTGATTAAAAGGCAAATCCACTGTGTCTGAATCACGTGACCAGCCGAACTAACAGAGCAAGACCCCCACACCTACGCATGGCTGTGAGCCAGGAGAGGATATCTAGACAGAAGATGCAGTCTCGAGGCATACAACAGCAAAATAATTGACACATAGCCACTAAAGTGATGAGTGATTGGAGGAGGGCCGGGTGAGTTGAGGGGCACCCTGCACCGACCGACCATTCTGTGTGCTGCAAAGCAATGTGAGAAAGTATGCATGGGGTTGGTGCCGACCCAATCATAGGACCAAGTAATCTAGGGTCCTACAGTTAGTAGAACCAATGGGACGTCATACTATTAGTGATGTCTGCAGTAGTATTTTTTTAAGGAAGGGCTTAGATGTCCACCTGACAGTGTTTACCCAATCCCCTCAGTCCATTTCCCTATACAGATATAGTACCTATAGTATAGTTACTTTTTCCGAAACAATAGAATTGCATGTCAACTTTTGAGTGTTACACGTCAATGATGATGAGTTTTCAGTATAAATGTTAGGATTTTTATGAAGTTCATTGGAGTTGAAGCGAGAAGGAAGATCGCACCATTGCTGATATTCATGACTCCCCGTTTTTTGTACTTGTTATTAAATGGACTCCCTTTGCCAAACCGTTGAGTAGTCCTTATTGATTGGTGTTGAAGTATATATCTGCACCTCCATCCATCTCACGGGTGCTGCTATCTTGTCTTAAAGTGCTTCTGAGCAAACTTCGACTCTATGGGCCGGTCGGGGGTCTTGGAGCACACAGTTCAGATAAAAGACATTCAGATGATTCCTATCTGGGAGACGGAGCGCAGTCAGAAGATTGTGACAGTGGGGGGAGAGAGTCCTCACCCCTGCCATTGACTCACCTTACACAGAGGCCTCAGAGATGTTGCATGAAGATTCTGAGACTGATTGAGGAAATGGGCTGACAAACTGTGAGTGATCCATTATCTTAAAAAGGAGTAGATGTCATGTCACGAGTGCGACTGACCAACCCTGCCACGTTGTTGTGTGAGAGGGCCCTCATTGGGGCCGTAACCCAGGGGAAGTGACGTTGGGGTTCGGGAGGCGGGTTGTGAGGGGAAAGGGCAGTTCCGGTTATATTGTTAAATAAAGAAGTCATGCTTGAAACCGCTCCACCTGCTGTGCTGTTATTGATACCAGAGGTGACTCAGAGTGTACCGGTGGGACCCCTGGTGGTCCCTGTGTACCTGCGCCATTACAGTATGCATTGGTCTACCTGGACAATATCTGAAGCTGTGTGTGTGAGCCGGATTTTATATCACTGTCTCAGAATCCTCAAAAGCCCAGGATGAACTGACAACAGGCTGATATTTGACGCTTAATGTCCCTTCACAGGATGTTTTGCAGAGTTGACGGAGCTGGGGTATGAAGAGGGAGCGGTGCATTGGGTACGTCGTGCATTCCATGTGGCAGTGAGTGTGCACCCCTTACAGAACCTGCATAGCATGAATTTTATGAGTAGCATGAGTGTAACATTCTGGGTCCTGCATTGGGCCTTTGGCATAATACAACCAAAATACGAGTTACTGGTAGTGGCATCCTGTGTTGTCCTGTTTGCTGAGTGAAAAGTTAGTGGTTTGGGGCACAGCCACACGTGCCTAGTAAAATGACAGACATTGTCAGATAGAGTGCAACCAGGGTGACCCTGAGGCAGCCTAGCACCCACCTCTACTATTCTGAACTGCGCTGTAGATCCAGTGTCACGTGACTATTTCTAATACTGTGTCTGGGAAGAACGAGATTATTGTTCCTCATTCTAGTAACACAATGAAAGTAGAGTCGGAACATCATTTTAGGTGGGATAGAGGGCCAGATTGAGGTCAATGCGCATTGATTTTTCAGTCTGTCTAAACAGCCGACCAGCTTTAACCGCAATTGCGAAGCCTTCAGATTGTTTGTTACTTTCTCCTCCGCAGAGTACTTTTTGGGCATTGTCCCTTCAGCTTAAATTTTAGGCTCTATCCCTATCAAGCCTCAGATGAAGAGCCGTGGAAGGCTCGAAACACGTGTTAGGCTGTTGCTTGTACTAAAACTTGGACTTTAAAGGCTGTTCTTTCATACAAATCAATTGGACTCCCGATTTTTATTTTGCTATACTTGGCGCAGTGAAACTGGGACTTGTTTGTGTTGCACTCATAATGAGTGAGTCTGTTTTTAATCATCAGAAGGGTCTATTTGCAACCCTCATAAAGGCCTAATGGTGGGCAGACATGGGGGGTTTGCAGGGTTTCCTCAGCAAAATATTCTTGGTGAAGAAAAAGGCCAAGGGTCACAAACAGGTCATAAACTTAAGGGAATTAAATCAGTTTGTGGTTTATCATAATTTCAGGATAGGGACGATTGTCACACTAAACGACACCCTGAGATTGGTTTGTGAAGCTGCATCTCAAGGATGCCTACTTCACTGTTCCTGTCTTCAAATCTCTGAAATGGCACTTACAATGTATATGGGAAAGGAGACGTTATCCATATTTAGTCCATCCTTTCACCCTGCTGATTTTTGAAGTTGGCCAAGCCATGGCAGAATTTCTCAGGGCCAGCAGAGTTTGTTTGATCATTTACCTGGATGCTATTCTCATCATTGTAGAACTGATAGGAATACATAGGTTCATGCCAGGTTGACAGTGGGCCTCCTTCAACCATTGGGGTTTGTCATTGATTTCCAGAAATCTGAGGTGGCTCCCTCACAAAGGATGTAGTTTCTGGGATTTGCCAGGCTGATGGACCTTCTCTCCTCCATTCAGACCATTTTCTGTCCCTCCTGCATTGCAGGACTTTGCAGAGGTTGACAATGTGGGTTTTGCAAGCAGGCCTGGGTTTGCCAGGTGGATCCTGCTTTCCACCAAGGCAAGAACATAATTTCTGGGTTGGGTAAGACACATAGACGCCTCAATAAGAAAGGCTATCTAAACGACCTCCCCCAGTCTTCTATTAGAATCCAATACAAGTCAATGGAGGTGGTTCGCGAAGATGTGGTATCACCCGAACTGGAAGCTCTGGTCTTGGCAGAAACCTCTTGGCACATAATCTATTTGGAGATGCTTGTCAGTTCCTTTGCAGTCAGGTTCTTCGCAAACCGGTTCTCGAATTGCACAGTATGGCTCCTTATGGACAACACAGCGGTGGTGTGCTATATAAACAAGTTGGAAAGGTCCTGCTTGCAGTCCCTAGTGTACTTAGCAATCCTTTTTGGGAGTTTTTCATTTGGCACCACATCAGGTTCCATGCAGAATACCTTCGGAGGTCCCTCAATGTAGAAGCCCATTGGTGCTCCCTTGATTTGAAGGACTCAGGTGATTGGATACTTCACCACCCACTTTTCTGTCAGGTTCAGGAGTGATATGATATGATATTTTAATTGTATCGTGCTCGTACACAAGTGATTCAGAGCACGACTAGACAAGGGAGGGGAACAGGGGAGAACACAACACAACACAACAACGATCGTACTAGGCCCTGTGACATTGAAAACGTGCAAGTGCATGGGAAGGCAAAAGGGAAAAAGTGCATGGAAGTGGGAGAGTGGAAAGTGCGGAGCAGAAGAGAGCAGATACATAATAATAAATAAAAAGAAATAGAACATTCAGGCATTAAACAGTGGTGGGCGCCATTAGGATTGGACATCTCTGTTACCGACCGGAAGGCCCAGCAACCAGGTATTTGCAGCTGGACACCAGACCAGACCTGTTTCAGAGTGCATCAGACGCATTCTTCTAGCCATGGGGAAAAGATCAGCATTATGCTTTTCCACCATTTGCAGTGATAGCGTGCACATGTCTACTTGCCCAGTTGCAGGGCACACCACTGCTATTGATGACTCCCTCGTGGAGGGGCAAAGCCTGGAATTCAATGGTCCTGCTGATGCCCATAGCTTTCCCAGTTCTTCTTCCCTTTTTTGGTAGAGGGTCCTCTGGTGGTGGAGCATCCCTTGGCATGCAGACTATTGACAGGGATAAACGTCTTGCATGCTCGGCCTCTTTTAAATACTCTTGCTCTTTCTCCAGGGGAGTTAGTGTGGCTTTGTGGATGTTCAGCGACTGGACCTCCAATCTGAGCTAACATTGAAGGCCCATTGACGGCCAAGGCAATGATGATGATGTGTCTGGTGTCCTTCAGGAGGATAGGGGGATTTTATAGCTTTAGACCTTTCAGGGAGATTTTGTTTTGCCAAAGGGGGCAGATTTCATCGACACCACAGGACGAAGTCAGAGTCTGGGGTTATCTCCTTCCTTGCATTTCTAGATTGCCCTCACTTGTGTGTAGTTCAGTGTCTCCACCCTTGTGAATCCAGGACGAGGGCATATACGGGGGCAACTGATCAGCTTTTTATCTTCTTCCATAAACAATTTCAGGCAGTGTCATTCCCGATGTTGTCAGTGTCCACATTATAGGTCAGCATTTCCACTTCAACATCTGTTTATGGTCTTGCTCATGACACAAGCATGCATGCACAAATACACATGTGCAAATGCGTGCATATTTGAACCTACACACACACAAATGCACATATTCACATATATGCACACTCACATATACTGCAGTTTATGCACACACAAACAAATTTTTTCACGTACCTACCTCACTCAGCTTTGGACCTCTGATCTACTGTCTGACTCCAACTTTCCTTTGCATCCTGTGCACCATAGAAAACAAGAAGAATTGTGAGGACAGGCATACACACTGAGAGCGCTTCTATCAGCTGCACTGCTAGGAGGCAGCACAGGAGACCCTCCCCCCCACACACCGCTGCCTGACGATTGCCAGTCAGCATTCTCAATATGCCTCTCCTGGCTGGGAGAGTACTACACCCAGACAGGCATGGATCTGAAGCTTGGGGGTCCTGCAGTGTGAAACGGTGCTTTATCTTCATTTGGTTTTATATGGGTTGACTCTTCCACAATGGGCTGAAGGGTTTCAGGGCACTGTCTATCTGCCTGTTTTGTACAAGCCTCCAGGGTCAGACTGGACCATAACCTTGTCTCGGGCGCCAATTAAAAAGTGGCCCAGAGTTGCAAATGGCAATTTATTCCTTTTTTAACCTGGGTCGGACTGGGAAAAGAAATAGGCCTGGACAACCAAAAAAAGTGGCCTACCCCTCGCCTCACAAACCTTGTCCTCTGATGACATCACCGGAAGTGATGTCATTTGACCCCACCCCAAAGTGACATCCGGGGAAGCGATGAAACACGACCTTTCACCCCTTGACAAAACAGGAAGTGGCATCAATTAGCATTGTTCCTAAGTAAACTATGAAAAATAGGGCTATGATTTCACTAATGTGATATACATTTCATACAAGAATGGATCACCATATTTATCATTAATATCTGTGTGTATAGATCCATATTGTCAAATTACTGTGAATGCAAGCTGATGTCCAAGGCCAAATGATTACATGTTATTGCATAACACTTACATTTAAGCTCTTTTTTATAGAACAAATATGGATACAATATCATCAAACCTGTGTTGGTACTCATTTATCGACCTAAGAAAGATGAAAGACTGAGAGGGCCTTGCTGGGATTCGAACCTGCAGATCACACCTACATCGCAGCAGCGAGCGCTCAACCCACTGAGCTATCATATCGGCTATAGTAAAATGAGCAATTATTCTGTAGTGGATACCATTAAACTGGTAACTGAGATTTAACAGCAGACCAGTTAAGTTCATCTGCAGGTCTGGTGCAAAGTTGCGCGCATGTCAAGCCTGCATGCATCTACTTTCAGGCTTCAGAGGTTGGCAAAATAGGGAAAGCAGCACACTCACAGGACATCCCATACTCTGAGCACTTGTTACATCATACATGCAAACAAACATCCTGAACAGCATGCCAGGGAGATGGGAAAGATAGACACATTACAACAAAGCATTCATTGTGGCACAATGAAGTCAATGGCCACTTGATGTGCTATTGTCAAATATTTCTACACTGAACAGAATCTTTTAGGCACAAGGATATTGTCAAGTGACCGAGGACACCAAGATGGAATGTCTTGTGATGATTGTAACAGAGACAACAGCAGAAAAAAACATACTATTACTGCAACTTGCGAAAGGCAAAATACATAGTCCGAAATGGATGCTTATTGTACTCTAAAATTGGTCATTTATCACTAATATCACTAACACATTTATCATGAATACAACAGCACTGCCACTCCAGGGGGCATTGCGGCCCTTGGAGTGGCGGCACGGTGACATCCGCTGGCCCGGCAGCGGCCCTGGCCCCTCAACTTTGCATGCTGCAGCAGCGTGTGAATGATGCATGCATCATAATTTATGATGCACACATCATGCATGCAAATCAATCATCAAAGCAAGGTAACATGTGTTACCTTGCTTTGATGAATTATGCTGTTGCAGGTGTTTATTTGATTTCAGAACTGGCCCCGGTGATAGATCAGCAAGGAATATCGAGGCTTAGTACCACAAAAATGGAAGCCGCCATCCACAAAGTCAAAGTTATATAACTTTTATTCTGTACAGATTCAAATATGAAAGCAGATAGCTATCTGTCTCTCAAGCGCCTTGCAGTGTGTACCAGCAAACACTGTGAGGGGAGAGAGACCTGAACATTACAAAGCGTGCCTTATTTATACTCAGTCCCGGTCATTGCCAAGCCCATCTCCAAATTAATCAGTTACAAAATAGGGTCCATGCCCAGTTCACATGGCAAATATGACAATATTGGTTTATACTTTTGACATGTTGTCTTGCCCTTAAAGATACAATGCTGGCAAACTTTGTTGTAGTCAGCAGTGCGGATCTTTCCTTGTTCACTGAGCTTTAGGGTAAGTCATGTTCTAAGAGATGTGCACAAACGATTCCTCCCAAAGCACACTGCTTTAGTTACTTTGCATTGTGTGCCATTGTTTAAATGAGGATGAGACTGTAGACACAGATAAAACTTTGAATGGTAGTTAATCTCGATTACAAGGTCTCTTTGCACAGAACACTCATTCTGCTCTTGGCATCCCTAATGTTGACATAGGCTCAAATGTTACTCTGCTCAGTGGCAGCTGAAAACACAGTTCATATCAGTTCAGGACAGAAAGCAGGGTTAGAATCAAAATGGTGGATGTTTCTAAAATGGTGGCTTCAGTCAATTCTATTCAGGGCATTTTAGACACAGTTTTCTGTACAATGCAAATGTGCTTAGGCCAATGCTCATAATCAGACGGTATTATGCAAATATGGTTTAACAAACCCTCCTTTTGGATTAAGCCAAGAGCATTACTCAAACATTTGTATTATTCCAAACCCATGTATAATTCAAAACCCATTGGCTGAGAACCTTGTCTTTGTATGCAGAAAAGAACAGAATTGGGACTTTGGTTGATAGTATAAGAAGGAGGCATGGCATCCCGGTTGCCTACGGGAGCCATTTTGAAGGAGATCAATGATTGAAAAGGTCTAGTAAGCCTATCAGAAGACCTAATAGAAGCAACATTGAGCTTGCTCCTATTCGCAAAGAGAGCACATCGTTAAGGTGTTAAGACTCGCCTTTCAAATTCATTAAGATTAGTCCCATCAAAATTCCCAGTAATACTATTGTTCCAACGACCAAAGAATAGTGCTCTAAGTGAGGCATAGAAGGCAGGGGTTAAAGGAAGAGGATAAATATACCACCCCAGTCCCTTTTTCCCAAGTTGCGGCAGGTGTGAACACACCCAGCAATTCGTTTTATTCAGAATCGCATGGGTAGCGTTCATAATCATTAAGAGAGTGCTGTTATGGTAACCCTGTCTATGTTGGAAGTCTCGAGGAGGATGAGTGTGCAGATGCACAAAGGGTGGAGACACAGTGGAGATACTTGCAGTTGCTAACAAATTATCAAGCAGATGCACTTCTTCAAGGTACCAAAGCCCAAATGAAAATGCGATGACTAAACACACTAATACTGCAACCAACAAATATTTGGTCCTCGGGGACCATGACCCTTGATGGGTAGATTCATCATAAGAGGAATGACTAATATTCGTCTTTGCACAAGCAATTTTAAAAATGGGTATTGTTTCTCAGAGTCCGTTAAGAAGCCTCTCTGTTAGGCTCTTTTAGTTCATCCGACGGTGGCTCCTGACCACGTGGCCTATCTTGATTGAATGTAACTTTGACTGTCCCCGCCTCTTATTTATTTTCAGCAGAAGAGTGATGAGGGACAGTCTCAACGATGTTCTCTCTCAGGCACAGCCAATGCTGTGCTGTAAGTTCTGTTTCTCGGTCGCAGATTGTACCTCAAGACCCCAGGTATGGTGTGATCTGCAAACAGAGTGTTGTCGCTTCCTGAAGGCAATGAAGACAATAGAGAAGCAGAAGCAAGATTGATGGTGAAGAAGATCTTGCAGAAGGAGCAACAATCTCCCCAGGCCCCATAGGCTCAGGAAGGGTTTCTGTTGAAAAGGCAGCAATCTCCCCAGGCCCCGTGGGCTCAGGAAGGGTTTCCAGGACACCCTTGGTGTCGGCTAGAACAGGCTTGTTGTGAGCACCAAGGTCAACAGTGCCCTTCTCCTTGCCTCTGTCATAGGCCAAAGGAAAAGTAATCTTCTCCACTTGTCTCGCGTGGATCCAGTTCTTCTTGTCGGTCACTCGGATGGAAGTCTGTGTGGCCAGGAGGACTTGATGTGGTCCTCTCCAGCTGTGTATGAGACAGGAAGCTCTTTACTTTCATGAGCACCCAGTCACCAGGTCGAAGTCGACGACCTGGACCCTCATACTTTACTGGGAGGACTTCTCACACCTGTTGATGAATCAAAATACATGTTCTGAGTTAACTGGTCACAATAGTCAGAAGGAAGTACATTTTTTACATCTTTCAGTAATTTGGGCTCTGGTATCCTAAAAAGGGCATAGAAGGGAGGTCAAAACTACCCCTTGGTGTCAGAGTTCCTCTGCCACTATTGTGCTGTAGGCATACTATGCAACTTTGGACAAGACGCTCAGCAGTCTTTGGAATATTTACATTAACCCAGACAGGTTCTAACATTTTGAAATCTTTTTTTTGGTACATATGTGAGTTGGACCATGAGTCATTGTCACCATAGCGGTAACATAAGCATTGGGCAGCATCAATTTTAGTTTTTTATTGTCTACCCAACAACCCTCATCGTCTAAACTTGTTGGACCCTCAGCCCACTGTTTAATTTCATCTGGAGTAGCATCAGCTTGAATTTCTTTCATGCAACCAATTCCTTCATCTATCACACAAGCAGCAATGGATGTACCATCCGGAAGTTTGAAGCAGGAGCCATCGCAAAACAGCTCCCCTTGTGGTTTCTTTAAGGGTGCATCATTTAAATTAATTCTGCCTTGCATTTCTTGCTCTGTGGTGACATCTTGTCACTGCAAGCAATTTCTTGTGGGAGAGGTAATAGTTTGGCCGGATTTAATAAGCAACATCTCTTAATTTGAATATGCAGTGCAAATAGAATCAGCTTGTATCTTGTTAATCGTGCTGATGTGAGATGTTGTGTTTGCGTTCTGTTTAATAGAACGTCTACAGAGTGAGGTACCATCACGGTCAGGGGGTGACCCAGAACCATACCCTCACTCTGTTTTACAGATGCATCGGCAGCAGCAACAGCTCTCAAACATCTCGGCAAAGTGCATGCAACAGGGTCAAGCGTGGAGCAAAAATAACCGCACGGTCAATTCTTTCCCCCATGCTCCTGTGTTAAAACAGGCAAAAGTACATCCTTCACATTCATCCACATACAACAAAAAGGCCTTTTAGTAATTTGGTGTGCCCAAAACTAGTGCTGAACACAACACAGCCTTATGCAGATCAAAAGCTTTCTGGCAGTCCATGTTCCACAGCAAAGGAAAAGAAATGCTCTTCTTTGTCAATGCCAACATTGGAAAATGTGGGATCCACTATCTACAGAATGAAGCCATGCCTATCAAGGCTCTGACCTCTTTCTGTGTATTTGGGACAGACATGCTAGAGATGCTTTGTATCCGTTCAGGTGTCAGTCTTCTCTCCTCCTTTGACAGGAGATAGCCTAGATAGGCGACCTTCTGTCGACAATATTGAAACTTTTTTAATGAAGCCTTATGGCCATGTTCTGCTACATGAATAAGCAGCAACACGGTGCTCTCCTTGCAAGCAACTTCAGAATCTGCAGCTAGAAGAAGATCGTCAACATACTGCAACAACATGCAGGTGGAAGGCAATTCAAGCGTATCAAGCTGTTCCTTCAATGCTCTACTATAAATGCTTGGACTCTCAGTGTACCCTTGTGGCACACGAGTAAATGTAAACGAGCGTCCCCCTAAGGTGAACGCCAACAAATATCTCCTGTCAACATGTACAGGAATACTAAAGAAGGCGTTCTTTAAATCCACAGCACTAAAATGAGTAGCTGAAGCTGGAATCATTGTCAATATTGTAGTCACATCAGGTACAATCAGAAACTGTGGGGCAACAATATTGTTAATAGCGCGCAAATCAATAATGAAGCGGAAAAGGAATCACGTTATCCCTTTTCTTATACACAGGTAAAATCGGTGTATTACACACATTCCCTGCAATTTCCTCAATCACACCAATGTGTACAAAATCAGAGACAATACTCTTCAAAGCCTGTTCACCTTCAACCAAAATCTTATATTGCAGAATATGTGGTCATTTAACACCAGGTTTCAACACAATTTGAACTGGTTCAATTTGTAAAATACCAACGTTATTGTCATTAACTGGCCATAGACATGTCAGAACTTTATCTAATTCAGATGGTAAGGGTCTAGACAAAAAACTGTGAAACAGAAGTTTGTTGAGGTGAAATCGTTAAATGCACTCCATCCGGAGAAGAGTAAATGACAGCATTCGATTATTTCGACAAATTTAACCCCAACATATTTTCGCCACAATCTGTCATCAAAAGAAATGGACATGAATCAGTAAATGGCCCCAGTGCAATCGGTACCGGCTGAGAGACCAGACTAACCACTGGCGTACCAGAAAACCCTACAGAAATGTTGTTCTGCCCTGACAGAGGAATATCTGGAACCCGTGAATGATCAATGTAACACTTTTGTGCTCCTGTAACTATCAAAAATAGATGCTTCCTATTCCCCACCTGCATCTCAACGTAGGGATCTTCCTGATTGACGGGAATAGGTACTGTTTCCAGACTCTGCTTCGGGCTGTCCTAGCAGAACAGTATGTTATCAAATGCGAGCTCCTCAGAAAAATAAACAGTTGAAGGATTATCAGAAATGTTCCCACTATTGACACTATGTTGCTGAATATCTTGTGAAGATGACTGTTGATTCTGAGTAAACTGACTTCTACCAGGACCCCCTATCCTAGGACAGCCCCTAGATCATCTACTCATGGCACCATATGTGCTATTCGATTTCTGCTGAAGGATCGGGCATTGTGCTCGCCAATGACCTTTCCGGTCCACAATATGCACATTGGTTCATGTGTACAGGACCCAGTTGTGCATTACTCTGTGGTATAAATTGGCTTCTAAACTGCATATGCCCACCTCTGGCCCCTCTAACAATCTGTTTCAACAGTACTTTAGTTTTCAAGTCTCCCTTCTTTCTCTCCAATCTTTCTTTTTCTGAATTAACTCTATTTTCATAATACTGAGCCATATGCAATACTTCAGATTGTGATTTTGCTTGCCAAGCGGTCTCAGAAGTCATAATTTGTGATTGGATTTCAGGCAACAATCTGCACACAAACTTGTCTACAAACAGCCTTTTTCCTGACTCTGTACATAAGTCTTGAACACTGAAGTCTGAAAATACTTGTTCAAATCAATTAAAACATTCTGTAGCACCTTCAGATTTCCCTTGGATGCAAGCTGTAAGCTTGTCCCAAACTATTCTTCTTTCTGGAACCAAGGTTTTCAGTTTAGATACTATTTTGTCTGGCAACATCAATATCACCTGTGGCGGTTTCTCACCAGCGTTCCTTTCCCCATCTATTTGCACCAAGTTAACCCATGTATTACCCATCCCTGCCTGAGCATCTACAGTTCTAATCTGTTTCCATATATCAGCAGGTAGGATCACAGGGAACATCAAATCTATATCACCCAGGTGAAAACTGATGAATGCAAGACAGATTCAATTTCTTTATAAAATCCTGTTGGATTCTTCCTAATATCTGGAATTGTTTGTCTAATGGTATTCACTTCCTGTCTTGAAAATGGGACATGCACAAACTGTGAGACATAATGTGCTTAAATAGTAGTGGCTGCTGCACCTGTTGCGGCGTTAGCTGGAATTTCCACTTTAGGAACAAATGATGGAGGAACCTCCCTCATTGGCAATTGTAAAGTAGGCAATTCTGAATGCTTATTTAAGCAACAAAGCTAAATCTAGTGACAAAGTAGTAAGAGCAGTATCGGGCAAAAATGCTCTCTAAAAAATGACCATTAAATCTGCGGGACAACAAACCTTTCTCTTCATAAATTCATCTTGTAGATACTCTACCATCACCTGTAACACTTTCCTTTGCATTGCCGGAGCATACTGACTAAACATGTCATGCACTTCAGTGGGAGAAATTGAAACAACCGAAATCCATCTAAAAGAGTCTCTTGTGCAAATGCGCTTTTCTTCACTCATTGGTTTCAATGAAGGAAGATATTGTTTCGGCACATATGAGGCTTCCAATCTATTACCATCTAATTAATCATTCTGTAACCGATCTAGCTCCCTTTTAAACTCAAAAACATTCTTAGCATGCTCATGTACTTTCTCCGCAGTGTCCCTTGAATGGGCAAGGTCATTCAAATCCCTCAATCCCTGTGGGACATTCATTTCCATCAAATCACTCCAAATATCAGCTAAATGCGTTCCCATCCCCTCTATGAAAATAGCCTGTTCGGGAATACTTTCTTGGACAGAAATTGCAACTAAAACAGCTGATTCTTCACCATCTTTTATATATTTCTTATCCCATGCCTACAATTCTCTTTTTCCAGCTTTAGATACTGTACCACGAGTCACTATTCTTGAATCAGCACTCGCCCCTTCAAACACTACAAGTGGAGCAGAACCATTTGGAAAGAAAGTTCAGACAAATCTTGTTCAATATGTAGTGGAGACACTACCTCTGGTGGTGGAGACGGAATTATGGGAACAGTAACTAACGGTAAGGGTGGAGGTGCAGGAGGAGGAATAACAACAAGAAGAGGAGCAACAGCAGGAAGAAGAGGAACAACAAAAGGAGGAAGTGCAACAGAATGAGGAGGCACATAAGGAGGAGGTGCAGTTGCAAAAGTTCTACGCTCATTTAATAGCTTATTAATCATCTCATCTGAGGTATGAAAATCCTGAGACAGATATATTTTCTGTACTCCAAGTTGAAAAGCCCTATCCATACTTCTAATAGATTCTGACTGTTTCTATTGATCATACAATAATGCTTTTTCAGTATTGAACATGTGTCTATGTGAATGTTTTGTTTTACTCTTAAGTTGCTGCATAGCTTCCTTTCTCCAATATTTAATTATATTAAATGCTGCAGGCCAAGCCTTTTTCTTCAACAATATAGACTCTAAATACTCTATGTGAACAATTTCAAAACTACCATAGACTGGCCACTGAAGTTCGGGAGCATGTCTAGTTTGTGCCAAATATTTTTAAATACAATACTATTGAGGCCGTACCTACAGTACATTAAACAAGCCGGCGACCCAACGGGTGGCGCCAGTTGACCTCGTCCCAAAGATTGTCTATCCCTGCGGAATAAAACCCTGAAACAGGAAGACAATTTCCCAGGCATGTCAGATTACTGGTGTTACCTGACATCATTTGTACTCATGAGAACAAATCTGCAACCAATATCAGGATTCCTAGGAAATGGGGCACGACTCACCTGATTTCAAACAAAGGAGGTCCGATCGGATTACAAAGGATCAATGTGCTGGCGATTTCGGCAAAAATACCTGCCTCCATATGGGGACCCTCATCAAGATGTCCTCTCGAACTGCTTGCTCACCATCCAGGGATAGGATCGTGCAGCACTGTTGAGGTGTCGCGTCTCATACAAAAAGGGGCCCCTTTTCACACTCCGATCCCGGTCCGGTAGCCGCGTTCTTGATCAGCGATTTGACATCAATCTTGAGGGTCCCTATTCAGGCGCCATCTGATAGATCAGCAAGGAATATCAAGGCTTAGTACCACCAAAAATGAAATCCGCCATCCACGAAGTCAAAGTTATATTAGTATAACTTTTATTCTGTACAGACACAAATATGAAAGCAGATAGCTATCTGGCTTCAAGCGCCTCACAGTGTTTACCAGCAGACACTGTGAGGTGAGAGAGTCCTGAACATTAAAAAGCATGCCTTATTTATACCCAGTCCCGGTCATTGCCCAGCTCATCTCCAAACTAATAAATTAGAAAATAGGGTCCATGCCCAGTTCACATGGCAAATATAACAATATTGGTTTACACTTTTGACATGTTCTCTTGCCCTTAAAGATACAATGCTGGCAAACTTTGTTGTAGTCAGCTGTGTGGATCTTTCCTTGTTCACTGAGCTTTAGGGTAAGTCCTGTTCCAAGAGATGTGCACAAAGGATTCCTCCCAAAGCACACTTTGGTATCTGCTTTAGTTACTTTGCATTGCTTGAATGAGGATGAGGCTGTAGACACAGATAACACTTTGAATGGCAGTTCATCTTGATTACAAGGTCTCTTTGCCCAGAACAAACATTCTGCTCATGGCATCCCTAATGTTGACATAGGCTGAAAGGTTACTCTGCTCAGTGGCAGCTGAAAAGACAGTTAATCATTTCAGGACAGAAAGCAGGGGTTAGAATCAAAATAGCAGATGTTTCTAAAATGGCGGCTTTAGTCAAATCTATTCAGGGCATTTTAGACACAGTTTTCTGTACAATGCGAATGTGCTTAGACCAATGTTCATATCAGACGGTATTATGAAAATAGGGTTTAATACTGGGATGGGCAAAAACCGGCCCCCACTCCCCAGGGACTATTTCGGCCCTGCCACGGGCCTAGAGGCCGAGGGGCCAATCTGACCCTGTCCCTGGACCACACTGTTCAAAACAAATAATCAAATGAAGAAAGATAAAATAACAAACTCATGCAATTGGGCAACATACAAGAAAAAATAACAACACTGATGTCCTCACTAAAACCTCACTGTATGTGAGGTTACCCCTGCATGTTGCGGTAAAAAGCTCAGTAAAATAAATATGGTGAAACGTGATTTGGTGAGTTAGGATGCAATTAAATCTCATTAATCCACTGGGATATTACTTTCTCGTGTTGTTATGTTCTGACCAATGCCTTTGGCACTCAAGGGCTCAATATTGAAACACAACATGCCTTTTTATTCATTACTCCCCAGACCCACCCACCCCTATTTACAAGAACAGTTAATAGTCTTTTGGGATATACATACAAAAGAAAAACATCAATGATGCAGACTGCAGTTTGCCATCTCGAGGTGTGATCTTCCTCTGATGAGTGGGGGAGGTCACCTACTAAAGTTGAGGAGTGCCATCAAAATTGATACTTTGCTTTATTTAGTGCTATTAACTATGTTAAAATGAAGAGTTGAATAGCTAATAACTACTAATGCTCATACAAGACAAGCAGCATCCAAAAAGGATTTCCTGAACACTGCTGAGCACTATTAACAAATTGAAACTGAGAAGGCACAGGAACCATAGAGAGATTCTGGGAGCAAGCAAGATGACCGCATCAGGAGACTGCTCCTGATATTCCATACTCTGGAATATCCTTTAACATACCTCTCTTCTGTGGTTGGCCAACCTTAATTTCCCAGAGGAAAACGAAGTGCTCACAGATGCCGAATCTCCCCCTCCCATGACACCAGAGGACATTCGGAGCACTGTGTGCAGCCTGCAACAGTAGAAGTGCCTGCTTCTTCTCTCTGCCGCGTGGGGAGGCTGCTGCCTTATCAGAGGACTAGGGATTCGAGTGTCGGTCCCTGCACAGCAGATCACCTCTCCGCTGTGTCTGCAGTGCCACTGGAGGAAGATGCTGCATGGGGAGACTGCCCTGCAGATGCTGCTGCTGGTGGCCATTGCAGATGCCCCCTTGGTCTTGAAATCAAAGGTGGAGGCCTGTTGAGCTGGGTTCTTTGCCTAACCATCGGCGTGGCTGCTTGGTCAGTGGCCCCTCTATCTTCCCCTTCCCACTAGAGGACAGATCCGTAGGAGGTGTGTGGCCGGGAGAGACCAGGGTGGGGTTTGTCACCCCAGGAATGACCCGTCGTGGAGCTGTGCAGTCTTCTGAGGTCAGCTGCTTCAGCGGCTGGAGCCTCAGTGTTGAGGAAGAGCTGGTCAGTGTGGCGGAGCTGCTGCTGAGGAGGAGGATCCAGGAGGAGACTGCCAACCTTGAGGGGTGGGCTGGGCTCCCGACCTGACACAGAGCTGGCAGCTCACAGCAGGTGCTGCAGCTGCCTGCAACTGCATCCTGGTCAGGCTTTTAGGTGGGGGCATTTTCCAGCCCACCCCTATGCTGTGTTCTGGGACATCTGTGAAGTCAGAGCTGTCCTGCATTCCTGCACCGGGGCCTGGGGGATTTCGTTCACAGTCTGGAATTGTTTTCTATTGCGGTCTCATAAGGGCATAGCAAGCATTATTGCTAAGTCCCGCGCAGAGGGAGAAAGATTACAAATAGAAAAGCATATAATGTAAGCATGTCTCGGGAGGATAGCTCAGGGGCAACATGCTTGTATTGAAATCAAGATGAGGCGGACCAACACAGGTTCGATCCTTGGGTCCACGTTTAGAAACCTCTGGGTATTAAGCATGTTCTAAATAACCCATTACAATTACAATTACATGGCACTTAGCATAACTTAGCTGATCTTGCTACACTGACACCACTGGTGGTGGTATCTTGGAAGGCCTCCTCAGTGTGCGCCAGTTGCTGTTCTGGATTTATGGGCAGAGTGCCCCCCCCAACACCTCACTGCATACAGTCCAGTTTGGTCCATAACTCCTCATTACCCCATTGCCTCTTCCACTGGCTAATGTACTGCCCTGGGTGCGGTTCGAAGTGGCACTACTGTTCCGTATCCACTGTTCAGCAGGGGAACTGTGGTCCCTGGTGCAGTATCCTGCAAGTCAATGCTCCTCATTGGGCTAATTGGTCACTTTCCAATCATTTTATTGGGTGACCTTAACATAGGCTTCCAAGACCCAAAATATCGTAAGGCACTAAACATTGCCAATTCGATCTCTGAACTCGGCTTCAATCACTGCAACACAGAACCAATGCATAACAAAGGCAGGACGCTAGATTGGCTGGTCAACTTCAATTGTAACATTAATATACTTGCCAACACACTATGCGCCTGGATGGACCATCATCTTATCACATTCACCTTGAAGGAAACCAATCAGTCCAACCAGCAAAACGTAGCCCCTCCCGTATGAACAAGAAACAACCGCAACATAACAACTGAGAAATTACTTCCACTGTTACAGCCTATCCTCACTGATCCCTCCGTATACTCAGATTTTACGGTTATGGTAGACATTTATAATCACACACTACTCAGGCCATCAACACATTAGCTCCACTAAAAGCTAAACCCCGGGCCCACCTCAACTTGTGGTTCACTCCGCATATCAGGTCCCTACGCAAAATTAAAAGAAATGCAGAAGCCGTATGGAAGACCCTCCCTAAAGTCACCAACAAAAACAAATTTATACTGGCTTCCCTCAATTATAAAGAAACTATTCTGCAGGCAAAAAATACACATACAACATTCACATTATAAATGCAATATCTAGCACAGAAGAACTTTTCAACATCCTTAAAGAGCTTGAAACCCCTACACCACCACCGGACACCTGCACTAAAGATACCACCTGGTGTGCTAACATCCAGAAAGCCTTGTTAGGAAAAATCACAATGCTACAAGAGAAAATTGAAGCTAAGAAACTAAGCTTCCCACCAGAGAGTGCCAGGATGACATCACCATTGCACCCCATGGCCAACCATAAAACATTCAACTTTGCCCCCCTTTCAATCAAAGAAGTTGAGGACTTCATCTCTAAATTAAAACCTTCGAAATGTCAGGGCGACATTTGCCCAGCCCCTGTCATCAAAGAGGCAGCCAAGGGCCTGGCACAATTAATCACATTCTTCATCAATGCCTATTTTGAAACAAACACAGTTCCGAACAACCTAAAAGACTTGGGTCTTCCCACTTAAAAAAACGGACCCTAGACCCCAATACTCCCACGAACTACAAACCCATCTCCACTGTGCCGTTTCTTCTAAAAATCTTGGCGAGAGCAGCTTACCTGTGGATCCAAGAACACCTAAAAGCAAACAACCTCCTTGGACTCAGGCAATCTGGCTTCAGACCTAAGCATGGGACCCAAATGGTGCTGATCGACCTTAAGACCCAAATGGAAAACCTCAAGGACAAAGGAAAACTAGCCCTCCTCCTACTACTAGACTTGTCAGCTGCATTTGACCTAGTCAACCACAGGGTACTCTGTAATCACCTCTCCTCAGCAGCACACTACTCGGACAAAGCTAACAGCTGGAGCCAATCATTCCTCAACAACAGAACAATGAGGGTCTTCGCACCATCGCCTCTGCACAACCAGCACAAGTCACATGCAGAGTCCCCCAAGGATTGTGTGTCTCCCCCACGATAATGTGTTCACGAAACCACTTTATGACGATCTGGACTTTTTGGGTGTCACCTACACTAGTTATGCAGACGAAACTCAAATACTCATCCATCTCACCGCCTATGTATGCTACTGAATCTAAAGCATTGAATGACATTTACAGCATCATCCAAGCCTGGATGGCAAAGCATGGACTTTGTCTAAATGATGACAAGACGGAATTACTCCTCTTGGTCTCACCATCCAAACTTAATAACCTTGACAATCAGTACAACTCATTCAACATTGATGGTAACAACATTAATGTCTCAAAGGTTGTAAAACCTTTAGTCATTTACATTGACACGACTCTGAACCTATCTAGACAAACCAATGCAATAGCATCCTCAACGACCTACACCTGTAAATTAATCACAGCTTGTAGACCATTTCTCACGACTGCCAACTGCATAACACTAGCTAGAGCACTAGTCTTATCTAAGATAAACTACTGCAATGCGCTCTATCTGGGGACTAACCAACAAAACTTGAAAAAGATGCAGGTTGTACAAAACATTGCCATCAGATCGGCATTAAACATTGCCAGGTCAGAACACATCTCCACATCAAGACGGAACCTAAACTGGCTCTCAATCAAAGAATTGCCCTCAAAACCATATCCTTGACACACAAGTGCCTCGCTAAAAAAGCCCCCAGCTACTTTACCAACAACATCTCTCATAACACTTCAGATCACCCCACCAGAGCTCCACAGTCACATTGCTTCAAGATCCAGTACTTCAAATTACAGAAGGCAGGAGGTAGTAGCTTCCCGGTATTAGCAAACTGGCCTGTCGCCTGCTCCAAGGGCAAAACATCCTCTCCATTCGCTCTAAGAAGAGGACTCACATCCAAGCCTGCACCTCCAGGGCCACTAACATTTCTGGCGAACTGTTCATAATCTGCAAGGAACTCGCCAATTCTTCTGCAGTCTCCACATATCCCCTTCCATCCCTGACCCTCTTTACCTCTCTTGCCTTCTATTTCCTTTCCAAAGCCTAGGACATTCTGTCCTTACAGTTCTCTTCCCTCGTGACTCCTCCTTCCCTAGCTATCATGCCTCCCTTGACTCCCCTCTCCTCTTCCCTATGTTTCTCCTCCCTTTCTCACATAGCACCAGATGAGGTCTCTAGACTAGTCCTCTCTATGAAACTCGCCTCCAAGCAGGCGCTTCCCTGCTCCTTAAGCACTCTCAGGGACAACATTAACTCCCTTGCGACCTCCCTGGCTGATTTCTGTAACCTCTCCATTGCCACTGGCTCCTTCCCTCAACCCCTCAAGTACTCCCTTGTGCAATCCCTCCTTAAGAAGCCCTCCTCTGACTACTCCTGCCCTGCTAACTATCACACTATCTCCATTACCCCCTTCTTGGGCAAACTCCTCGGGAAGTTTTCCATCTCCCAACTGACCCAACATTCAGATTCTGTCGGCTGTCTCCACCACCATCAGTTTGGCTTCAGAACTGCCAGAGGAACTGAAACTTCTCTACTGAACACCTGTGATGACTTGCTCTCTAATCTTGACTCTAACTCTCTTTTTGCTCTTATTCTCCTTGATATTTCCTCAACTTTTGAAAAGGTTGATCGTTCCACCCTGATAAATCAGCTCTGTGACACCATTGGCATCATTGGTCTGACTCTGGACTGGTTGACCTCCTTCCTCTCCAACAGACCCTCCCAGGTTCAACTTGGTCCTTTTCTCTCCCCTATCTGTCAAGAAGCTCCCCAGATCATGGAAAGTCTGGGACAAATGGAAAATTAGAGAAGTCCACCATTGATTCCAGGTACACCCAAGATGGCCACCATATTCAGTCACTTCACCAACCTGGAAAACATACCAGCTTGGCACAACATGATATGGAGGCAGTTACTAGTTAAACTCAACAGAGCTTTAGATCACTGCGTTGCTACTCTCATGTGATGCTCGTCTAGGTTGCTCGGTTCCTGCTCCCAGAGTATTGCCTTTCCAAGTTACAGCTTTACCTTCTCCACCCGAACCCGGTATTTACTTTACTCGACTTTCCCTCTCTCTGTAAGCCGCTCCTTCCCACAACTCTCTTCCTTCCTTGCATCTCCTTTTCACCTGCCTGACCTTCCTATTCCCCTTCTACTCTTCCTCCCACTACGCATCCTTGTTTCCTTGCTATTCTTGCAGCAATTATTGTTGGGGGTCTAATTGCAAGATCTTTACAAGCAGAGCTGGACTGGTACTTTCTACCACGAGCAGCAACTACTTGACCTCGCAACCGCGGCTCCTCCGCTACTCACGCTCCTCCTCTTCAGTGACTTGCATCCTTCACTACAGCAGCACCTCTGCCTCTGGCGCTCCTCGGTCCCTGTCTCCAGGACCTTCAAACTCCTCCATCCATTATGTGCACAAGTCCTTATTCAGTACTCAGTCAGTCCTCTCCTCTACGTGTTCCTCACTCCTTCACACCTTCCACCCAATTGTACCTCATTTCCTTAGTACTCTATTCTTCTCCTTCCTGGACTTTCCTTCTGGACTCCTGCTTTCTGTTACTCCCCTCCTGATCTACTGTGCATCTCCACTGGATCCTTCTGACAACCGTCACGCAAGAAACGCCTCCTTCAGTTAGACAACCATCACCACAGGGCTTTTTTCCTCATTAGGGTTTTTCCCCAATTCCGCACGACCACCGATTTCATCCAGGGGTCTGACGGATTTGGGGATTACCTTGATCACTTCAAGGACTCAACTGCTACTTCAGATCAGTGTGCTTCTTTCATGCAATTGTGACACTATCACATTCTCCACCTGCGGTGTCCCTCAAGGCTCTATACACTGGCCGTGGCTTTTCAATATCTACCTTGCACCTTTGGCCCATCTGATGACTTCTTTCTCTCCTCACTTGCAGTGCTATGCAGACAACACACAGCTCTCCTTCCTCGTCTTCCACCTCTCTCATCCCTGACTGTCTGACTGCCATTCAGTCATGGTGTGCTACTAATGATCTCTGCCTTAATGCCAGTAAGACTGAGATCTTTTCCAATGGGACCCCAGCTCCCACCTTCACTCCCTCCCGCTGGTCGTCCTCTATGGTCCCCTTACCCCCACCCTCCTGTGAGGTCAAAAACCTGGGTGTCATCTTCGATTCCTCTCTCTCCTCTCCTCACATCACGGACCTGGCCAGGAAGGCCCACTATCAGCTGCACCTCCTCAGATGTATTCTCACTTTCCTCACCTTACCCCAGAAACTCAATGTCTCCAGAGCTCTGGCCCTTTCTAGGCTTCACTACTGTACCAGCCTCTTCCTTAATCTTCCTTCATCCTCCCTTTGTCACCTTCAACTAATCCAGAATAGGACTGCAAGACTTATTCTTGGCCTCAAGCTCAGGGACCGCATCTCTCCAACCCTAATTTCTCCCCACTGGCCCCGGGTAGCTGCTATGATCAAATTAAAGACCCTCTGCATCCTCCACAAGGCTGTCTAGGTCCTGGGTCCCCACTACATCCAACTCTCTCTCTCTAAGTACCTCCCTGCTAGAGCCCTTCGGTCTCCCTGCCCTTCTCACGGCTTGAGCCGGAAGCTCCTCAAGACCCTCCCTTTCTCCTCTTCCTTCTCTCTGCCCCTCCCCTGCTAACTCCTTCCTCCTTCTCTATGACTGGCTTCCTGGTTCTCTCTAAGTACTACAGGGTCCCAGGTCCACTCCCCCCAGCCCCCACATCTTCCCTGTGCTCACCTGATTTCCACAGCCCTTGCCCTTAGGCCTCCCCATTATGCCCGCACTTCGCCCTTTCACCCATCGCTTCCCATCTTAACACTTTGTTTTGCTCAGATCTGTCCTTCCCCCTCACCCTCTCCGTGGCACTTCTTGTTCTGCACTTGCACGATCCGAATGTCACTAGGGCTTGTAGGACAATTATTGTATCTGTCTCCCTTGTCCACCCCTTTTTCTTTTGTCTTGTTTGTCCCCCCTCCCTTTTTTGTCTTGTGGTGCCTTGAAATACAATTTGTTGTATAGGTGTCTTACAAATATCCAGTAAATAAACAAAGAAAGCCAACTTGTTGATAGCAAAGTCTGAGCCGGAACCCAATGAAACTAAAAGAGATATGCGAAAAAAAGAAGCCCATAACAAATATGATAAGAGGAACCAGGAAGTGGAATTAAGAATGAATAAAAGTGAGTTGAGAATGTACAAGCCCAGAAGAAAATGTTTCGTTGAAGGATATGGAAAGCATCTCTACAGGATCTGGATTTGAAGTGAGCCACTCAAGGGCTATGGACAATAAAGACATATTCAAAGCAGACACTGGAGGTAGAAAACGAAGCAATTTAAGGATAATTGACACTGTTAGGGCATTCAATAAGTGCTTACAGATAATTACTTGTCCCAAGGTTAGTCCTATGAAAAGGTAAGAGGATGCAGGGACTGACTGTAGCACTGATGTGCTGAATACTAGTTACTAGAGATGCCACTCTAAGACTGAGAAGTCAAAGATGCCCAGAATGGCATCGATTTAAAAATGTCCACCAAATCTTAAAATGTTTCCACGTACTATACAGCTTTTCTTTCAGCCAATTAGGCAACATACAAGAGGTAAATTCTCCAACCTGCCGTAGTGAAAGAGTGAAAGAGCTGAAGCAATCATGGAAGCATGGCATGGACAAAGTTGTTGGATTGATTTAATTGACTGTGGGGGTCATGCGTTTTTTTCCGGTTTCCCACCGGTAATTCCGATGGGATACCGGGAAAGCGACCTACCGTTACCAGCACCTGATATGCCGGAATTTACAAGATATTACAAGTGCCGACAATGGCAGGCATTTCCCCTTCCATGAATTACTGGTATTGCCGGCACTGGTAATTACCAGCGCCGATAATACCGGCTGTTTTTTGCTGGTGGGGGCCTGATTTACCTCCAGCTCTTTGCTGGAGGTAAATCAGTCAACCCCACCGACAAACTTGTAGTTTGGCAGTGCAAGAAAAGTACCGTCATGGATTTACCGCCACTTTTTCCCACATTGCCAAACTTGTAATGACTACAACATGTACCTCTGAAAAAATAGAAGGGCAAGCTATACATCACAGCATTAAAGGGTGTAGGATCTCCGTGTGTTTATAAATGCTTTGTCCCGCTTTAGCTGTGGAAGTCACACAGTGTGTATGAGATCCATTGCACGTTCTACAAGGCTTTACTAAAAGAAATGTCACCTGCTTTTTGACTCTGACATGATGGAGGCACATAATTAGAGATCTGGAAATATGGGCAAGATATGTTTATGTGAACACAATGGAGTGTATCCCCCAGAAGGCCAATTTAGGTGTTGCTGGAGTTGAAAAATACTTTCACTTGGGCATATGGTGTGTAAATCTCATTAGGACCTGGAAGTCATTATTGTCCTTCGCTCAGCCAATCAGAATGCTCAGAATGCAGTCAATAACTGGTGTTATTATTGAATTTGAAGTGATGGATTATTTCAGGTGTTCCAGTGATTTCATGGTATCCAATACCACATAATCAGGAAGCGAAAAGACGTTTACATGGAAAGCTGCAATCTAACATTTCTTCATTGTGGTGTGGCAGGTAATGTATACCAGGCAAATGGAAACTAGGATTTACAAAGCCAATGGGTCTAACCTTAGCGAATGCCACTTGAATTCTCAATGTCACCGACACCCTTCAAATGCCAGATTCAGCCGCAATTGACCAGAACCTCCATTTTGTGCAAAGCAGAGCCATATCTGCCAATCTACTGGCTGCAAGCATAATTTGCCCCGGTCAGGGCCTATATTAAGATAAAAGTCTCATTGCACGACGCATAGAGTTCTGCAGAATGTTCTTAAGTAACATGACATGAAAACACTGCCTAAATATATACAGTAATGCAATATCTTACTTCATGTAACGATCTGTAGAAATGCTAAAATAGGTTGTGGCCTAGTTCCAGACTAATTTGCATAAGTAAAACCATTGCATGGTATACTCAACCTAATTTGCTAGTTATAAACTCACAGAATATTAACTATTACTACTACTACTACTACTAGTAATAATAATAATAATAATAATAATAATAATAATAATAATAATAATAATAATAATACATTATGCATCATTGGACATTTGAAAACATTTACGTTGGGCAATTTTTCAATTGAGAGAATATCACTAAAAGAGGGAAGATGATCATAAAGGAGGCACGCGGCTGAGAGGGGATAAAAGAGGTGGTGGATGTGGTGGCGGTGTGAATTGGAGGGACTGGGAGAAGAGAAGAGCAAGATTAGCGAATTATATTGGAAACGAGATTTGTGTCACTAGGCAACGCAGTAGAGGTAATCTTTGCAAGGAGCAGTGACAGTGTTCCACATGACGAGCCTGCGCGGCAAGTTTGTGACCTCTGAGGCGTTTCACAAGGAGCAGGAACCTGGAGGATTGCAGAGTTCTTACGTGTTGCTAAATCTTGAATGAAGCTTGACTATATGAGGATCTTCCTCTCTCACTTCATAGGTCAAAAGGAAACTCTATTTCCCAAAATGCAGTCTGCCGTGCTCTTTATAAATATCCTCATGACAATAAATCTGTTGGCACACTAGGCCGAAAGTGAGCTCTAATTGCAACCATCTTGGCTGATGCACATTTAGCATGGAACGTGAAGAGAAGACAATGTTTTGTACTAGTTTGCATGTTCATATCATTTTTGTTATGCCAGCAAAATTAGTATTTAGAATGGCTTTTATCCCGAAATTCTATTAAGCTCACACGTGTAAGTGTCCTCCTCTGCTAACATTCCAAGAACAGGTGCCAAAGCCAAATGGTATTTCCATTTGCCCTTAGCTGCATGTTTACCTAACTCTGACTGTGCCTTCGCCATTAAGATACCTGAGACTAGCTAGCGATCACAGGGTAGAGTATTGTACTAAATATGCTCTAGTTCCTCCCCATGAACTCATGGTAACATTCCACTCACTTTTATCCAAACCTATGTGAACACGAGGGTATATAAGTGGGATGGCCTGAGGTATGGGGAGGCTCACCTTTTGCAATAGAGGGGTCTCTCTGTCAGTGCTTGTGTTTGTCTCCCACAGCGTTGTGAAATAAAGGATTGAACATTTCATCTATCCAACACAAAGTCTCCAGTGTATTCTGCATACTGTTTGGCAGTGGTCCAATTGGACTAACTATTCCATAATGCATTGTGTCTCAATCAATAAATCCCCTTAAGAATATATTTCCCGAATTGCATTTAGTCCCATTAGGTGCTGTAGTCCCAATGGAACTACACATGCAAGAATGCACTCTAATGCACTCAAGTGAGTCTGTTGCCATATAACTTAATATACATAATGCATTTGCCCCAAAGAGGAATGCTGAACTACTTCCAACATTTTCATTTCTTTAGTCTTCTCAAACCTACTCCTAAGGCCACTCGCCCAGGCCCATTGGTGAGTCATGGGGTGAGGAGCTGGCATTAGAGGAATGGCAAAGAGGGATACAACTCGACCATCTCGCCACCAACTTGGCCCCATGGAAAGAGCCTGCAAGCCTGGCTCAACACAGTTGGGCCCCCAGAATAAGATTAAAAAGGTATCCCATAGTGGTTTTGGACTCCAGGCCTGCTTTTAAGGGCCTTAGTGAAAATTGAGATCCCACTCCATACCTTTTAAGAAACATACATTTGAGATGGAACTATGCTACAAAGACAATTACCTATATACCCCTGCATTCATTGCCAGAATGCCATTTTCATCCAAATGTCTTCATGTTTCATGTATTCTGTTAAAGGGGTGGCTTGTTGGCGTTTTTAATAGTGTGTATGTATTTTAGTAATGTGTTAACTGCGTTGGGGGACTTTTCCAGGTTTTCCACTGTCTCGGTTGCCGCTGGATTTGGAACCGAACTCTCCCTCGAGGGTATGACAGTAGTTGTTTCTGCAGCAGGGTTTTGTGTATGCAGACTTAATGTGGTTTCCAATATGCGTCCACACATTTTTAGCAGGATCTTGAGTGCAAACTGTACAGAAGCGACCGACGATTGTAATTCAGCCAAGTCTGTGGGGTTGGAAGATGTGATGCTTCTTGCGTCCATCTCTCTAAGTTCCAGCTCAGAGTCGTTGTGGATTTTTAGATTTGGTGTTGTTGATAACCTCATAGAGCCAGCACTCGAGGATTGAGTAGCTTCCTCTGTTAGATCTCTCGGAGCCAGTTGTAAAACTTAGATCACCGCTGGTGTCATCGATTTTTGCATGGAGAGGCATAACTCCAGTAGAGAGTTGTTGTCAATATCTCCATAGTTGTCTTGATCCTGTAGGTCAATATTTATCGCCTCCCCCTCATCCATGGTGGTAGAATTGTTTTCGGGGTGCAAATTCACTGTAAAAAAATCTTTTATTGCACCTTTAATAACTGGTGTTGGCTTTGTTTGCTTTTCGTTGTCCATTGCTCTCTCGTTGTTCGTTGGGCTACTCCTTATTTTCCGCTGCCGCAGATTATAGCGTGCTTGGAGCTTCTTGCGTGAGGGCATAGGATTATTCCACTCTAATTCGTTATCAATATGTAAAACTGAGCTGTCTGGTATTGTTCCTCTATGGACTCTGTAGGCTCAGCTGTATAACAATAGCTTCAAGGTCGCAGTAGATGCAATTGCCTTACAGTACTCACAGTCTCAAAAGTTCAGACCCGATTCTCTGAGGTGACCCTAGAGCTCTCAGCTAAAGGGATAGTGACTAGTGTTGTTATGTACCACTGTGAGTCTGACAGTAAAAAGGGGCCCTCGTCAGTGGCTTTACCGCCCCACTTAGTCACGTAGGTGACCCCGGTCTAGCTCGAACAAGGTCTCAATAGGTGTCACAGCTATACTGGCATATAAACAGTACTAGCGAACACCTTAATCTGAGTGTTGCAGTGCAGTTGTAGAAAGGATCCGCTACGGGGCCGGCCACAAAGCGAGCAGCTTTAGCACAAAGGTGTCACGATTATTGCGTGGTTGCACTTGTGTGATTGTCGACCGTGTCTAGATCACTCGCCCACCCTGGAGACTGGTACCAGGGGCGCTACCTCACTCGCTCGCCCCCAGGAAGCTCAAACACTAAGGACACCACGCTCGCTCAATCCGCAGCTACAGCCGTCAGGCGATGCAAGGATTGCACCGCGTCGCACCAGCCCGCCGTGGTACAGCAGTTCACTCGCGGCTCACAACTCCCTCTTTCTCGCAGCTCCGACTCCGGCTCTCAGCTCTCAAAACGTCAGGACGACAAGACACAGTTTTATAAAGAATGAGAGTTCAATAGACAGATAGAGTTCAAGTAGTCACAGGGAGCAGATTATGTGTAGTGTATGAGACCAGATTTTAAGGGTGACCCACAGTCTCCTAATATGGTTAGCCTATAAATAGGCCTCCAGGGTTAATAAAAATACAGAATGGTCCTTTCTGAAAGAGGACATAGGGCCTTGCAGAGGCCAAAAAAAAAAAAAAAAAAAAAACGGCCCAGAGGCGAAAGGAAAAGAGTAGCCGGGTTTCCTTAAAATGGATCTTACCAAGTGCCAAGTCCTCGCCTGGGCGCTTCTGCTGATAAGGAGATTTCACTGCTCCGAGCCACCCTCCGTTTTTCTCTGCATTCATGCGATTCCTTGAGCCGCCCGCGAAGCCCTCATCAGCTGCTGCTCCAAGTGCAAAGCCGCCGTAATTCCGGGCTGTAATATCGCGGTATAACGGCGTATCTCCACCAAGGGCTCACCGCCGATTGCCAACTCCTAGGCAACGTGCAGGGGGGCCGCTGATGCTGATGTAAATAATCAATACACTGGAGCTAGTGGGGGGCAGCGGAGCTACGGCAGCACTTCCCTTCTGCTTCCTTCAGCAACGCTGAGCGCTGTGCTCACGGGCTCGCACACTCGCAGACTCAAGCCGCACCTCCTACGCTCGTACTCAACGTAACAGAGGGCGCCTCTGAGTCTCTCACTCATCAAAACACAGATAGTAGTAATAGTAAAGACTCCTATTTGTTTTTTAACCTTGTTAGGACATCTTTGTTATTTTGGTCTCACAATACCATTCTTGTTTGGAAGCGTCCTTGCTGGCTCACATCCCTCTTGACAAGTAAAGCCTGCTCTCAGCGAGCTGACCTAAGGGGCAAATGAGGTGTATCATCCATGGTGTGTCTGTGCCATCTTTATGATAGACATCACTGCTGGTTTAGTAGGAGTTTGGGACTGAGTAGGAGTTTAGAAACCACTACCCATCCCTTTACTCCTGCAGATCCAGTAATCATTGTTGTGACAAATGCTCAATTTTGACACAGGTGAACTCGAGAGCTCTGCTATACTTGTGTTCCCAAATTCAATATCACACAGATCGAGCAGAACACCATTGAGTTAGTGGCTTTGAGTAGAGCAATCTTTCATATCCTCGCTTTGTGTCCTGCCAGGTGTGAGTAGTTTATTTAGGCTTGCTTTTGCATTTGCATTCTGACACTACAAAGAATAAGGTCATAAAGAACATCAGGAATGGGTGAGAGTTAAACATGGCATCAAAATATGCACTTTCTGGGCAGCAACAAAGGCAACTAGATTACCGCACAGTGGATGAAGATTGTTTGGTGATAAAAAAACAAAAAGCCTTGTGAGTTCGAAACGCAGCCTCTAGCCTTCAGCCTTCAGAATCCACAAGCGGACATGAACATCACTTTCAGAGGCAGAGGCCAGCAAAACACACCCAATCCTAGAGTTACTTCGTTCAGGAAACATAGGACACATTGCAGCTCTGGAAAAGAGAGAAGAAATACTCTTCCCGAGGGACCAGCCCAAGTTTAGCAGCCGGCCTTAATGCACTACAAGCTCCAGTGTTCCTCCTGCTGGATCTAATGGTGCTGCATCATGCTATTTCTGAAAAACTTTGGAAGTCCAAGATATATTTCCATAATTGTCAGTAGTTCAGTTGGGAAATGTAGTTTCTAGTGGCATGGTATCCAACATGACCGCATCAGGAAGGTTGTATTGTGGTCCCATACCTGGAATTCGATCAGCACAGTGCAATGTGGGAAATGTAGATATTCGTGGCCTTATACTAAACATCAGAGTATCAGAAAGGTCTAACACTGCATATTCAGGCCCTGGGTCTTTCAGGAGAACAGCATCATGGATTGTGTGAATGTAGTCCTAAAAATGTGCATACAGTGTACTGCAACAAATGTAGTACTGACAACTGCAGGTTCCGGTACTGGTTCCCAGCTTCTAAAAAAGGTCAGCTCTGTGCATTGCGGTGGATGTGAAACTGAATAGTGCACTTTGTGGTATATGCAATACTGAAAAATACAGATTCTGATTCTAGGTTCTGTGGGTGCAAAACATAATGGATTGTTGGCGGTGTAGTGGTTTTCTTTTCTTGCCAAATGAAACAGACTTTTGATAAATGCTTCTTGGGAACATTGTTCTTGAATTTGTTTTGCTACCCTACCAGACAATTCCATCCTCTGCTGATGACCACAGAGACTGTGTTATAGTTTTTTTAATACCATCATTCACACTGCGTCACTGAGTAGATACATATCAGTCGCTGCATTTTCATAAGATGATACCCACGGATGAAAAAGTGATTGTTTTAGTTTTGCCAGCACTGCTCATAAGACCACCCATCATGATTCCCATTGGTTGAGGGCAAGAGAGTTGTCAAAGGGCCCTGAACGCAATGATTGCAGGTGATCTGATTGATTCAGAAAGGACAGAAGGAGGAGGCCAGCCTCTGGCAAAGGGAATGGTTAGCTTCCAGCGGCTGTCTCCCGCCATGGCACCAAAACTCTTCTACTGAGATAGGTATATTGTGCAAGTAAGGCAAACGGGGGCACTTTCTGCTGGCATCATGCTACTGCTTTTTGGCATGCATAGCTAACAAAGAAATATGTGTGGTTGAAAGGAAGTCCACACATTTAAATAGCAAGTTGTACATTTTACAACGTATACCATGTTATTTCAAGCCTGTGCAGAGAGTTTGTTTTCTGCTTTACTGAGAGCAAAGAAATAAACAGAACAAGATGAGATTCAGATTTGATATGGATGAACTCGATGGAGTAGCCCTGCCAATGATGTGTCCCCTGGTTACATCTGACACTGAAGGTCCCACTGAGTCAGGTAATAATAGCAGCTGTCCTTTACAGGACAACCTTATCTCTTGTCAGGTGGGTGTAGTTCAGCCACTTTCAGTTCTACGTGCTTGTAGTTTTGCTATTACTGTAATCGAAGGGCACAAGGATTAAAGCCAGTCCATCAAGCACATATTGTTAAGGTTTATGCTTGGCATGCAACAATGCAGATCTGGTATCGAGAAAAGGCAGCGTGGTTACTGAACAGGGTAGAAAGATTGGTTGGTGTTTAGCTTGAGAATCCAAGAACGGCTTTTGAAACCATTGTAGTAGGCCGAAGTCAACAATCAGAGGGTTTATAAAAGAACAGTGACTCAGGCAGTTTCACAAAAACAAGAGTACAACACAATACATCCTCGAGTTGCTTTTGCAAGGAGTCAAAGGGCACTGTCTAGAAGAGGGCATACATCTCCATGTTTCAGGGAATCAGACGTGGCTGAGCCCTCAAGGAACTCTGAGAAATCCTCAAGAGTTCTCCCACAACAGATGAAAGGATTCCATTAATGACTGCTCCGACCTAGTTTAAGAAACCTTTGGACATGCAGGACCAATATCCAGAAATGTCACAAGCACAACTGGTGGCTTCCTTGGAGAATTGTTCTATGATTGCCTGGTTTCCAGTATGACATCAGAGGCAGGAACATGCGTGTCCCAGGCCTTCTAGTGGATCCATGTGGCACAATGTAGGACGAGTCGTTTTGCCTACTTGATATGCAACACCAGATTATCAGGAAGCCAGTAAATGGCATATTCAGGCTGCAGGTTTTCCTGCAGACCAGCATGATGGATTGTTCAGGTTGTAGTGCTAATAAATACACAATCCGCTTCTAGGTGTTTGGGTAGATAGCCACAATGCTCTGTGGCATATATAATGCTGGCAAATGCAAATTCCTGTTTGCCTGCAGAATTCGTTGTGGTGGATTTCAAAACTGAAAGTGTAGGATCAATTTCCAGGTGTTCGTATTCCCAGCACTATGCAGTGATGGATGTGGTAATGAAAGGTACACACTGTGGATGCAGGTCTTGTGGCAGACCAGTACAGTGCACTGTGGGAGAAGTAGTGATTGTATTTGTTACACTCAAAATGACACAGATTATTGATACAGCTGTCTTGGCGAGGGATCGGGAAGGGGCAATACCAGAGATGTTGAACTATTCCACGCTTTGCTGACTTCAGACAAATATCCTGAGACACATGCGCAGGTTTTTTCAAAAGTTCACTCTCCCTTAAGTAGTGCGCCCCCTTTCCACATGACCTCATGTTTAGTCATGCGCTTGACTCGCAGTGGAGGATGGAGGACTGCAGATGAAAGGGTCGAATATTCAGTCATTTCATGCCTACCTATGAATGAACCATTAGGAAAAGGTCACTTGCGAGGGAAGTGGTTGGTTGCCTTTTTTCTCCAGTGACAATCTCTATAGAAGAAGACACACTGAAACACCAAGAATAATTGGTGGATCTTCTGCTGGGATCATGCGGCTGCTTTCTGGCTTGGCAAAGCCCTTTTCAAATGTTTTTTCTCTTTTTTTTTTTTAAATACGATAGCTCTGGCTGACTTCAGACTTACACGTGGCTCAGGCAGACAATCCTTGGAAACAAAGAGTTAATTACCATAACCGTAAAGCACAGCAAACTGCATAAATTTCACTACATTACTACAACAACAAAACAAATCGCACATAGCTTTGCACAAAAGAACACGACGGCTACCGACCGAAAACCACACCAAAGCTCAGCAAACGGTGCTAACCGAACTGAAGCTGCCAACAGCACATCACTGCTTCTTGCACTTTTCCCGCTCGGTCCCACTAACTCACCCCCACCCCTTTCCTTTTTGAGAGCTGCCAGAGCGTCAGATGACCACTCCGGTGGTGATAGTGCACGGTATAAATATCCTTTAACATTAACATTAACAAAGCAAAATGAAGGAGTGATTAAGAGGAGCCATGCAATCACAAGCACAGGGTATGCTTCGAACCCATGTGATGCAATGCAAACTAAATTACAACAGTAAAAGCGGAAAGGTTTAAAAGCAGACATGTAGCTTAGGCTTATTCCAGCCAGTCCAAGTGGACGCTCTTGTGCACCAACTTTGAGGTGGTGACATTATCTCATAAAGGTCATGTTGCCACCAAATTGCCAAACTAGTCAAACAAGGAATGGAAAAGTCTCAGTGACAGGGAGAGGAGTCAAATGCACCAAGTCTCTAAAGTAAAGGGTATAAGCAGTTTCTTAAGAACCCTGAAACCTACAGTTAAATCAAATAAAGAATAAACAGAATCAGTTCAAACAGTCAACACACAATGTAGGGTACATTTAGTACAGCATATGTTTATATACAGTACATATATGTAGCAATCAAATAAAAGAAATAGCCTGCTTAGAACCGGTGTCGTTTGGCTTCAGGCAGACAATAGAGGGTTGTCAGAGATGACGTCACATGTGTGTAGTTATGGAGTAACAGTAGCCTTGATGCTGTGCTCTAGGAGGGAGGCCAAGGAATAGGCAGTTGCCATAGTTCCAGCAAGGGTACATTAGTATGCAAACAACAGTCACTTTGCCTGCAAAGGACATGAAGGAGAAGATTTGCTGGTACCAGCACAACTAGTAGGGCCAAACTCATCACTGCTGTTTCGTTGCATTTTTCGCAGCATTTTTGATTTAATTTTTAAACTTGAAGGTTAGTTGGGGGTTGCAAGAGGCATGGTGGGTGTAGAATGGAATATGGGGGGCTTGCCGTTTATAAAAATGTAATGGGAATTGCGGGGAAATGGCTCTGATGAGTTGGCCACTTATGAGCTGCACCAGATCCAATTTGCCTGCGTTCATTGAGCAGAAAGAAAGAGGAGCTGACGGCAAAGCTCGCTTGGGAATTGAGGTTGATATCTTGGTCGATGAATCGTAGTTCTTCCACAAAATTGGCTGGTGTGGGGCAATTTTCCAGAATATCCAGACATAAAGTATGGCGATCATGATCTCAGCCAGGAATGTATGGTCTGGAATGAGGAGAATAGAGGAGGTTCTGCATGGAGCGTACATTTAGTCAGTGAATCAGAAAGAACGAGGAAGGTGGCTAGCAGCCAGAGGTATTTGCTGCAGATTAGGGGTGATAAGGCTGAGCCTTGCGAATGCCATATGTGATAGGAACAAGAAGAGAGAGGAGAGCAAAGAGATGGTTCTTCTACATACTGTGGGCGAGCAAACAGTCAACACAAAGTAGTACAGTGCCCTGGAAATTGGTGACTCTGTGTGACCCAAGAGGGTTTCATAGCCAAAATTGCCACATTCTGCTGATAGACCCAAATGTTTTGGGGCATTTATGGAAATCAAATTTGCAGTGAATCAAATATCACCCAAAAGATATGCAACAACTGACAATGAGCCTCTTCTGTGCCTGAAACCTGCCTGGTGGGAATCAAGTTTGAAGTTGCCTTCAATGTAGGACTGGAGTTGGCCATATGGAACCTTCTCAAGTAGTTTGGCAGGGCGAGGTAGGTTTGAGTCATGTAGTTGGAGAGGGTGGTGTGATCCAGGTTGGTCGTCTTCAAGAGATAGATAACCACATCTTCCAAAAGTGAGTCAATAATTTTTGATATCTAGTGTGTAGTGTTGTCAAGGGTTTTGACCCATGTTGAATTATTAGACGGGGTAGATGTGGGGATGAGCTATAGCCGCCCATTATTCTATCACAGAACAAAACTAAATTAATAGACTGGGTGGATGTGGGGATGAGCTGTCGCCGCCCATCATTCCATCCCAGAACCAGGAAAACCGCGCGGTTGTGCGCACACCAAAATGGTTATCTAACCTTCCACCCACCAGTGCCAGCATGATGGACCGGAAGCGCCAGGGGTGAAAGGTGGTGTCAAAGGAAAAATAACAGTGTTGTTAGACCAAAAGCACCTTAAAATCAGCTTTGTTTTCCTGAATGCAAGCTCAAAGTGCCTATTTCGAACATTGCAGGATATTCAAAAATCTTACTGAACACCAGCAGACATCTGGCAGAATGAAGTGTTGTGTGCATACAAAATCTGGGAAGATGAAGAGCCCAAAACAATGTTTATAACAAAACTGGTTGAGCTGTGGATGTCAGCAGCTTAATTGAAATTGGATTTAAAACCACTAAAATCGAAATGTTTAAATTAAATGAGTAACCTACTTTTGAGTATCACATAGTTGCAACTGTTAAATGTCATGGTTTTGAACTTAGAATCAGCATTCTAGCTGCATGTGTAAACATTGTAAGTTTGATTTGAACTGGGAACTAAAGTAACATTTAGCTGAATTCTGCCTGACAACTACCCCCGACAAGAGAAACATGCTCAGCCACTCTTCCCAGTCCTAGCTGCATCCTGCTGCCCCTGCCAAAAGGAGATGACACCTCTCTGATTGGATTAGGGGAGGAGCACCTGGGGACTGCAGGAAGTTGAACGAAGCCCTGTCTTGGACTCAGGCAAATGTTATATTGCGGGGGCCGTAAAGTGGCTTCCTCTTGGGAGAAACTGGAAGGGGCAGTGCCTGTGAAAGCAAACTGAGCTTGGGGGAAGTGGATAAACCAGTTATTCCACCATGTGATGTGGGAAGCCACACCCCTTTTTGACCAGGGCATAATTATAGAAGATAGATAACTCATAGTGCGGGTTGGTCAACATTATATAAATTATATCATTATTCTTGGGATTTTTCCGTGCACATTTAAAAAGGCGTTAGGACTCTGTACCATGTTCTGAGGCAGAACCCCGCTATTTATTGATATTGCAGACACTGTGTTTAAGCTAGACAAATGATAATTTACTGGAATGTGTGTAGAAGGGGGTGTACAGCTGTGTCAAATCTGGAAAGGTTTAAAGGTCGTTATCTGGATGAAAAGGGGCAGAATTCTGTCAAAAGTGGACACAACATCGTACGAAGACAGGGATCGGATTGTTTGGTACTAAAGAAAATATGTTAACTTGACCTATAATATTAGAAAAATGGTACATAGATAAATGTGTGTTTGGATCAAATATAGATTTGTGTGCAATTTGACAGGGGAAGGATCCTCGGACCATAACACCTACAGCATCACTCTGACTCACATTTCCTTCCACCAATCAAGGGAGAGAGGAGGAATTGGCCAATGATAAGTGAGAGGGGCAGGTTTAGTTATGACCAACGCACACACCCACTTTCTAAAGACATAAAAAGGACCACTGAAAGACAGGCAGGAGATTCACTTTCCACTTTCTTGCGGGACGCTTTACCGAGAGACTCCAGACTTCAAATCCATCAACCTCCAGAGACCAGAGATCCAGAGAGACCAGAGATCCAGAGAGACCAGAGATCCAGAGAGACCAGAACTGTGTAGTGCTGAGAGCAGCACCAGAGACCAGACCGCTGTGAAGAACCACTAGCAGAAGTGCAGCCAATCCTGACCCGATTGGTGACGAAGCCATTCCTGTCCAAAAGATAGTGTGAGTACTCTAGGACTGTGCCAGACTAATCTCTTAGTTTAAAATAATCTAATTAAAACTATTTTAACCTATTTAGAACTACCTCATAGGAATCGTGTGTGTAATTCTGTCCTTTTTAAAGCTGAAAACTGTCACCTGTCATTTTGAACTTTTAAATTTCAAACCCGAAAAACTACCTTCACAAAATCATCCGTATCTCCGGAACCGTTTGTGCTAGGAGCGGAATTTAACTTTTATCTTAAAACTAAGATTATAGGCTTTCCAACGAACCTAGAACCGACTTGCTACTCCTTATAGGAGTAATTACGCTCGACGCAAGCGATTAAATTTGCCGCGATTTGACATTTTGCACAATTTCAGCCACGTGTAAAAAAAAACAGCTCCTTGCTTTCCTTTGCTAAAATTCATTTTAACCTGCTAGTTACTCATAGAGCATTGCTAAAATGAGCCTGCACTAATATAAACTAGATGTCACCCACCCTGAACATCTAGAGGGAATTAAAAGCATTTTTAGCACATTTCTCACTTCATTGTCATCACATTCAAAGCATTTTGGGCATGTGTTTCAAACTTCTACCTGTTTTCCTCTAAGCTTGCTGGGGGGACTGCATTTCGTATTGCATTTTGTTGGGATTCTTGAAGACTGTGTGCTCTCCTTCCATTTCTTACATTGCATAGGGGGGGGAGTGAATTGTCAAGGAAAAGCGATTACATTGTCTTTTGTTGAAGCCATATCAAGTTATTTTCTGTACTGCATTTCATTCATCATTGCGTTTCCTTGAAGCCATAAGGGCATTCTCTACCACCTTATTTTTCTTTTCCTATGCATAAGTAACCAAGAACGTTGCTACTGTAGGGTTACCTATTGCTGATTACTGCTCATATTCACAAGTGTGCTATCCATTATCAATTTATTTATAGACGTGTGATATATATATATATATATATATATATTGTTTAATTTTTCAAATAAACCTTTTAAATTTGCAAAACAAGCCTACTTCTTGGCTCAGTGGGGTCAAGGGGGATTCTAAGAGAAGGGTGTTATACAAGGGTTCATCATCCAGATTATAACTTGCCATAAAAATACATAAATAAGGGCTTCCCTTGGGCATCCCAGACAAGGCACTGACTTAGTGGGATTGCTTGATTGGAGTCACTTACAAAGTGGGGGCTCGTAGACGGGATATTCTGGATTAGGTTTACCACTTGTGCAGCTTAATACAGTGTGTCAACTGATCGGATACACATATCCGGTTAGATCACCACGCTGTTTTACACTGTGAAAGCACTCCTCAAAGGAACGCTCTAAGGAAACGGTCTGTTTTGCAAAATAAAATACAAACTTCTGTAAGTCAGGAAGGAACTCAAATCTCCAGAATGACGACACTGGTAGACATCAAAATAGCTAGAGAGCACTTCTTACATAAGCTATTTGTGAGAGGTGATTGGACTCATCAGGACCAACCGGTCTGGGTGCAGGCGATCACACAACAGGTCACACAGTTGGGTCAGATATGTGGAGAGATCAGGGTCCCTTACATGTGGCCCTGAGTGAACTATATATGGCCCCTAAGGCCAAGGATGAGCACAAGATTGCCAGGGTAGCGGCATATTTATATTTACATATGGGAGCCATGCAGGAGAAATGTGCTGAAGGCCAAGAACTGGCAAATAGGCAACAAATGGCGTTAGAAAAGGCCCAATCTGACCTGGTCTCTTCTGAGCAGAGGCTGCACAGAAGCCAGGAGTCAGAAAACGAGAGTAGACAATTAATCATTAAAATGAAGGAGGATATGGATATCCTGCAACAGGAAAAGGCTGACCAGGATACCAGAATTCTGGCTTTGCAGAAGGAGCACCAAGACAGTTTGGACTCCTTACTGCAGAGCCAGAAAAAGCTGGAGCAACAGATAGATTTCAACAGGGCATGCACAAAGCAGGTAGCCACCCTGCAAAGCCAATTGGATAGAGAAAAAGAGGAGATCAATAAACTGATTCTGAAAGATCTGGACACCCAGGCAGAATTTCAGGAAGAGCGCCAGAAAGCTGGTGCCTTTCAAAGGCAGAGGGATGACCTGGCGGCACAGATGCAGGCTCTTAGTCAGGAAAGGGACACCTTAGGCCAGGAAGTCTGCCAATTAAAAGAAAAAATTGAAGAAAATCACCTGGCCCTCCAGGGGCTGGGTGACCTCCAAAAAGAGCACCACGACTTGCTAGAGCACACCAGGAGGGTGGAGGAGGCTCTGGCAAGAAAGGAGCAGGCCAGTAGGGATGGGACTCAGGAGTTAACCCTACTGCAGCAGAGACTGGCCCAGTACTCCAGGACCAATCAGGAGGCACAGAGAGAAAATGAGGCTCTCTGTCAGCACAATGATAGGCTCCAGCAACAGGTAGCGATGCAAGAGAGACTGATAGAGTCTAGTAAGGCCTTAACTGAGGAACTGAAGGCACAGGCTCTTGCATTGCAACAGGGAGCAGGGGCTGACAGAGATGAAGTTCGCTGGGAAAGGGAAACGCCTGAGCATAACCTCAGGAGCCATAGTACCGGAGGCCGTCATCTCTCTCAGTCCCTGGACTCTGCCACCCCCATGTCCCCTGGCGCACATGAGCACAGGGCCACAGGGATGGCAGATTACTATCCAGCCAAAAGTATGGGGCTCATAGGCCAGTACCACCCAGGAATGGAGGGGCAGGCATCCGGGTATGGGCACCCAAGCACAGTGCAATTTAGTGGGGAACCCCAGGAGAGTAGGCCCATTAAGGGAATCCTGAAAACCTCTGCCCAGTTAGGTCAGTGGGGGGGGTACCCATCAAATCCTGGCAGCAAGGAGGGATCTGAAGACTCCTCTGAGCGTTACAGGACACAGGAGACCAGGTCCCCACATTCTGCCAGCCATTCCCAGGCGCGCAGAATCCGGGAAAACCTGGAAGATCAGATGGGCACCTCTGGGAGCAGTGCTTCGGAGTCAGAGGATGAATGGACCAGGGTTACCCAAACCAAAAAGGCCAATAAGGCAAAAAAGGGCCTTGCTTAAGGACCCATTGAAACAAATAAAGGCAATAAGGAGTGTCATCTCGCCTTATCATAAGAACGCCAAGTATTCTGTTTGGGAACACTTGGAGCTCTATGAGCAAATGATGGAGACTTTCCATTTGAAGGACAGCAGTAGCTGCATCCAGTATGTCAAATGGACATTCTCCCCAGAATACTCCAGTTTCTTTGCAGGGCTGGAGGACCAAAACCATTCAAGATGGTCCGCATATAGGGCGGCCATCTTGAAACGTTTTTCTGTTCATAGAAATCCTCAAGAGGCTCGCAAGGCAGCCTACAATTTGCAATGTGGGGAGGATCAGGCCCCACAAGAATTCGTGCATGAATTGAAGCGTGCCTTTGCGCAGACCACCAGAAGGGTGCGCACGGACAGCAGAGAATTTGTCAATACTTTTTTCCATGCCTTGCCCAAATACATCATGATCCAGTTAGTGAGAGATTTTCACGAGAAGAGGTCACTAGACTGGGTCATTGAACAGGCTACCCGGATCTATGAGGTGCAGAAGCCCATAGAAAATAAACGTAATGCGCAGAAAAACCCCAAAACCAACAGCACCCCTGCTGCTGCCAAGGTGGCAGAGGTAAAGGTTGCCCCCGTTTTAGATTTGGAGATGGGGGAGGCTAAAAACCTGCCTGCACCAAATAATTCACAGCCCAGAAGGCCCTCGGGCCAGTCACAGACAGGGAGTCGAGGAGGTAGTCCCACAAATGGGGTCCCCCACTCCCCTGATTATGTACGTCCCTGCTACAAGGGAAACCGACCCATCCTGTGTTATGTGTGGACTCCTCCAGCCCAAGGGGGGGATCCAGCCAAGCACCTGACCCAGGGAACTTGCCTCCTAACTTCCCCCGGGAGGGCAGAAATTCACCAAATCCTGGGCAGAACTTTTTTCCCAGGTACCCACCCAATTTCCAGCCCCAAAATCATCCATCCTTCTTTCCCCATTCCCTGAGCCCAGACAACCTAATCTGGGAGAGGGGAGGCCAAGGGTGGAGGGGTACCCAAATCTTCCCAATCCGGGGTATTACCAGAGAAGGGATAGCTACCCTTCCCGGGATCAGCTCAGGGGAGAAAATAGAGCCCCGTATCAGCCTGAGTGGGTTTCACAACTTGAGCGCCAGGTCCAAAATATGGCACGGGATCTGGGTCACATACTGAGGGCTCAACAGAACCCTCAGATGAGCATGCCACCGCAGAATGCCCCAAACTCTGAGCCTGGTGCTCCAGAACAATGACGGGGGCAGCACCCCGATAACCCACCGGTTCCCAATGAGGAGGCACAAGGGGAAGGGGGGTGTAAAGCCTTGGAGGAAGCTTCCTTCTCAACTTGTAAACAGCCCCTGGAATACCAGGAACTGGAAACAAAATCTCCTACCCCTGAAAGTCTGCCACCCAAAGAGCAAAGAGGAGGTAGGAGAAACAAAGGACCCAAACAGACCCATTTTATGGAGGAGGTACAGGACTTCCAATTTGAGGGAGAGGGATCCTCAGAGGACGCTGGGAAAAGGATCTTCTCCTTCAGAGATGGGGGAACTCCTCCCAGGGAAAAATGGGTCCCAAGAGATTCCAATCCAGACTGGGTAGATGTGGGGATTGAGCTATCGCCGCCCATCATCCTATCCCAGAACCAACAAAACCAAAAATCCCTGGTTCAAACCCATCCTGGTGACTGCATCCCAAAAGGCAGGGGCGGCCCAGAACCGGAACCAGGGGAACCTAAAACCGAATCAACAGACTGGGTAGATGTGGGGATTGAGCTGTCGCTGCCCATCATTCTATCCCAGAACCAACAATACCAAAATCCCATGGGTCAAACCCATCCTTTTGACTGCCTCAAAAAGGGGGGGGGGGTGGCCCAGAACCCGAAACCATTTCCTGTTGCCAATTTTTTCTTTCAGATTCCCCAGGCTCTCCACAGAATTCTGCCCAAATCTCTTCGCTAGCAATGTCCAAAACCAGAAAATTAGCCCACCAGTTGTCCAAAAATGTGCATTATCTGTACCTCCTTGAGGAGAAGGAGGGAAGATACTATGCCCCGGTACAAGTACAGGGGCAGGGTACAATTTTGGCACTGGTGGACACTCGATCCCAAGCTACCCTTCTGTCCAAAAGGGCCTTTGATGAACTAAATGCAGGAAGGGGGGAGAATTACCGTATTCCTCTCACCTCTCTTCCTGGACAACTGCAGAACTTTGACGGGAAGGAAATTCCTGTCGAGGGGACTGCAGATTTGGACATCGAAATTGGGCGACACAAGGTGAAACACCCGGTCATAGTAGTGACTCCAGAGGGCACCCCTTGTTTACTAGGGAACGACCTCCTTAGAAGGTTGTCACCCCTAATAGATTGTGTAAACAAGGTCCTCTGGACCCAGACTAGCCGACCAATAAAATTAAAACAGAGTGTCAACCATGTTAGTTTAAATGGCACCTACCACATGGTTGAACAAAAATCTGACCAAGTAGAATTTCACTTCCAGAACAACCAAATTCCAGACGTGACAGTAATAGCAGTAGGACAAGAGACTGGTGATGGGGGGTCCTCTCTATTTCTGAAAATCAACCTTCCTTCCAGTTTAAGGTGGTATCCCACACTGGAAGGAAACACTCTGAAATTCTTTACTAATCCACAATCAGAAACTCCCACTCCTATAGTCCAGAAAGATGTGAAATCAGCTCAGAGCCTGGCTGCTATTCAGCAAATAGGAGATCAGTTGTTCATCCCTGTTCAGTTAAATGATGGGAAGGACTCTGTTCTCACTCGAGTGTGTGTGAACAACGGTAAGAGCTTCATCAGCGAAGCCATGTTTCGTCAACTCCCAAAAGATCCAGCCATTCCCACATTCAAACTGATAGACAAATGGGAAATGGACCTGGAAGCACCTAATTCCAAACATCTCCTGCCAAGCAGGTGTATGCTCAAAATCTCCATTGGCAACAAGAGCATAGTTCATAATTGTTGGGTCGTGCGAGACGTCACTGCCGCCTTTTACTTAGGCAGTGACATTCTCAATCGCTTCGCCATTAGTTTGGACCTAATAAACTTCAAAGCTTGGTCCTGATTAGCGGATAATCCCATGGGCTTTGATGATCCAGAAAAAGCATTTAGGTCAGCTCAATTGCTACCTTATGCAGTTGAAATTCAGATTAAAGCGGAAGTCACCATCCCGGAAAGGACCCGACAATTCTCCCTGGAAGTGAAAGTTAAAAGAGGACAAAAATTGAAAGACCCTGATGCTTATATTCACCTAAATGCTTCTCTCCAACAGCAAGGGTTAGGGGTAAACCCAACACCATTAGTCAACATAGAACATGACACCATTCCAATAGAGGTGGATAACAGCGATTTAAAGAGTATTACTCTAGCCGCAGGCACCATTATTGGAATGGCGGTGGATGACTGACATTTTTCCATTGATCTAGGAAATTAACTATTAGGACCAATCCCCAAGGACTGTTTTGACAGTGACAGTGATGACAACACAACACCAGACAGGATCTTTACCCGGCATGGGGGAACTTCCTGGTGTACATATCCTGCCCTTATGGTAAGGAAGATGTGACTTGTGACTTCAGGAGGGATGAGGTGATTTTCCAGGTCCATGAGGGCTACCTTTCCCACCTGAAGCCTCCAGTCCAAATCAGCACTCTGACCAGGGACTTCTCTACCCAGCTGGAGGAGGTCGCTGAGATAGCCAAACCAGAAGTCTTTCCAGGCTTCAGGCAGATGGTGGAAGAGAGAGTCAACCTAGCTGATGCCTGTGTGACTCTGGAACAGAAGCAAAAATTGAAACAAGTTTCCTTGGATTTCCAAGATCTCTTTGCGGTAGACTCATATGACTGTGGTCGCACCGACATCCACACAACAACAATTCCCATGGACCCTGGCATGACTCCAGTGTTTGTGAAGCAATATTGTTTGCCTCTCGCATCCATGGAGTCCCTTACTGAAATAATTAAGAACCTTGAGTCCCGGGGAATAATCCGTCCAGTACACAGCACCTTCAATAATCCGGTGCTGGGAATATTGAAGCCAACCGGCCAGTGCAGACTCTGCGCCGACCTTAGGGAGCTCAACAAACGGGCCCCTACTTCCCGATGGCCTCTGCCCTACATTGACCAAGGGCTGGCCCAGATCCAGGGGTCAAAGGTATTCACTGCAATAGACCTGACCAATGGATACTGGACCGTACCTGTCAGTAGGGAGGACCAATACAAACTGGCTTTTACCTTTTTTGTTGCCAGCAGTACACATGGACCCGGACTCCCTTCGGATACCTCAACTCCGGCAATGAATTCAACATTTTCCTACATAAGGCCATGCCCGACCTGGGTGCGAGGGGTAACCTGGCTTATGTAGATGATGTTCTCATCAAAAGTTCATCTGTGGAGGAACACATAGCGGAGATCCGTTATGTTCTGACACAGTTGAGGGCCGCCGGAGCAAAACTTTCCTTTCAGAAAGCACAGTGGTGTAGAACCCGTGTTAATTTCTTGGGGCATGAGATTACTCCTCAGGGTCTCTGTCCCCAGGAAAAGAAAGTGAAAGCACTCCAGAAACTGAAGGATCCCACAAGTCTGTGGGAACTAAGGAGCCTCCTTGGACTGACTAATTACAGCAGAAAGTTCATTGAGGGCTATGCAGAGATCACTGGACCCCTGATTCATCTCTTGAAGGGGGGGTCAAGTGGGAATGGGGTCCAGAACAATCCGAGGCAGTAAGACAACTCAAAAGAAGCCTCTCACAAGCGCCTTGCCTAGCTTACCCTGTCAGAAACAAGGAGTTCTTCCTGGAGACAGGGTTCTCTAATACGTGCTTGATGGCAGTATTATACCAAAAGCATGACAAGGTCAATAAAGTAATCTCCTATGCGAGCAAAACTTTATCCTCTGTGGAGGAAAAATTCAATGATTGTGAGAAGGCACTCCTGGCAACGATGTGGGCATTGAAGAATTACCGCCCGTTTATCCAGGGGGAACACATCATAGTGGAGACTCCACACCAGCCTCTGCAATATCTCCAAAGTGACAGAATCCAGGCCGGAAATGTGAGTAATTCCCGAATTACTTCCTGGATTCTGTCAATCCAAGGCTTTCCTGTGGAGGTCAGATATGGCCAAAACAAGAAGAGTCCCCTCGCGCAAGGTCTGGCTGACTTGCATGATTGTGCCAGAGAAAACTGTTTCGAGGACGAAAGTCTAAAAATCAAGGACCATATGGAAGCATACCTTAATTCCCCACACAAAGTCTTTGAAGAAGACAAGTGTGAGGGAATGCCCACTGTCTATGTGGATGGATGCTCGTACCATGTTGACAACAACGGGGAGAAAGAACTGGTGGCCGGCGTAGGGAATGCATGGGTGAAGGAGTTTCCAGAACCCTCCGCTGGATACAAAATTGGTCCCCGAAGTAGTCAGGTAGCAGAGTTGATGGCTGTGCATCAAGCCATCCTCACTGCTGTCCAACATCAACTCCACGAACTGGTCATAATCACAGATTCGGATTATGTACGGAACAGGTTTGTGGAGCACCTGGTTAATTGGAAAACCAGAGGCATGTTATGTGCTAATAACAAACCCTTGAAACATGGGAAGTTAATCCAAAACATTGATGATCTGGTCACATCGAATGGGATGACCATCTACTGGAAAAAGATCAAGGGTCATTCCAAAGTAGAGGGACCAGACAAAACTGGAAATGACTTAGCTGATCAGCTGGCCAAAACCGGGGCTATCCAAGGGGATCTAATAGAAATAGAGTCCCTGTTGGGGGAAATCCAGGTCACTGCTATCACTAGGTCCCAGACAAATGCTCACAATGATCTTTCAACTGCACAATGGAGTAAGGAGACCCCTGATGCTGATTTGATTACAGCTCAGAAGGGGGATCCAATAATTGGTAAGTTTTACCAACACATTGAGGACCCTGAGAACTTTCCCCTGACAGATACGGATTACATTGGGAAAGAGGAACTAAGAGTGTTGATGAAATGTCCAAAAAGGTTCCGAATCCAAGACAGTTTGTTGGTAAGGAAATCCCAAGCTGGCCATGATCAGTGGGTGGTCCCTACCTCATTCCGAAGCCTGATGTTAAGTCACGCCCATGATGCCGCCACCACCGGTCATAGGGGGTTTCACACAACACTTGATATCTTAAGAGAGGTTGCATACTGGCCACATATGGGCAGGACCTCAACCAATACTTGAAGGGGTGTCTTGTGTGTGCACAGTTTCAGCCATCATCCCTCACACACTGTGCGCCTCTCCAAAAGAGGGGGATGACACTGCCATGGTCAGATTTGCAAATCGACTTTGTAGGCCCTGTAATTCGCTCGTCTAGAGTAAACAAGTACATGTTGACCGTCACATGCTTGTTTACCAAGTGGGTGGAATGTCTCCCGGCCCCAAACTGCAAGGCAGAAACAGCAGCTGCCCTGATGATTAACCACATCTTTTCCCGTTTTGGTCTACCTCAATGGATTGAGTCAGACAGGGGTAGCCACTTCACCAGTGAAGTAATGACAAAGATGTGGGAGATACTGGGGGTCAAAAGGAAGCTACATATTGCTTACAGGCCAGCTTCTTCTGGAGCAGTAGAGAGATACAACCGAACCATTGTGAGCATCTTAAAAAAAGTTTGTGGCAGATTCTGGGCCAAGTTCGGATATCCGATTACCTCTGGTCCTAATGGCCATCAGATCTACCCCTTCATCTGCAACTAAAATGTCACCATTTGAGTTGATGACTGGACGCAAGATGGTGCTTCCTCAGCATTTGCTCTACAGGAGCCAAGAGCAGACACTGATAAATGCCTCCACAACTCATGAGTATGTGGAGAATTTAAGGAAACACCTCCAACATGCTTTTGCCTATGCTCAGCGGAATCTAGAAAGATCAGCTGAGAGTATGAAAATGCACTATGATTTGAAAACCACCAAGAAGGAATATGATGTGGGAGACCGGGTCTATCTATACAATTTCCAAAGGAACCAGGCCAAACAGCGAAAAAATGTTGCCTACATGGAAGGGAGCCTTTGAAATTATAGACAAGATCTCCCCTGTTGCCTAAAAAATCTGCATCCCCAAAGGTAATTTGGTGGAAGGGGAAGATAAGTGGGTCCATATTAATTAGCTGAAGTGTTGCCATCCCAGGCACACTCTGCAACAACTGGAGGAATCCACTGGAATCCCAGAGGGGGCCGCTCCAGAGTAATTCAGTTCCAACCCGAAAATATTCCACATATAGCATATAAAATTCTGTGATTCTTGAATATATATGTTCTTGTCTCCTAATAAAAAAAAAATATGTATATGTTCATATCTTCTGATTTCTAAAATGTATATGTCACCCCACTATATCAATAGTGGGGGAGAAATGTCTATGAATAGGTATTGCTGCTTTTGCTTTATCATCCTAGGAGAGATGAAACCATGGAGACTGACCAAGGAGAACGACCCAGGGACCGGGAGCAAAGATCCGAGGGGCCCGGGGTACCGCCCAATATTCCCATCAGGACCGGCGAGGAGAACCGATTGATCCAACCGGATGGGGGAAAAGATGCAGAACTGTGCCATCTACAGAATTGGGAGAAGATGATGCGGACATACCAGCGTGTGGATCAAAACATTCTTTACACCCAACTCCCCCTCGACTCAAATTCAAAGTGCAGTCGGGCGGGGGGGGGTTTGTCAAGGGTTTTGACCCATGTTGAATTATTAGACGGGGTAGATGTGGGGATGAGCTGTCACCGCCCATCATTCTATCCCAGAACAAAACTAAATTAATTGACTGGGTGGATGTGGGGATGAGATGTCAATGCCCATCATTCCATCCCAGAACCAGGAAATCACCTTTGTTTTCCTGAATGCAAGCTCAAAGTGCCTATTTCGAACATTGCAGGATATTCAAAAATCTTACTGAACACCAGCAGACATCTGGCAGAATGAAGTGTTGCGTGCATACAAAATCTGGGAAGATGAAGAGCCCAAAACAATGTTTATAACAAGACTGGCTGAGCTGTGGATGCCAGAAGCTTAATTGAAATTGGATTTAAAACCACTAAAATCGAAATGTTTAAATTAAATGAGTGACCTACCTTTGAGTGTCACATAGTTGAAGCTGTTAAATGTCATGGTTTTGAACTTAGAATCAGCATTCTAGCTGCATGTGTAAAAATTGTAAGTTTGATTTAAACTGGGAACTAAAGTGACATTTAGCTGAATTCTGCCTGACAACTACCCCCGACAGGAGAAACCTGCTCAGCCACTCTTCCCTGGCCTAGCTGCATCCTGCTGCCCCTGCCAAAAGGAGATGACACCTCTCTGATTGGGTTAGGGGAGGAGCACCTGGGGACTGCAGGAAGTTGAACAAAGCCCTGTCCTGGACTCAGGCAAATGTTATATTGGGGGGGCCGTAAAGTGGCTTCCTCTTGGGAGAAACTGGGAGGGGCAGTGCCTGTGAAAGCAAACTGGAAGTGGATAAACCAGTTATTCCACCATGTGATATGGGAAGCCACACCCCTTTTTGACCAGGGCATAATTTTAAAAAGATAGATAACTCATAGTGCGGACTGGTCAAAATTATATTAATAATATCATTATTCTTGGGATTTTTCCGTGCACATTTTAAAAGGCGTTAGGACTCTGTACCATGTTCTGAGGCAGAACCCCGCTATTTATTGATATTGCAGACACTGTGTTTAAGCTAGACAAATGAAGATTTGCTGGAATGTGTGTAGAAGGGGGGTGTACAGCTGTGTCAAATCTGGAAAGGTTTAAAGGTCGTTATATGGATGAAAAGGGGCAGAATTCTGTCAAAAGTGGACACAACGTCGTACAAAGACAGGGATTGGATGGTTTGGTACTACAGAAAATATGTTAACTGGACCTATAATATTAGAAAAATGGTACATAGATAAATGTGTGTTTGGATCAAATATAGATTTGTGTACAATTTGACAGGGGAACGACCCTCGGACCATAAAACCTACAGCATCACTCTGACTCACCTTTCCTTCCCCCAATCAAGGGAGAGAGGAGGAATTGGCCAATGATAAGTGAGAGGGGCAGGTTTAGTTATGACCAATGCACACACCCACTTTCTAAAGACATAAAAAGGACCACTGAAAGACAGGCAGGAGATTCACTTTCCACTTTCTTGCGGGACGCTTTGCCAGGAGACTCCAGACTTCAAATCCATCAACCTCCAGAGACCAGAGCTCCAGAGAGACCAGAGATCCAGAGAGACCAGAGATCCAGAGAGACCAGAACTGTGTAGTGCTGAGAGCAGAACAAGAGACCAGATCGCTGTGAAGAACCGCTAGCAGAAGTGCAGCCAATCCTGACCCAATCGGTGACGAAGCCATTCCTGTCCAAAAGATAGTGTGAGTACTCTAGGACTGTGCCAGACGAATCTCTTAGTTTAAAATAATCTAATTAAAACTATTTTAACCTATTTAGAACTACCTCATAGGAATCGTGTTTGTCATTCTGTCCTTTTTAAAGCTGAAAACTGTCACCTGTCCTTTCGAACTTTTAAATTTCAAATCCGAAAAACTACCTCCACAAAATCGTCCATATCTCCGGAACCGTTTGTGCTAGGAGCGAAATGTTTTTCCAACGAACCTAGAACCGACTTGCTACTCCTTATAGGGCCTCCGTAATTACGCTCCACGCACGCGATTAAATTTGCCGCGATTTGACATTTTGCACAATTTCAGCCACGTGTAAAAATCATCAGCTCCTTGCTTTCCTTTGCTAAAATTCGTTTTAACCTGCTAGTTACTCATAGAGCATTGCTAAAGTGAGCCTGCACTAATATAAACTAGATATCACCCACCCTGAACCTCTAGAGGGAATTAAAAGCATTTTTAGCACATTTCTCACTTCATTGTCATCACATTCAAAGCATTTTGGGCCTGTGTTTCAAACTTCTACCTGTTTTCCTCTAAGCTTGCTGGGGGGGAACTGCATTTCGTATTGCATTTTGTTGGGATTCTTGAAGACTGTGTGTTCTCCTTCCATTTCTTACATTGCATAGGGGGGAGTGAATTGTCAAGGAAAAGCGATTACATTGTCTTTTGTTGAAGCCATATCAAGTTATTTTCTGTACTGAATTTCATTCATCGTTGCGTTTCCTTGAAGCCATAAGGGCATTCTCTACCACCTTATTTTTCTTTTCCTATTCATAAGTAACCAAGAACTGTGCTACTGTAGGGTTACCTATTGCTGATTACTGTTCATATTCACAAGTGTGTTATCCATTATCAATTTATTTATAGACGTGTGATATATATATATATATTGTTTAATTTTTCAAATAAACCTTTTAAATTTGCAAAACAAGCCTACTTCTTGGCTCAGTGGAGTCAAGGGGGATTCTTAGAGAGGGGTGTTATACAAGGGTTCATCATCCAGATTATAACTTGCCATACAAATACATAAATAGGGGCTTCCCTTGGGTATCCCAGACAAGGCACTGACTTAGTGGGATTGCTTGATTGGAGTCACTTACAGTGTGAGTTTGTAGATTGGAGCGCTTTGAAAATTCTCATTAATCACGGGCAAGCGGTGATCCGGGGGCATTGCATTTTGTTGAAAATGGTCTCAAATTGAGTGCTAGACATAGGCGTGAAGCCAGAGAAGGCAGGAGGTTGGAGTATATGGGGACCTTCTAAAGAGCATGAGGCACTAGGCCCATTGCTGGTGCAGGTGGTTTGTTATATTTAACCAGATAGTGGGAATTTTAAATTTTAAGAAGTGTACCACATCATTCCAGAGTTTTTTTTCATTCGGGTAATGCTGCTGTTTCAAGTCAAAGGCAGGAAAATAATCCAGTTGCTTGGCGAGTTCACACAAAATGAGGATCCTTTTATGTATGTTGCACCAAATACCAGGATTTCCAGGTGACATGCAGACCCTCTGTCTGTGATTCTCTTTGGGCATAGTCGTAGAGACTTTGGTTAAAATTACCTTTCCTATGCAAAACTAAGTGAGTGATGTATGTGACTTTCAGGGCTGTCTGTCAGCCAGTTTAATACATTTAAAGCTGGGGGAATATGCTCTTTTAATTCCAGGTGTTGTGGAATTCTTGCACAATATTTTGAACAAGCAATATCTTGGAAATTTGGCATGTTGGGGCCACCACAGGAGCGAGTCGGGTTAACCAAGACGGGCGAAGATAAAGCAATGATTGCCGTCATGCTGTGCTTAAATGATAAGACTAGGCACATATGCAGAAGGATTCCAAGATGGATGAAGGAAAAGGATCTGTGTTTCACCACTCCTTAAAATCCCAGCAGGTTCTCTCAGCTTTCATCTTTTGGAGTTCGATAGCATAATTATCATTGACTTGGTAACAATGGACATCTGTTATTCAGTGACACGCTACCTCGGGGTGCTTTACAAATACATGTTATCTCTGTGTGGTTAGTGAGAGGTCAGAGTATTTGAAGACACCTCATTTTTTAAAGGTTTCTGTCAAAATGTGAATGTGCTAAGTACAATTGTTCAAGTAAAAGGCTGAGTGAAGCGAGTGCTGCTTCTGTATAGCAGGGCCTCTGCTTTCTCAGGACAGACTAGACGGAGGTTTAGCATCATGAAGTGGTCTGTAAGACATTGTGGTGCGAGGTTAGTAGAAGAGGATTTGAAGGTTTTGAAAATGGTTTAAGTGTTGCCTTTTTGGTTGTAGCAGGTTAAGCCGAACAAGTATATCAGTGTAACAGGATGACTCAGGTAAATGTTAAAAGGTATGGCGGAACAGGTGCCCCCTTTGGGGCCCGCATACACCCCTAAATGGCAGTGGGAACTGTAGGGGGCATACATATGATCTGAGACATGTTGGAAAAGAAGGTGATCCCTTTCATTACAGGTTCATGGACACGTCTCTAATCGAGTCTTTAAATAAGGATGGAATGCTCACTTGTAGGCTAAAACAAGACCAGAAAGTCCTGCTAATGCACATGTTTCTATATGGATAATTGTACTGATCCATGCACTCTTCATGGTCTGAAACCCTTCTGTGCATGGTCTGGAATGTTGTTCGGTTTGTTGACCTGCGGGCACTGTTTATAGATTACCATATCAGCAAGCCTAGCAGATCATGAATTGTTGGTTTTCATTCTGTAGTTGTTTAGATCTTTCAGTCGGGAGAGATTTTTAAAGTAGAGATTTAAAATCTGAACTTTTTAAGGGCAAAGGAGAGGAGGCCAGAGCTGAAGGCAGTGCTAAGGGGGGTTTGTGTTGCAAAGGCTGATATAAAAAACGCGGGAACTTTGATAAAGGCTGGGGGCAAAGGGCCAGCAGAGGAGCCTGCTCTCCAGCTGGAAGTTTCAAGCTTTTAGAATTTGGAAAACGAAAGAGGGAGGAAAGGGTTAAAAGATGCCTGTGGGATAGGAATGTCGGAGTGTGTGTAAAGGAGGAGCACTGTGTGGGTCTCAAGGAGATTGTACTGAGTAGGTCATAACCTTCTCTGTTGAAATGATGAGCAAGGCAATTGTACTATAATCGAGTGTTTTATGTATTTATTGGTTGGCAACTAGTTTAAATCTACATCTGCAACGATATTTAATATGTTCTATGCATAATAGCAATATGACAACACATACATATGTTGCTGTTTTAAATGTTTAAAAAGTCTTAAGGAATTGTGGGTTTTTTAACATTCATAAATAAAAACATTAAAACAATTATCATACTTTAAAAGAAACAACAATTACTGGAGCCAGGTAAAGCAACGGAACGTTTCCTTCCTCCAAACCAAAAACCAGGTTCAGATATTGTTCACGTGCCAGATTAAGTATAGGGCACACAATGAATACAAGTACAACATCCTGGACCCCATAGTGACGAAGAGGGCATGCACGTTTCCTGTAATCCACATTGCTCCAAGAACCAAGTATTTCAGCTGTCCCAACGTAAACCAATCGCCAAACCTGTCTATCAGGGAGTTCCCCTAGGGAACGTTTAAAAGCATAGGACGAATGCCCACAACAGGTGTGGGGTGACAAGGGTCCCACCGAGATGCCTGATCTGACCTCCAGCCTAATAGCGTCAGTAGCACTGGATTCACGAAGAGAGAACACAGTCTTCCCTGATTTGCTTTCAATTGTCTGTACATTGTCCAAGTTACACCTAGAGTAACATTCCCAGCCATTTAAAAAAATGCTCTAAAAGTTGCACATATTGAATCAAAGCGCCTGCCATTCCTGCGTTTTCGTGATTTTCGTGAACACCTTCTCTAGCAAACGTGTCCTCTTAGCAGTGGTAATTGCAAAGTAAATTATAACCCGACCCGTTTTGAACCTGATGATTTGGGATTCCTATTACGTTCACAGAAACGTGTCTACTTCTGGCTATTCTGAACGACTTTATTGCTTTCTCTTTCTAAGTTGACTTACATGCAATGTGTGCCCTGGGCCATGGAATATTGATACATTTGGCAACTTTCTGAAAAGGCCCTTACTCTAAGCATTGCAATCATTAGAAAAGTGTGCTCTGGTTGACTGGTTTCGTTTATATTTTCACTTTGGGGCTCATTATGAGTTCCACTGCTGGAAAAAATGTTGGTAATTCTGGCACCAGCATTTTTTCTGAACAGGGCAAACACTGGTCTGCTGCTGGGAGCAGTGGTGTTAGGGAGAATTCTCAAACATGTGCAAATTCCTCTCTACCTTGGAGACCCCCAGCTCTTTTGCTGAACTTTGGGACGTTGCACTTTTAATTCTAAGTGCTTTCTGTGTTTGGTTCTCTTGGTTATGGAGTCTAATCAACTCCATAGACATAATCCTTTTCAATTGTGTCACACAGCACCCTCAGTGCAGTGGCACATGGAAGCCTTTTCAGGCATTCCCAAGGTTTAAATACCTTCTCTGGGATGAACTACTGTTTTCCAGAGTAAGTAAAGTGACATTGACTTTACTAGTCTTTTTAAATTCCTAGACCCAGCACACCCTATCTTACAATAGAGTGCTGGGGGGGTTACTTAGTATCCCCGTTTCTAGATTCTCATGTAGCAGTCAAATGCTACCCTTTCTTCTCAGAATGGCTGGTGGCAGTGGTTTTACAACAAACTACCATGATTTTTCCTGATCGTGAACACTGGTAGTGTTACAAATCGCGGGAGGCATGTTTTTCATGATGGCGTCTGAGCCCTCTGTGTAAAAACAAGTCCCTGTCTTCTTTTTTTGCCATTTCTTTCTAGAGTTTTGCTCTGCGTACCAAACCAGGTCTGGTCTCTTTGTTCATTTGACTTTGGCGGGCTTCAGGAGTGAAGACCGCATCTGGCGTCCGAGTGTCTGGGGTGGGCAGGAAGTGAGGGAGGTGCTGGAAACTCGCTGTGCTTAGTCTCCTAGGAGACCCAAATGCACTCTGTGGTGATTGGCTGGCTGACGTTCCGGCAAGGACAGCCACCCTACTGGTTGAGTGACAGCTAGGCTGGAATGAATGGGAGAGAACTGAATAAAAGGTGAGTCTCTTGGCTTGGAAGGCAGAGTTGACTACTGGAACGAAGGAACCGAAGAAGAGCTTGAAGAAGACGGCTGCTGCAACTCCTGGACCGTTGGTATGCCCGGTGAAGCCCTGCTGCAGGTCCGAATCGCCAGGTTTGCATCAACAGAGAAGCCCCAAACAAGGACGACTTCTCACTTTGAGTTGGTAGGACCAATCAACTCAACAGTAAGCCACCTGGATACCAATCTCGGAGCTGGTTGCATTTTCCTCAGAGTGCTGCAGGGATCCATATAACCAGGGAGAGGGAAACCAGTTTGTGTGCTTTACTACAGCTACCGGAATTGAAGATTTGCCAAGTGCCAGCTTTTGGACCAGTGGCAGTGCATTGCAGGAGTCCCCCAACGTCCTCCCTCTTGTCCCCACGACTGAGGCACAGGAACAGCGAGATCTGCAGGAACTGCCAGGAACAGAAGTCAGCTGCATCTTTTTCTTCATTGCAAGGTACTGTGAAATAAGACTGAGAGTACTTACCTCTCGCAGTGAAAGTGCTTGAAACTTTTGCAACTCGCAGGCATAATCAGCTTGTGACCCAACATATGAGTCTTCTTTTTTAAAACTACTTCCGAGAACTTTTGCAGAGACTTTACCGTTTGCTTAACAGAACCGCTTTATCCTATCCAAGACTTTAGCCCATGGACTTTGGCCTTGTTTATAGAATTGAATTGACTCTTCTGATGAACTCAAAGTATTTGCACTGTCTAAGAATAATTGTAACCTTTCATGTTCTAATAATCTTTGCCTTTTACTCCTCTTGAAAAGTATCCTGAATTAGTATTGAAGTATATTTGTGTGTGATTATATTGCCTCCTTCTTATGAATGTTTTATAACTGATAATTAAATAAATTAATAAGCATTTAACAAAGAAACCTTGAGTGTAAGAGTTTATTTGAAAACTTGTGATTGTAGACCTCTGTGTAACATCATTACCTTTCACATTACCCTCTTTAGATAAGCCTGGCTGCTCAGCTCCGTTACCAAAAACTGTATAGTACAGACTTATACCAAAGGGTGGTTTTGCTTACACCTGTATTCCTAGTTGTGTGTAGTGGTCCCAAAGGGTACTGCATACAAACTTTGCCTAACAAGTGGTCTACTGGCAGGCCTGAATTTCCGGAAGTTCAAGCCTCTACCTGCAAATAAATGCCAGAAACACTGGTGCAAGTAATTCAAGCAATTCCATCCATGGAGTCTCATGGGCTCCATGGAATGTAGACTTAACAGCATCGCCGCCTCCGGTAATACAAGGACATCGGGCGGCGGAAACAGTAAGGCAGTTTTGCAAATATCCCGACGAAATTACCAGCGGGAAACCGGCAAAACTGTATTGAGGGCCAATGTATTGGTCTTCAACCAAACCCAGTAAGCACTCAGTTGATACCACTAACATGTCTCATAAGTGTGTACAGATTTTGCCAACATAGGGTGTTGCTGGCGTAATTGAGGTGTGCCACTTGCGATGCTCTCCACCTAAAACGGGAACTTACCCAGAGTTCTGGTTTTGCATGTTTAATATGTCACCCTAGTCTCCGAGGCTTTAAGTTTTATTAACAATGGGTGACATGCCTCGATTATGCAATATTCTCCTGCAGAGTTTTAATCAGAGTGAACTACATGCCGCAGCTGATTTACTTTATTTCAAGTCGTCTTCATTGGTAATGGGCTTGTTTAGAAGCTGTAATACTTAACTGGAATGCAAAATGCTTATTTTATTTTCTGGAGATGTGTGAACACTACTCGCTAATGCAATGCTTGGAGAGTTTGATTCACATACGGGGTTGGGAAAAATAAGGTTCTGCTGGTGTTCCTGATGTTGCTTTACACCTAAAATGGAAACTTACCCAGCGCTCCTTTATGCCATCGGCATAATATGTGCATTAAGCACGCATCACCCTATGCTTCTGACAGTTTTGGTAAAACTTTGATCAAATTATTGTTCTGCCATTATGAGTTAGATGCTTTAATGCAATGAACTCAGGCCATTATTAGCCTTTCAGGAACTTATTTCCTGAAAGAAGATGTCTAAGAACTAAGAATGCCATCAATGTCCTAAATTCTATTCTCAGATTACCATATAATTGCATTGTTAAACCAGAAATGTGATTACACTTAAACATGATCACCCGAATGATCGTTAAATGTGTTGTACAACTCAATAAATGTGAAATGACAACTTGTAAATTCCTTCCTTGATGTCTGTCACGCCTCACTGTGCCCGGAAAAGCAGCAAATGGGCAATCATGGTTTTATTTTGCAGGGCAGCCCTTCAGTGAGGAATCCAATCAAACTAGACACTTAAAGATGAAGCTTGAGTTTAAGGTACAGGGAGGGGGTCAGTCTCCGTACAGTTGGATTGCATTTGCCCATAAGTGGAGAAAGGCTGCCACAGTGCAATATTCATTATTTCTGAGCTAGAGTGGAAACCAGACATGTAAAACCAAACCTGGTAAAAGCAGGCAGATTCCGCAGTAATCCCTTATAAATGCCTCCAGCAATTATACGGACTGTGGCATTTACACTTTTTCAAATACACAGTAAAATAAGGTGTGAAGGCCTTTTTGTCCGCGTCATTCACTTTATTTTAATGCTATATTTTAGTAAAGTTGAACATTGCAAGGACAGGACCATTTGAATGGTCCAAATAGAAGTGTGTCATTTCTGCAAATTAGATCTCAAAAGCAAATGACCCACAACGTTACTCATCCCGCTGTACACAATGCAGTTGTCTCTGTTGTCAGTACCCTACCTTCAGATACAGCTGACCCAATATCCGCCCCCCCCACCCACAAAGTGTGTATGAAATTAGCTCAATGGGCTATGAGCCTGATGGCTCTCCTGTCATAATGTATTGCGCTCCCAAACAAACAAAATAAACAAATGATGGCAAAGCAAGACACAAAATTGGAAATACAATCACTACTTCTCACTGTGGGAGAAGTAGTGATTGTATTTGTTACACTCAAAATGACACAGATTATTGATGCAGCTGTCTTAGCGAGGGATCGGGAAGGGGCAATACCAGAGATGTTGAACTATTCCACGCTTTGCTGACTTCAGAAAAATATCCTGAGACACATGCGTAGGTTTCCCAAAGTTCACTCTCCCTTAAGTAGTGCGCCCCCTTTCCACATGACCTCATGTTTAGTCATGCGCTTGACTCGCAGTGGAGGATGGAGGACTGCAGATGAAAGGGTCGAATATTCAGTCATTTCATGCCTACCTATGAATGAACCATTAGGAAAAGGTCACTGGGGAGGGAAGTGGTTGGTTGCCTTTTTTCTCCAGTGACAGTCTCTATAGAAGAAGACACACTGAAACACCAACAACAATTGGTGGATCTTCTGCTGGGATCATGCGGCTGCTTTCTGGCGTGGCAAAGCCCTTTTCAATTTTTTTTTCTTTTTTTTTTGATTTTTTTAAATACGATAGCTCTGGACTTCAGACTTACACGTGGCTCAGGCAGACAATCCTTGGAAACAAAGAGTTAATTACCATAAACCTAAAGCACAGCAAACCGCACAAATGTCACTACATCACTACAACAACAAAACAAATCACACATAGCTTTGCACAACAGAACACGACGGCTACCGACCGAAAACCACACCTAAGCTCAGCAAATAGTGCTAACCGAACTGAAGCTGCCAACAGCACATCACTGCTCTCTTGCACTTTTCCCGCTCGGTCCCACTAACTCACCCCCACCCCTTTCCTTTTTGAGAGCTGCCAGAGCGTCAGATGACCACTCCAGTGGTGATAGTGCGCGGTATAAATATCCTTTAACATTAACATTAACATAAACAAAGCAACATGAAGGAGTGTTTAAGAGGAGTCATGCAATCACAAGCACAGGGTATGCTTCAAACCCATGTGATGCAATGCAAACTAAATTACAATAGTAAAAGCGGAAAGGTTTAAAAACAGACATGTAGCTTAGGCTCATTCTAGCCAGTCCAAGTGGACGCTCTTGTGCACCAACTTTGAGGTGGTGACATTATTGCATAAAGGTCATGTTGCCACCAAATCCCCACACTAGTCAAACCAGGAATGGCAAAGTCTCAGTGACAGGGAGAGGAGCCAAATGCACCAAGACTCTAAAGTAAAGGGTATAAACAGTTTCTTAAGAACACTGAAACCTACAGTTAAATCAAATAAAGAATAAACAGAATCAGTTCAAACAGTCAACACACAATGTAGGGTGCATTTAGTACAGCATATGCGTATATACAGTACATATATGTAGCAATCAAATAAAAGAAATAGCCTGCTTAGAACCGGTGTCGTTTGGCTTTAGGCAGACAATGGAGGGTTGTCAGAGATGACGTCACATGTGTGTAGTTATGGAGTAACAGTAGCCTTGATGCTGTGCTCTAGGAGGGAGGCCAAGGAATAGGCAGTTGCCATAGTTCCAGCAAGGGTACATTAGTATGCAAACAACAGTCACTTTGCCTGCAAAGGACATGAAGGAGAAGATTTGCTGGTACCAGCACAACTAGTAGGGCCAAACTCATCACTGCTGTTTCGTTGCATTTTTACGCAGCATTTTTTATTTAATTTTTAAACTTGAAGGTTAGTTGGGGGTTGGAAGAGGCATGGTGGGTGTAGAATGGAATATGGGGGGCTTGCCGTTTATAAAAATGTAATGGGAATTGCGGGGAGATGGCTCTGATGAGTTGGCCACTTATGAGCTGCACCAGATCCAATTTGCCTGCGTTCATTGAGCAGAAAGAAAGAGGAGCTGACGGCAAAGCTCGCTTGGGACTTGAGGTTGATATCTTGGTCGATGAATCGTAGTTCTTCCACAAAATTGGCTGGTGTGGGGCAATTTTCCAGAATATCCAGACATAAAGTATGATGATCATGATCTCAGCCAGGAATGTATGGTCTGGAATGAGGAGAATAGAGGAGGTTCTGCATGGAGCGTACATTTAGTCAGTGAATCTGAAAGGAACAAGGAAGGTGGCTAGCAGGCAGAGGTATTTGCTGCAGATTAGGGGTGATAAGGCTGGGCCTTGCGAATGCCATATGTGATAGGAACAAGAGGAGAGAGGAGAGCAAAGAGATGGTTCTTCTACATACTGTGGGCGAGGAAAGAGTCAACACAAAGTAGTACAGTGGCCTGGAAATTGGTGACTTGTGTGACCCAAGAGGGTTTCATGGCCAACATTGTCAAATTCTGCTGATAGATCCAAATGTTTAGGGCATTTATGGCAATCAAATTTGCAGTGAATCAAATATCACCCAAAAGGTATGCAACAACTGACAATGAGTCTCTTCTGTGCCTGAAACTTGCCTGGTGGGAATCAAGTTTGAAGTTGCCTTCAATGTAGGACTGGAGTTGGCCATATGGAACCTTCTCAAGTAGTTTGGCAGGGCGAGGTAGGTTTGAGATAGTCTTGTAGTTGGAGAGGGTGGTGTGATCCAGGTTGGCCGTCTTCAAGAGATAGATAACCACATCTTCCCAAAGTGAGTCAATGATTTTTGATATCTAGTGTGTAGTGTGAGTTTGTAGATTGGAGTGCTTTGAAAATTCTCATTAATCACGGGCTATCGGTGAACCGGGGGCATTGCATTTTGTTGAAAATGGTCTCAAATTGAGTGCGTGAAGCCAGAGAAGACAGGAGGTTGGAGTATATGGGGAACTTGTAAAGAGCATGAGGGACTAGGTCCATTGCTGTTGCAGGTGGTTCGTTATATTTAACCAGATAGTGGGAATTTTAAATTTTAAGAAGTGTACCGCATCATTCCAGAGTTTTTTTAATTCGGCTAATGCTGCTGTTTCAAGTCAAAGGCAGGAAAATAATCCAGTTGCTTGGCGAGTTCACACAAAATGAGGATGCTTCTATGTATGCTGCACCAAACAGCAGAATTTCCAGGTGACATGCGGACCCTCTGTCTGTGGTTCTCTTTGGGCATAGTCGTAGAGACTTTTGTTAAAATGACCTTTCCTATGCAGAACTAAGTGAGCGATGTGTATGACTTTCAGGGCTGTTTGTCAGCCAGTTTAATACATTTAAAGTTGGGGGAATATGCTCTTTTAATTCCAGGTGTTGTAGAATTCTTGCACAATATTTTGAACAAGCAATATCTTGGCAATTTGGCATGGTGGGGCCACCATAGGAGCGAGTCGGGTTAACCAAGATGGGAGAAGATAAAGCAATGATTGCCGTCATGCTGTGCTTAAATGACAAGACTAGGCACATACACGGAGGGATTCCAAGATGGATGAAGGAAAAGGATCTGTGTTTCACCACTCCTTAAAATCCCAGCAGGTTCACTCAGCTTTCATCTTTTGGAGATCGATAGCATAAGTATCATTGACTTGGTAACAATGGACATCTGTTATTCAGTGCCACGCTACCTCTGGGTGCTTTACAAATACATGTTATCTCTGTGTGGTCAGTGAGAGGTCAGAGTATTTGAAGACACCTCATTTCTTTAAGGTTTCTGTCAAAATGTGAATGTGCTAAGTACAATTGTTCAAGTAAAAGGCTGAGTGAAGCGAGTGCTGCTTCTGTATAGCAGGGCCTCTGCTTTCTCAGGACAGACTAGACGGAGGTTTAGCATCATGAAGTGGTCTGTAAGACATTGTGGTTCGAGGCTAGTGGAAGGGGATTTGAAGGTTTTGAAAATGGTTCAAGTGTTGCCTTTTTGGTTGTAGCAGGTTAAACCGAACAGGTATATCAGTGTAACAGGATGACTCAGGTAAATGTTAAAAGGTATGGCGGAACGGGTGCCCCCTATGGGGGCCTCATACACCCCTAAATGGCAGTGGGAACTGTAGGGGGCATACATATGATCTGAGACATGTTGGAAAAGAAGGTGATCCCTTTCATTACAGGTTCATGGACACGTCTCTAATCGAGTCTTTAAATAAGGATGGAATGCTCACTTGTAGGCTAAAACAAGAACAGAAAGTCCTGCTAATGCACCTGTTTCTATATGGATAATTGTACTGATCCATGCACTCTTCATGGTCTGAAGCCCTTCTGTGCATGGTCTGGAATGTTGTTCGGTTTGTTGACCTGCGGGCACTGTTTGTAGGTTACCATATCAGCAAGCCTAGCAGATCATGAATTGTTGGTTTTCATTCTGTAGTTGTTTAGATCTTTGAGTCGGGAGAGATTTTCAAAGTAGAGATTTCAAATCTGAACTTTTTAAGGGCAAAGGAGAGGAGGCCAGAGCGGAAGGCAGTGCTAAGGGGGGTTTGTGTTGCAAAGGCTGATATAAAAAACGCCGGGATACTTTGATAAAGGCTGGGGGCAAAGGGCCAGCAGAGGAGCCTGCTCTCCAGCTGGAAGTTGCAAGCTTTTAGAATTTTGAAAACGAAAGAGGGAGGAAAGGGTTAAGGGATGCCTGTGGGATAGGAACGTCGGAGTGTGTGTATAGGAGGAGCACTGTGTGGCTCTCAAGGAGGATGTATTGTGTAGGTCATACCCTTCTCTGTTGAAATGATGAGCAAGGCAAATGTACTATAATCGAGTGTTTTATGTATTTATTGGTTGTCAACTGGTTTAAACCTACATCTGCAACGATATTTAACATGTTCTATGCATGATAGCAATATGACAACACATACATATTTTGCTGTTTTAAATGTTTAAAAAGTCTTAAGGAATTGTGGGTTTTTTAACATTAATAAATAAAAACATTAAAACAATGATTATACTTTAAAAGAAACAACAATTACTGGAGCCAGGTAAAGCATCGGAACGTGTCCTTCCTCCAAACCAAAAACCAGGTTCAGATATTGTTTACGTGCCAGATTAAGCATAGGGCACACAATGAATACATGTACAGCATCCTGGACCCCATAGTGACGAAGAGGACATGCACGTTTCGTGTAAACCACATTGCTCCAAGAACCACGTATTTCAGCTGTCCTACGTAAACCAATCGCCAAACCTGTCTATCAGGGAGTTCCCCTAGGGAACGTTTAAAAGCATAGGACGAATGCCCACAACAGGTGTGGGGTCACAATGGTCCCACCGAGATGCCTGATCTGACCTCCAGCCTAATAGCGTCAGTAGCACTGGATTCACGAAGAGAGAACACAGACTTCCCTGCTTTGCTTTCAATTGTCTGTACATTGTCCAAGTTGCACCTAGAGTAACATTCCCAGCCATTTAAATGAATGCCCCAAAAGTTGCACATATTGAATCAAAGCGCCTGCCATTCCTGCGTTTTCGTGATTTTCGTGAACACCTTCTCTAGCAAACGTGTCCTCTTAGCAGTGGTAATTGCAAAGTAAATTATAACCCGACCCGTTTTGAACCTGATGATTTGGGATTCCTATTACGTTCACAGAAACGTGTCTACTTCTGGCTATTCTGAACGACTTTATTGCTTTCTCTTTCTAAGTTTACTTGCATGCAATGTGTGCCCTGGGCCATGGAATATTGATACATTTGGCAACTTTCTGAAAAGGCCCTTACTCTAAGCATTGCAATCATTAGAAAAGTGTGCTCTCGTTGACTGGTTTCGTTTATATTTTCACTTTGGGGCTCATTATGAGTTCCACTGCTGGAAAGAAAGCTGGTAATTCTGGCACCAGCATTTTTTCTGAACAGGGCAAACACAGATCTGCTGCCGGGAGCAGTGGTGTTAGGGAGAATTCTCAAACGTGCTAATTCCTCTCTACCTTGGAGACCCCCAGCTCTTTTGCTGAACTTTGGGACTTTGTACTTTTAATTCTAATTGTTTTCTGTGTTTGTTTCTCTTGGTTATGGAGTCTAATCAACTCCCTAGGCATCATCCTTTTCAATTGTGTCACACAGCACCCTCAGTGCAGTGGCACATAGAAGCCTTTTCAGGCTTTCCCAAGGTTTAAATACCTTCTCTGGGATAAACTACTGTTTCCCAGAGTAAGTAAAGTGACATTGACTTTGCTAGTCTTTTTAAATTCCTAGACCCAGCACACCCTATCTTACAATAGAGTGCTGGAGGGGTTACTTAGTATCGCCTGTTTCTAGATACTCATGTAGCAGTCAAATGCTACCCTTTCTTCTCAGAATGGCTGGTGGCAGTGATTTTACAACAAACTACCATGCTTTTTCCTGATCGTGAACACTGGTAGAGTTACAAATCGTGGGAGGCATGTTTTTCATGATGGCGTTCGAGCCCCCTCTGTAAAAACAGGTCCCGGTCTTCTTTTTTCGCCATTTCTTTGTGGAAAGGTCCTTCTAGAGTTTTGCTCTGCGTGCCAAACCAGGTTTGGTCTCTTTGTTCATTTGACTTTGGCGGGCTTCAGGAGTGAAGACCGCCTCTGGCGTCCGAGTGTCTGGGGTGGGCAGGAAGTGAGGGAGGTGCCAGAAACTTGCTGTGCTTAGTCTCCTAGAAGATCCAAATGCACTCTGTGGTGATTGGTTGGCTGACTGTCCGGCAAGGACTGCCACCCTACTGGTTGAGTGACAGCTAGGCTGGAATGAATGGGAGAGATCTGAATAAAAGGTGAGTCTCTTGTCTTGGAAGGCAGAGTTAACCACTGGAACGAAGGAACCGAAGAAGAGCTTGAAGAAGACGACCTGGACCTTTCGTTTGCCCGGTGAAGCCCTGCTGCAGGTCCGAATCGCCAGGTTCACATCAACAGAGAAGCCCCTACAAGGACGACTTCTCCCTTTGAGTTGGTAGGACCAGTCAACTCGACAGTAAGCCACCTGGATACCAATCTCGGAGCTGGTTGCATTTTCCTCAGAGTGCTGCAGGGATCCATATAACCAGGGAGAGGGAAACCAGTTTGTGTGCTTTACTACAGCTACCGGAATTGAAGATTTGCCAAGTACCAGCTTTTGGACCAGTCCCAGTGCATTGCAGGATTCCCCGATTTCCTCCCTCTTGGCCACATGACTGCGGCACAGGAACAGCGAGATCTGAAGGAACTGCCGGGAACAGAAGTCAGCTGCATCTTTTTCTTCATTGCAAGGTACTGTGAAATAAGACTGAGAGTACTTACCTCTCGCAGTGAAAGTGCTTGAAACTTTTGCAACTCGCAGGCATAATCAGCTTGTGATCCAACATATGAGTCTTCTTTTTTAAAACTACTTCCGAGAACTTTTGCAGAGACTTTACCGTTTGCTTAACAGAACCGCTTTATCCTATCCAAGACTTTAGCCCATTGACTTTGGCCTAGTTTATAGAATTGAATTGACTCTTCTGATGAACTCAAAGTATTTGCACGGTCTAAGAATAATTGTAACCTTTTTATGTTCTAATAATCTTTGCCTTTTACTCCTCTTGAAAAGTATCCTGAATTAGTATTGAAATATATTTGTTTGTGATTATATTGCCTCCTTCTTATGAATGTTTTATAACTGACAATTAAATAAATTAATAAGTTTTTAACAAAGAAACCTTGAGTGTAAGAGTTTATTTGAAAACTTGTGATTGTAGACCTCTGTGTAACATCATTACTGCTCACATTCCCCTCTTGAGATAAGCCTGGCTGCTCAGCTCCGCTCCCAAAAACTGTGTAGTACAGACTTATACAAAAGGTTGGTTTTGCTTACACCTGTATTCCTAGTTGTGTGTAGTGGTCCCAAAGGGTACTGCATACAAACCTTGCCTAACAAGTGGTCTAATGGCAGGCCTGACCTTCCGGAAGTTCAGGCCTCTACCTGCAAATAAATGCCAGAAACACTGGTGCCAGTAATTCAAGCAATTCATGGAATGCGGACTTAACAGCATCGCCGCCTCCGGTAATACCGGCATATCGGGCGGCAGAAACAGTAAGGCAGTTTTGCCCATACTCCGACGAAATTACTAGCGGGAAACCGTCAAAACTGTATTGAGGGTCAATGTATTGGTCTTCAACCAAACCCAGTAAGCACTCAGTTGATACCACTAACATGTCTCATAAGTGTGTACAGATTTTGCCAACGTAGGGTGTTGCTGGCGTAATTGAGGTGTGCCACTTGCGATGCTCTCCACCGAAAACGGGAACTTATCCAGAGTTCTGGTTTTGCATGTTTAATATGTCACCCTAGGCTCCGAGTCTTTAAGTTTTATTAACAATGGGTGACATGCCTCGATTATGCAATATTCTCCTGCAGAGTTCTAATCAGAGTGAACTACATGCCGCAGCTGATTTACTTTATTTCAAGTCGTCTTCATTGGTAATGGGCTTGTTTAGAAGCTGTAATACTTAACTGGAATGCAAAATGCTTATTTTATTTTCTGGAGATGTGTGAACACTACTCGCTAATGCAATGCTTGGAGAGTTTGATTCACATACGGGGTTGGGAAAAATAAGGTTCTGCTGGTGTTCCTGATGTTGCTTTACACCTAAAATGGAAATTTACCCAGCGCTCCTTTATGTCAACGGCATAATATGTGCATTAAGCACGCATCACCCTATGCTTCTGACAGTTTTGGTAAAACATTGATCAAATTATTGTTCTGCCATTATGAGTTAGATGCTTTAATGCAATGAACTCAGGCCATTATTAGCCTTTCAGGAACTTATTTCCTGAAAGAAGATGTCTAAGAACTAAGAATGCCATCAATGTCCTAAATTCTATTCTCAGATTACCATATAATTGCATTGTTACACCAGAAATGTGATTACACTTAAACATGATCACCCGAATGATCTTTATATGTGTTGTACAACTCAATAAATGTGAAATGACAACTTGTAAATTCCTTCCTTGATGTCTGTCACGCCTCACTGTGCCCGGAAAAGCAGCAAATGGGCAATCATGGTGCCCAGTTTTATTTTGCAGGGCAGCCCTTCAGTGAGCAATCCAATCAAAGTAGACACTTAAAGATGAAACTTGAGTTTAAGGTACAGGGAGGGGGTCAGTCTCCGTACAGTTGGATTGCATTTGCCCATAAGTGGAGAAAGGCTGCCACAGCGCAATATTCATTATTTCTGAGCTAGAGTGGAAACCAGACATGTAAAACCAAACCTGGTAAAAGCAGGCAGATTCCGCAGTAATCCCTTATGAATGCCTCCAGCAATTATACGGACTTTGACATTTACACTTTTTCAAATACATAGGAAAATAAGGTGTAAAGGCCATTTTGTCTGCGCTATTCACCTTATTTTAATGCTATATGTTAGTAAAGTTGAACAATGTAAGGACAGGTCCATTTGAATGGTCCAAATAGAAGTGTGTCATTTCTGCAAATTAGATCTCAAAAGCAAATGACCCACAACGTTATTCCTCCAGCTGTACACAATGCAGTTGTCTCTGTTGTCAGTACCCTACCTTCAGATACAGCTGACCCAATATCCGCCCCCCCACCCACAAAGTGTGTATGAAATTAGCGCAATGGGCTATGAGCCTTTTGGCTCTTCTGTGACATTGTATTGCGCTCCCAAACAAACAAAATAACCAAATGATGACAAAGCAAGACACACACTTGTAATTTTGTACAGAAAAAAGCGCAGTCAAATGCATATGTTTTGACTTGTTACAAACAGCTAAATAGTTGCACTGCATAACTGGGACCTAGCAATAATCAGTACAACGGATACATAAGTCCCTTGCCTCCAAGATACTTGGTGCAGTTCCCTGGCCTGGGGCTTAGAGAAACATTTCTGCGATTCAGGCTGAAGACCCCACCAATAGGTGAGATCATCAACACCAGGAAAGGTAGACAGAGTTCAGATGATGTCTGTAGATATTGTAAGTAACGAGCAAAAGAACATTGGGTACATATTTTTGTTTAATGTAATGGAGTAAGAACATTGCTTTGCCGTTATCTTAGACAATGTTTAATCAGTATCAGATATTTCATCCTGGGCGTTTTCTTGGGAGAGGGTGCTAGTTGGAAGTCAAACCCCACTTAAAATAGCCACTGCGAAATTCATAAAAGCTGTTCTCGACAAAGTGGGTTCATTGAAATACATTTTGTCTAGACTGCCTAAAGAAACCAGGTCTTATTTCCATCTTTGTATACATCTTTTATATGCAAATAAGGTTTGCAGTACATGGAAAACTTCTTTGTGTTACTGTACTATTTCTGTTTCTTGTTTTCCTTTCTTTTTTTTAATAATGATGTTAACACTTGGAAAAGGTTTTCTTTTGTAAAACCATAGCACAATAAAATATATGCCAAATAAGAAACAAGTCAGGCACGAAGCGCTCGAAGGAAATCATGTCTTGGTTTGGCGTAAACCCGTCCAGTCGTCTTTTTTTTATTTGGCATAGAGCGGGCTGCACCTGTACCCAAAAAGTTAGTAATATCTTCTATGGTGCGTTGGTGGTGTCAATATTTCTCAGTTCTAAAAATCCACCATTATGTAAATCTCGATTTGAATCTAGATTTGCTTTTGGAAACTGCCCTAAAATGATATAGGAGGTTTAAGTAGAGTAATTTCGAGGCTAGGGAGCATGTCGGCAGGCTAAGAAAGGGTGACTTGTGAAAGTTTGGGTCTTGGGGATAATTTTGTTTTTTTCCAAATGTTTTTCTTTGATCTACATTCATTTTCAGGTGGCAAAAAAGAGTAACTACTTAAAACTATAATATATTGATTGTGGCGTTATATACCCAGTCCACGGGCAACACCAGGGGGTAAAGGCCCATGGCCCCAGTTAATGGCACACTCCGATTAACTTGGGACTAGGGCCATTATTACCCCCTGATGTTGCCAGTGTAACGGGTACATAAGGCCATTAGCACCCCTGGTTACCAAAGCGCCAAACCGGGGTGCTAAAAAAAGGATTTTCCTTCCTACAATGGGACACTGCACACGTCCCGTTGTAGGAAGGAAAATCTTTTACCACCATGGCTGCCATGGAAAGGGAAGACGGGCTCCATACAGAGCCCCTGTTCCCTTTACATGGCGGCCATGGGAAGCTGAGATGAAGGTGCGGCTGTGGCGGCGAGGGCCGCCGTGGCCTGCCGTGTCCAAAATAAGGTAAGTGGGGGAGGGGTTAATAAAGAAAATAAATGGGGATGGAGAGTGGGGGGAAGATGGCAGTGGGGGGAGCCAGCCGCTTGGTGGCTTGCAACACGGGCTTACACCAGTGGTATAAGCCCGCGTTCCTAGGCACCTGATTTTCACCCCCCCACCCCCCACGGCCCAGGGTGCTAATGCTGGTTAGGTGAAGTGGAACATTTTAAGTTAATTTAGTAAGCAATCTGTGCTTTTAATAAATAAATAAAATTAGAGTTATAGCTTCCCAAATTGACTTAAAATATTTGGGAGAGGAAAATTAGGGAGCTATTACTGTTTAGGGGGGGTAAATGTGCTTGAAAAAGGTTTATTTCATTAATTACATTGAATAACAGTGCACATGAAAGACAGAGGGAAGACCATGCTTGTTTACTATTGCATTTGTTTTGATTGGACACGCTTTTCTCGATTCACTCCTGATATTATCAGGGAAGATATCTTCATTATCGCCCCACTCTCTTCTTCGTCACAGTACCTAATTAGTAATCCTACCTGAGCCTCTACATCCCTCTTCCTCATCCTGTACTGAATAGTAATCTTATCTATGTGCTCTCATATCCTTCTTCCTAATCCTAGTACTGAATAGTATTCTTATCTATATAGTCTCACATCCCTCTTCCTCATCACAGTCCCCAACTACTCCACCTCACTCTTCCTCATCACAATACCGCATTACCACCACGTCACTCTCGCTTGTCACAGTATCCCACTACCCCCAACTCACTCTTCCTCGTCATAGTACCCCACTACCACCACAACACTCTTTTTCGCTGCAGTCCACCACTACTACCACATCACTCTTACTAATCACAATATCCAGCTACCACCAACTCACTATTCCTCATCACAGTCACCCACTACCACCACCCCACTCTTTGTCATAACAGATGCCCACAACCACTACATCACTATTCTTCATCACAGTACCCCACCACCATCATGTAACTCTTCCTTGTCCATACCCTACTACCACCGCTTCACTCTTCCTTGTCACAGTATCCCACTATCACCAGCTCACTCTTCCTCATCACAGTACCACACTACCACCAATGCACTCTTCCTCCTCACAGACCCCTCTGCCATTAATTCACTCTTCCTCATCACAGTACCCCAATACCACCAACATCCTCTTCCTCTTCAGAGACACCGACGACCAACATGTCACTCTTTCTCACAGTACCCCGCTACCACCACGTCACACTTCCTCATCACAGTCCCCCACTATCACCATAGGGGTTTGCGGTTGGGTTAAAAACATAGAGAAATGGGAGGGCTTGGTGGGATGTCCCCCCAAATAAAACATAAAGAATTCTGTGATTTGTTTTGATGGATTTCTTTCGGTAACAAGTCCATCGAAAAAAATGTTTTCGGTAAAATCCCTTCAATCCCTCACACTACAACTAAAGGATAATCTAACAGAAAGCTCCTTCTCCAGCAGAATGTCTCCCTTCTCCTGATGCTTCGATAGGGTTTAAAAGAATGCTCTCTTGCAGTAGAAATGCCAGGAGGAATGATTCCCTTCCCTTGGCTTGCAGGTAGGTTTCACGCAGCCTTCACAAAATTACACATCCAGGAGAATGGCCCCATTCTACTGGTGGAGATCTATACAGGTTCTAATAAAACCAGGAGGAATTACTGCCATTCCCCTGGTGTCTCTAGCATAAATCCCAGTTTGGGACCAGGAGAATGCCTCCCTTCTCCTGACATTCCTTGGCAAAGTTCACAACAAGGCCAGGGGGAATGACCCCCTTCTCCTGGCATCTCGAGCACAATTTCCAGTTTGGGTCCAGGAGAATGCCTCCCTTCTCCTGGTATTTCTTGGCAGAGTTCACAACAAGGACAGGGGGAGTATGTCCCAAGAGCTTTGGCCCCTTCTCTGGGAGAATGACTCCCTTCTTAAGGTGTGAACTTAAGGTTCTTTCTTACAATCCTCCGCTTGATGTAAACTTTGCCACTCTGATTTGGTGTTAGCACAGTTTCGTATCCTTCTTTGTGGATCACTGGATTTAGTGCCACCACTACGAGGAGGGCATTCTCCCTGCTTGCTCAGTTCCTTTTTGTTGGGGTGACAGACCCTTCTCTGGTGGTTAGTATTCTTATTACTGCCACTGCAACGAGGACACTCTCCACAGATGATTATTTTACAATTGTTGGGTTCTCCAACCCATCTCTGGTGGTCAGTGGACTTATTGTCACCACTGACACAAGGAAACTCACCTCGGATGCTTGGTTTGCACTGATTGGAGTCCTCATCCCATCTCTGGTGGTCAGTGGGCTTATTGGCACCACTGCAATGAGGCAGCTCTCCTCTGATACTTGGTTTGTAGTGGTTTAGGGTCTCTGACCAATCTCTGGGGGTCAGTGGGCTTATTGTCACCACTGTGATGAGGAAGCTCTACTCAGATGATGGGTTTGTATTGGTTAGGATCTCTGACCCTTCTCTGGTGGCCAGTGGGCTTATTGTCGCCACTGCAACAAGGAAGCTCTCCTCGAATGCTCGCCATACAAGTATTAGGGTCTCCGACCTGTCTAGTTTCCACCTCCGGTCTCTCGAACCTCACATTACCTTCTGAGGGATTTCAACAAACCACCAGGAATTCCTGGGACTGGGGGTTTTCTCTTGGAAAACTCCTTCCGTGCCTCAGTGGCGTTCCCCGCTCTCCTCTTATCCGTTCTGTCCACAGTGTTTGAAACTCCCGCTGGTTTCTGCACCTATTGCCTCTATTGGCTGGGTTTGACAGTTTTGTTAGTCCATCGACTTATACCATGTTGCTAGTCCCGCCGTGGTGGATTGTAAAAGTCCTTTGTTCCTGTTAATAACTTAATCCTCATGCCTCCTTGGGGCCACCTTGTATGAGTACTGGCACCACCAATGACCTGCATGTCTCCTGTACTCTTATTCATCATAGTACTTCTGGCTTTGGCTTTATCCCCAGTGTTACAACAATACATATGTTTACTTTCAATGAAATGGTTCTGAACACTGGGGAGGGCTAGGGAATGTTGGGGAGTGACAATATTCAATGGGCTGTACCCCATTTGATCCTCCTTGGCCCCAGAGGAGGAGTCCCACCCCATGGGGTCCTCCCGCATTAAACCACCACTAGGGGACTATGGGGTAGTGGCCACACCTCCCTAGCATCTTGGGAAAGAGCACCCCTTGGGGCGAAGTGACGACACCTTGTGAATTGTCACAACACACACACATATACCACTGACATAATAAATCCTAACACACTGCAAACATTTTATTTGGGCCACTCTGCATGGTCTTGGGTGGCCTTTTTTTAATCCACTCTGCATATTGCAGATACAAGGCTACTTATGAATAAAATATTCCCTCACTTGGTATAAAAACTGTTTAATTAGTGAGAAATGCTCCCTCTTTCTGTAAATAAATCCCCTGTGGGAACGGGTATAACACAACAGTTCCTGGCTACTTTGCATGAAATCAAAGAAAAATCTGGAAACATACTATCCATGGATGTTTACATTTAACACATACAATGATGCAAGCACCCAACTGGGTTCAGTGCTCATGTCATTTGTCACACTACCCAGCCTAAAGTAAAATATCTGCAAACTATGAGTCATGCATACTCATTTTGACAGCCTTCCTGTTTGGTTTTGGAGCTACGGTTGTTCTGCTGTACCAGATCACAATTTCTTTTACTGCATTTGTTGCGTTTCTCAGTCGGTACAGAAGAAATGCTTCTGATGGCAACAGTGGGGACACTAGCTCAGAAGGGTGTGCTTTTGGCGGGGGGGCGGATGTGCAGGGCTGTGGGTGCCCCTGCTATGCCATTGAATATGTCATGGTTTCACAGAAGATCAAGAAACAAACCGGAACATCACAGCACTTGTAACCTAATGCTATAGAATCCTTACAGTCACTTCTCTAGCATTCCCTCCCAGTCCACACAAACACAGTAACATGGAACTACATTTTATATAGAATATATGCAACTGAAAATCAGGAATATTCTAAACATCATGCAAAAGAACCCCAAAGCACACCTACTTAATATGTTCCTACTGCACCAAAAAAAAAAATGAATCTTGACACTGGCAAAGAAAATAAAAAAGCAAAGAAAATGGGAAAGAAGTGTGTTCAGGTGATGAGGTGGCGCAGAACCGGATGGGAGGAAGGCTGGTGACAGAAAGAAGGCGATAGAAAGATAGAAACAGAAAAGGGTGTGTTGGGGCGATGAGGAAAGATGTGATGCAAACTTGAGAGATGTGGAACAGAGGTGTTTGGGGTAAGCAGTGAAATCAAGAAGATATACACTGACAGAGAAGCAAGTGTAACATAAGAGAATGGTGGAAGGGAAGAGTAGGAGAGGAAAAAAGGTACAAGGGGAAGTGAACACAGAAAACCTTCTCTGGAGGAAGGGGAGGGTGTCAGGAGAAGAAGTAAGCAAGAACACCCCTTGATAAGGAATGGAGTGCATGAAAAGGATGGAGAGAAAAAGGTAACCAAGGTGGTAGTTGGGGATAAACCCAGATGGAGGCTGCTGGTGCCGTGGTGAAGCGATGCTAAGTGGATAGGAATCCCAGAGAAGGGGGAAGGACTCACCTTAGGAGGAGGCTATCAGACTCATTTAGGGTGAGGGGGAACAGCAGATTCACAGAAGGTACTGTCCTTTGGTCTGTGATCTGCCCCAGTGGTCTTTTTGAAGGTCTTAGCTCTTTTGTTGGGGATGCTCCATATCCTGATGACAGGCTCATTCTCCTTCCCTTCTTTGCAAGGGCAACAGGTGGTCCCCAATGTTTTCATGCGCTCCTCTCCTTTTATGGATGGGTGCTGAACTTGAAGACGTCCTCCCTTATCCCTTATGCTAGACCAACTCCTTGTGTTTATTGGGGGTACTTATTAACATGATGAGTGGGGCAGTCTCCCTACTTCCCAACAAAGGCTCCCATTTACAATACAGACTTTTGACCCTCTGGAGTAGGGAGTGGACAAAAATCTACCAATGGCTCATCATCCACTGGGATGTGGAATTCACTGTATTTGTTGTCCCCTGTCTCAGACTTCATTACATGCCATTGGTAAAACATGTGATACCTCATGTTTTTAGTAGCGCAACTTAACCATAATGTCCCTTTAACAATGTTTTTTCACTGCATTTCATAGGTTTTTAGTAGCGCAACTTAACCATAACGTCCCTTTAACAAAGTTTTTTCACTAAATATATATAGATATATATATATTCTACACGCTTGAAGCATCTCGCAAAAGGACTATTTGAAATTAAGAATGCAAAGGTAAAACTGTTTTATATGAGAGTATACTCAATATATAATAATAATTCATTTCTCATATAGCGCTACACACACATGGGTCTGAGAGTGCTGAAACAACTGATGCCATTATTAGCCCACATAGTGGTACTCAATTTATCGATCTCGGATGAATGAACGGCTGAGTTGCCCCTGCTGGGATTCACACCTGCCACAGCAGGCTGCTCACCGATATCAGGAGTGAACGCTCAGCTCACTGTGCTGTGTGACTGGCTGCAATATATATTGCTGTAATATATACTGTGCCCTATAATTAACTGAAGTGAATATTCTAATTTTCTTTCAATTTATTTTTCCTTTTCTTTATACTTTCTATTAGATTCTTTTTTCTGGTTCATGATTGATTTCTGAATACAGATATACATTTGGCTATAGGATGTTATGTATAATTGGCAAATAATAGCAATGGCTCTGAACAGGCACGAGAGCAGCATACTCGGGTTAGCCACTGTTAGTCATGGTTATAAGTTATTGTTGGTAGTTATTGGATCAGAAATTGGAAATAATGTTTATGTTTTGTAGTTCAACGAACTATTGAGTTGGTTTAAAGATGTTTGTTTAATTTTGGAATCTATATTTGCACATCAATCTGAACAAAGGAAAATGTGAGTATGGAATGTGTGTAATTGCAAACCAATTTAGACGATAGTAAACACATTAATGATTAGATGTAGAAGACTGTACTGCATTTGGGTTATGAGTAAATGTTTTAGGAGCATACTCTACAGATCCCAAGTCAAATAAGTGTGTATTTAGTGTGAGGAATTGAGAGCATTCACCCCTTCTCCCCGGTGGTGAGCCACCCCCTTTGAGACTAGGGAGGTGAGCCTGCTCTCCAAGGCACCCCCTAAGGGTATGGGCAAGTGGGACCTCACTTGGGGTGATTCCCCTCTACGGGACAATGATTCACATTCTCACAAGGAACTCCATATAACAGTAACACTATCTACCTATAGGGGATTGCCTTCAGTAACAAGTAATGTAACTTCCTTTTGTTTGGCTTCAGGTAATGCTGGATCAAACACAATGCATGGAGGAAAAGGGACCACCCCCTTGGGGTGGACTTGTATGCAACTAGGTTGCATCGATCAGAGAGGAGGAGAGGGAGCCGTACACAGGGGAAGCCCTCTGATGTAGCTATGCCTTTGAGGAGTGGAGCAGTGTGTAGCTGCAGAGCCCAAGGCAATTCCAGAAGGTGAGAACACCAAAGAAAGAAACGGGAGGACCGGTGCAACAAACATCAGTGAATATGCTGTCAGGACTGAGTCTTGGAGACCATCTGATGCGGTGGCATCACCACGGCCAAGATGTGGTGGGCGTGGGGTCTGATCAACAATGCTGAGGCCAGAGGAAACGGAGAGACAAAATCTCCCATCGGCAGACCCACACTGAGTACACCAACTCAGCGAGACACAGAGAGCAAGTCTGCCGTCAAACAGGAAAGAGTAGACGCAGAGTCGAGGAAACCAACCTGTATGAATGCCAAGCTCTGAAAAGCCACCCGTGTTGAGAGATGGTACCAAGGAGGAACAGAGAAAGGGGAGGCAACGGAGGCCACACGCATTAATTGGAAGGCACCGCAAGGTTGACTGGGAATTATTGAGAGAGCATGAATATGTATTTTCGGAAACATTGAGAAAGTTATAAAGTGTACTTGTTGGTGAACATTGGAATTCATTACCAAGAGACTGTGAAAAGTGAATGGAATTAAGTCCCACTATCAATACGAGAGAACTAAGAAAGAGAGACGGGAACCCAATAGAAAGGCCCCAGGAGTGGTGGCTCAACACCTATATTAAAGGTATATTAAACCCCAACCAAAGGATCATTGACTGTAAAGAATCTGAAACACTAAAAGTAAGAGGATAAACTGTAAGAGAGTATGTTCAGAAGAACAGTAAAATGGATATTGAGGACTTTGATAGGTCTTGCACTCTCTGGAGTACCAAGCCTATGAACATATACCATGAGCTACAGTATCTCATGAAAAAGACACTGTGAAGCAAGAAGAATAGTCTCAATTGACTTGTTTCCAGCCAAGTGGAATTACCAGACCTGTGGCATTTAGATAAACTCTGATAGGATGTATTTATTTATTGTACATTTGTAAGGCACTTATACATCAAGTAAAGTGTGTTTCAAAGTGCCCAAAGAGCAACGGGGAGGGACCATGGGAGTGAGAGGCAAAAATAGTAACAATGAAGAGAAAGAAAGAGGTGATTCTACATGTCCTTGTGAGGATTCAGAACGTGAAAGTGCAGAGAGAGAGAAGGAGTGAGGGAGGGAGGTAAGTTCTAGGGGTTCCACGGAGGAAAGTGCTAGGGAGGAAGTTGCAAGCAGCTGTTAAGTGCGTGCAGAGATCAATTGGTAGGCGTGGTCAACTGCCAATACAATAAGTGCAGGACTATGAGAAAGCACAGGCCAGTGAGTGCCAAAAGGCAAGCGTTGGGGGTGGGCGGAGGCTAAAGGCAATTGGGCGGGGGGAGGCCAGGACCCAGAAGGACGCATAAGGGCCTGGTCACCAATCTCAGTGACTGTCGGGTTTAGTAAGGGAGGGTAATGGGGTAGGAAGAGGTGTAAAGGAAAGTCTTGTGGAGCTTTTGGAATTTGAGGAGATCCGGCTCAAGACAGAGAAGAAGGGGGAGGCTCTTCTAGAAGAAGGAGCCAGCCGAGGAAAGACATTGGCCACCAGCTCACTGTTTAGCGAACGATTGATATGTAGAGAGTTGGCACCGGAGGAGCGTAGAGATCTGATGGGAGAGTATTTGGTTAGAGCGAGTTGTAGATAGCATGGTCCTCAGCCCCAGGCAGCCTTATGGATGATGCAGAGGGATTTGAATTTGATCCTTGCAGCAACTGAGAGCCAGTAGAGAGATTTTAGGGATAAAGAGATGCTTTCCCTGGGCTTGAGGCCAAGGATATGTCTTGTAGCCCTATTCTGGATATGCTGGAGGCAACATAGAGAGGAAGAAGGTAGATTAAAGAAGAGGCTGTTGCAGCAGTCCAGCCTAGAGAGTACCAGAGACATTGAGCTTCTGGAGGAAAGTGAGGAAAGAAAGGATTCCTTTGCGGAGGTAGAGTTGAAAGTGGGCCTTCTTGGCAAGGTCCTGGATGTGAGGGAGGAAGGACAGAGAGGAGTCGAATATGACTCCATGGTTTCTGACTCCAGATGAAGGAGAAGGGGGAGAGCCCATAGAGGGTGGCCAGAGTGAAGGGGAGAAAGAGGGAGCAAGAGTCCCAGTGGGAAGGTTCTCAGTCTTGCTGGCGTTGAGGCAGAGATCCTTGGAGGCACACCAGGACCGGATAGAAGGTAGACAGTCAGGAATGATGGAGGAAGAAAGGAGAGGATCAGAAGGAAGTTTGAATAAGAGTTGTGTTTCAGTTACATAACACTGGAAGTAGGCGGAGAAAGCTCAGATACATCTGGCTAAAGGGAAGGTGCCAGTAGATACATATTTGGGAATTTGTTTAGCTAACAAGAAAACAATAAACAATAAATAAGTGGTAGGGTGAGATAGAAATAACGTTTTTGGACAGAGGACATTTTTATTTGGGCTTTTGAAGACAGACAAGCATCCCTAGTTCGTTTTGTTAGGCAGGGAACATCCTTGTAGCAATAGGGCAAATTAGGCAATTTTCCTTATTATTTCAAGAACACACTTAAAATGTGCAACATGTCCAGCTCCTTCTTTTGACACGCCTCATTAGGTAATATCATCATTAATAGGCTTGATGTTGTTTGGGAGAGAGTAACAGCTTTGTGAAACCATACACTTATTAGTTTATATTACAAACTAGGACAGCACAGGATTGGATGTAACCTATCTATATTTCTAACTAATTCTCAAAGGGCGTAAGAATAAGTGCATTCTACATGCCATCGCAGATATCATGGGGCATTTCTGCACCTTTAAAAGAGCATCCCAAATTCACAAGCGGGATGTGCGTTTAAATGCACATAAATGAGGGTCCTACCCCTGTGCCTATTGCCAAATTATGACAGTTATGTTTTGTTTTGGCTTTGGTTTTGGTGCATTTTGGTGGCTCAGCCAAACCATGGCCAAAACCATTGCTATAGAGAAGAAAGCGGGCCAGAAAGCTGACCGTGTGGTTGTCATGATAACTGGAAATGTTGTGGTATAGTTTGGCCAAAGCACTACATGTTATTTATTTTTCTTTTACGTGGATGCCATCATATAGTGGCTTAATTAACACATTTTCTTCCAATCAGGAGTACTGTAAAATGTCACGTGCCTGTTTCACTTTCAAAGCTGGGGCTGTGAAGTGATCTTTCTTTCCTAGCTCCTGTGGGCTACATGTAGGTTTCCCTTTTGGGATACTATTGCCATACAAGCCATTATTTTTTGCAGAGGTGCAGTACCACTGACAACATAAAAAGCTCCTCATAAGAAATCTCATGAGGACATTTGTATGTTGTCAGTGGTACTGCACTTCTCCAATCTCCAATAACACAAGTCGTGAGGACATCTGCAGGATGTAGTTCATTGGAGAATTTCAGTACCAATGACAACATACTGGTGTTCTTGTAAGAAATCACATTCTGGCCTATTTGTTCGCTCCCCATAAATTGGTGGCAGCGAGTCATCACGTGTAGACACACAGGTAGACTAATCCCAACTGCCATATTTAAATCATTTGCATGGCGGAGAGCAAATGTGCATGGCAGAAGGCAGCAGACATGCATATACACTGCCTTATGCCCTGAACTTTTGCACTCTGCTGTACAAAGTGCGTAAACTCTGCCTGCCATGCAAGCCCAACATTTTTCCTGTGGTCATTGCCAGTAGAGATGCACTTCACTGAGCCAAACAACAGGATCCAGCTAGACCACTTGATGTGTGGCTCATGAAATCGCAGCCGTGGCTGGCCCAGAACCACCGGCTATATCGGTGATTGAATGACATCAAATATGATATATTCCTGGTGATTGCAATAGCCAGGCATAGCAGTGCGGTCTGTTGATCTACAGGTCCAGATGCTAAGGGTGTCCCATTGATGACTTCCCCTTTCACCGGATTGGATTGTGAAATGAAAGTAATGGTGTGTTGTGATTGCCAGATGTGCCACCATCAACCAGCACTACACCACAGAAAGGACCGGAACAGAGTCTGGTCCATGTTGGAGACTAATGTCCAATGTGAACAAGGAAGAGATGGTCAGAGGCGGAGAGGGTGCTAAAGAAGGAAGGTGGTCCATCACTGGAGGACTTGTTGATTCCATCTAATCCATCAACAAGTCCATCAGTTTCCCTGAGGTTTGGGAGAGCGAATAGGACAAGTACCCAGGGAATGTTCTGCAGCCCCACAGTAGAGACACAAGCGATGTTGGCACCATGTTTGTTTTTCTACCACAGATAGAGAACCCCGGAGAGCGATGAGTTGCATGGGTTCTTGGCTCACGTCACATGATTTAAGGGGAGCTGATATTGGCGGAGCAGTTCAGATAGGGATAAATGATGTTTCTGCTCTTCTTCTTTCCCCTCAGCATTTGGTAATCAGTGATCAATCCGAAGAACACATACATGAATGCTTTCTCAAAGTCGACAAAACTTTGGCACGCCCCACAATAAGGTGCTAGCAGTCAAATTAAAGAGTACATAACCAATCTTGGCCTTGTCCTGTGAGAAGTGCATAGTTCAGAACAAGAACTAGACCTTAAAATGATTGCAGAATTTGTTTGGGGTCTCTGTCAAATTTCATGGAATTTTTATGGTCCATTGAACTGTCTCTTAAGGAGCCAGTGGCACCCTTAGTCATGATGTCCCATAGTGCAGCATTTTCCTGTGTCAGAGCTGTGAATTCAGATCGCAGGGCCTGGACCTTGTCTCTGAGTGCTTGTATGACTTCCATATAGGTACTGGGGTTGGGGCATCGTAATTTGGTTAGTACCGCATCCCGTTTCTGCTGCGTGCCTGTTCTCTGACAAGTTGTGTCCAGAGTGGAGGTCCACTCCTTGATGGAAACCAGTGGCTAGGACCCATTAGAGATATGTGAGTGCTGGTAGATACTTCCTGCATGCTCTCCACAATGTATCACAGGAAAGCATTTGGGGCCGACCTCCCTGCATCATGGTCAGGCTTCCCTGATTAATGGGAGCAGAGAAACTGCAGACACTGATAGGGAAACCTAGGTGTAGAAGGCCAGAAGCAGGAGGGCAATGCAGGCCAAAAAGAAAAGGCCAGGGGAGGAAAAGCGCTCAGGCCAGAATGATGATGCCAGTAGCAGGGTAGAGACAAGGTTAGTATACGGCAAATAGGAAAAACAGACAGCAGAAAGAGACCATAGGAATAGCAGGAGAAGGACAATGTCACACTGGGGAGGTGGGGGTCAGGCATGAAAAGAAGAACAAGAAGAATGGAGCACGAGCCAAGGGTGACTGGGCGGCAATGTCCCGGGAGTATTTAGATGCACCAAATAGCATGGGAGCAGGACTTAAATAGGTTGCCTGCACGGTCGCAAGGCTTAGCATACCTGGATACATCTCCCGGGCAACAGGAGATGTGCACCACACCGTGCATGTGCCTAATACAGCCACGGGTCTATTGCACAGCAGTGATGGTGGCAAAATGGCTGTGCCCATGGACACAGCGACTGCAGCGTTTCTTGCACTGAGCTGGGTTCTCCGCCTGCCTCCAGTCCCTGTGGTGTGCCCAGCCCAGAGGTGCCAATGCGGATAGATCCGCCAAGGGAAGTGGGGGTGCTAAAGCAAGTGGCACGCATAACAGCTGTGTGTGTAATTGAGTCCTTATGCCCACATTCCCTACAACACAGATTAGAGAGTGAGGGATCTTTATTTAAACCCAGCAAGCACAATGGGAAAATATTTATATGCAATCTCTGCACGCATAGAGGGAATATCTTTCTCTCAAGGCTTTAATATATTCAGGATGATTTTCAGATTTGTCTTATCGCATGGTTAATTGAAAAATACTTGTTAGCCATCAAGAGGGCAATATAAAGGGAAGTTTGCGCTGGATCCACAATGTGGAAAATCCTTTTCTATATCTTTATTTATAAGTAATATATTATAAGTTATATAATCTCCCTTTCATATTCTATGCTATGTTATGTTTCAAGGCTTTTATACTGTCCTAAATTACAGAGCACCTTTCTTGTCTATTTGCGTGATGTTGAAGGGAAACTGAATGTTTTGTGATAGCTTGCGTGCAGGTGGATCCATAATGGGGAACAAAAGATTGGGATTCTAAAAAGGAAGGTGTCTTCAAAATGTGTCTGGCATCAAAGGGATTTTCTTTGTAAAGGAGTTTAGAAGTGAAATATGTAGTTAACAACAAATATATGCAGTGTTGGCTGCATGATGGCAGGAAGATGTGCTCCTCCCACCCAGTTAAGTCATGGCAAATTTTTTACCTGGGGTTACCTTTTACATCTTTCAGTGGTGAAATCCCCTGAATAGTAATTCAGGACTTCCAACCAGAGAGACCAGTCTAGAATAGAGTGTGTGAAAGGTGAATGTACTTGGAGAACTACAGGATAGAAGTGGTTGCTATTCATCTATAGACAGAGTTTATGTTATTTTGCAAAGCCTGAAATTCAGAATGAGGGGGAGTCATGTGAAATTCTGGTAATATATTATCTGTGAGTGCAGTATATGGGTTTATAGTCATAATGTCGAAAAAAAAATGTCGACAGACAAAAATGTCAAAAAAAAAATGTCGAAAATAATAATGTCGACATCCTATACTTATAATGTAAAAAGTCATTTTTTCGAAAAAAAAATGTTGACATTTTTTTTTGACATTATAACTATAAACCCTTAAAACTATCAACACCTCACCCAACACCCCCCTGCCACCCCCCCCCCCCACACCCCCCAACCACCCTTTCACCCCTCATACTCAACACATACCAATTATTTATTTATTTATTTATTTATTTATTCAATAAATAAATAACCTAAAAAAGGATCATTTACTATGGGGGGGTGGGGGGGACCCCGCCCCAACCCCCCCCCTCACCCAACACCCCCCTGCCACCCCCCACACCCCCCCAACCACCCTTTCACCCCTCATACTCAACACATACCAATTATTTATTTATTTATTTATTTATTCAATAATTAAATAAATAAAAATTGTATTTACTATGGGGGGTCCCCCCCCGGGGGGGTCCCCCCCCAACCCCCCCTCACCCAACACCCCCCTGCCACCCCCCCACACCCCCCCAACCACCCCTCATACTCAACACATCATATATATATATATTTATTTATTTATTCATACACTAAATTAAATTTCGAAAAAATATCGAATAATGTCGACATTTTTGTTTGTCGACATTATTGTTTTTCGACATTAATTTGTCGACATTTTGACTGTCGACATTATTGATGTCGACATTATGACTGCACACCCAGTATATGCACAATTTAGAGTTCATGTGCGTGATCTGCGTATGTTAAATGTCTTTTGCCTTAAAGCCATAATCATGGTAGGCGGCCCCAGCTTTGAAACTGCAGCTATGTTAGGAAGTCAAACAGGGCACACAACATGAGGAAAAAAAAGGGACGGCAAATTATTTTTGTAGGCATTAGTAAACAGTGTGTAAAACCATATTTTCACATAATACCGCCTAATAATGAACATTGGCCTAAGCACATTCGCATTGCACTGAAAACCGTGGTCAAATGAACCTGAATGAAGCTGACTTTGTCGCCATTTTAGAATCATCTGCCATTTTGATTAAACTCTTTGCACTGTGTCAACAAGTTGAGGCAGCTGAAGCAGAATGTTTGTCCTGCCCCAAGAAACCTTGGAGCTGAACTGAACTGCAATTTAGATGTTGTCTGCACCAATAGCTTCATCCTTGTTCAAACAGTGGAACTGAATGCTGAACAACTAAAACCGTGTGCCTTTGCAGAAACCCATTGTGTTTGTTTCTTGAAACTGGACTTACTTGACTTACTTGAAGCTGGAGAACCAACGTTACCATTGTATTTTGTGAACAGAAAAACATCTCAAGTGTTTGAAGACAACATTGCTGTATCTGTCATGTGAACCGGGTATGAACTATAGTAAATTGTTAACTTGGAGAAGGGCTGGCCGATGTAACCGGGATTGTGTATAAAAGATGCATGCTTTGTAATGTCCAGCACTCTCTCCCCTCAGGGTGTCTGCTGGTACACACTACAAGGCATTTGAGAGCCAGATAGTTATCTGTATCTGCATGTTAAAATTGTACATGTACCTCTGAACTCGTGACTGGCGAATTTTCATTTTTTGTGGTACTAAGTCTCGATATTTCCTTTGGTCTTTCAAGTGCTGTGTTAATGTGAAGGGGTGACAGTCCGGAGGCTGGTTAGGGGCCAAGTGATGAGAAAGCTGGCCATTTTTGTAGGTGGAAGATGGTGACAGGGCCTGGGTGCAGAGATGAGGGGAGCAGAGTGACAGCTTTGGCAGCTAACAATCCTTAGTCAGGGAGAGTGACAGGCCATGGGTCTGTGTAGGGTGATGTAAGGGGTGATTTAACAGAAGCAGTTACTACATGACATGTCATGGGAAATAGGAGGGGTGCTAGTACACAAGCTTGGGAAAGGACACGTCTTGCCACTATGAATGGGGTTGACAAGGACAGTTGACACCGCAGAACCAGCTTAGTGTCACATACTTGTAAGAGACATGAAAACCCATGGGCCAGTGGTGTGGCTGCCCAAAGATGGAGCAGAAGCATGGCAGGGAGAGGTTTGATGGCCTGTGGCAGGACTGATGGGAAATGAATCCCATGTCAGAGACCAAGTGCAGGGCTGTGACAGGCCACAGGTTATGACTATGTGTCCCAGGCAGGCAAGAAAATGGGGGACAACTATGCATCCTTGGTCAGTGTGTGAAAGCCTTTCAACCATGTGGAATGAGAGACTGGGTGACTTATGGTGGGTCAGGGGAGGTGGAAAGTCTTGTATGGGAAGGAGGTTGATCGTGGGACGGATGGAACAGGGGTACTTGGGAAGCCTCGATAAGGGCGATGAGAAGCAGTAAGATGGCAGGGTTTGTTCACGTACCATATGAGGTGACGTCTGGAAGGTTTACAATTATTTTAATCTATATCATGTCTCTGGGCATCCCTCCAGACCAAGCATTGCAGAAAGTGGAAAGACCATTTTCAAATTAAGCTTTGTCCCATCTCAAAGGGGCAGTGCAGCCTGAACCTCTTGGTCAAATCCCTTCTGGCCTCATTGGGCATCGTCATTGAGGTGGAGAGTGGGTATGCGTCAACAGTGAGGTGTAGCTTGTGTCTTGCCATTGGTTGGGTGAAGGGAGTTTGGGGAAAAAGGTGAAAGGCCTAGAGACAGGCCATTGGCATGCCATAGACCTAAATATGTGACTAGTAAGGGGTCAAGAGATGAGGAGAGATTGGCTTTGGCCCACTGCTGATGAGCACCCCCTCTTCCTCCATCAATCTCTTCGTCACCCAACTTACTCACCCGCCTTGCATCACCCCTCTCACTTGGTGTTCTCCAGCTGTTATCCCCTGATTCACCATCCTTTCATTTTCCAAACAACACTGTCTAGTGTGTTCTGTCATCCTTCAACACTATACCAGACCCAACAACCTTAACGGTGATAGCGCATCGGGCAGCTGTCATCTTTAGACAATTAGCAACATCTGCACATATTCACAGAACATCTGGCTCCCCCGCTGCCCGCTATAATTATGCAACTCTGTTCTTTTTTTGATGGGACACAGTGACTGATAATTTTCTGTCACACCCTAAAACCAGAGGCAATGTATTAATCGAGCCTGAGGAGTTCAGTAAAACGGTTCAATGTTGTTTTGCTTTACATTTTGGATCGCTCCTTATATTACATAACTATCTGTACACGGAGTATCATATGCCAATCTAATGTTTTATCTCTCCCTCTCTCTCTCTCAATCTCTATGCATGTCTTTGTTGCTTTCTCTGTTCCACTCTTTCTGAGCTTTTTTCTTTCCCCTTCTTCGCTGTCTAACTCTATGTCTATGCCTCTCTGTGGGCGAGAGTTACATTGTCAGGTGCCCATTTGCAAGAGACACGCCAGTCATTGCTGACAACAGGGCAACCATAGAAAACACCCACAAATAGCTTGAAGGGGGAGGGGCTGCTTCCTGTTGTTAAAAGTGGATATTCACCCGAGAAGAATGCTCAGCAAATCAGGTGGCTGTATACATGGGCGAGAACTGTAAATGTAGCACCCATTTTTACAGCCACCTGAGGCCCTTCCCTGATCTCTCTTTCAGCCTCCATGGCCCTCTCAGCCCCATCCCTTTACCCTCCATATCATCCCCCAGCTCACCGCCCTACTTACCTCCTGGTGCTCTGGCCACTGTCGATCCTTCCCATGGGCCACTGTTATAGAAATAGAAAAGGGACGTGATCTCTTTTCGATTTTCTGTGGGTACAGCCATCTTTTTTTTTTTACAGGAGAAACGCATGGAGTCCATTTCATGTAAGAAAATCCAAAATAATAACTTCGCACCCGAACGAAACCTGGGGTGAGAATAGCTACCACCCCTTTGTCAAAGCCGTACAGGGCTGATAATGGCATTGAGCCATCGCTTCTCTCGGGCATGCCTGCGCTCTGGCTGGTGGGCTGTTACTGGCCCTGTTTGCTGCGTGTCACAGGGTGGATTGCTATTGTAGACCGCAGCAGCGACAGAGGCATCCCTTGAAGAGGGTAGCAGACTGGTTGAAATAAACATTGTCATTGTATGCGTAATACAAGAATGTTGCTGTGTGTTGACCTAGCATCGGGAAGCATAGGAGAGCTTTACAAGCCATCACAATGAGAGCACATTTGCCATACAGTGGATGCGGGGGCAGGGGTGGAAGGTTGATAGGGTGCTGACAGGCCTTGAAAGGGACCTGCGCATTCATGTGCATTCTGCAGTAATGAGCATGTTTGGCAGCACTTATAAGTGGCCATCATGCAAAACTAAACATTGGCTTGGTGCTCACAGAAGAAACTGATCACTGGTTTTAATCTGGGGTCAACCCTCTTATAGAGGGGGAAGGACATTTTGAGAGAAGAAATTAGGTGTATTCTCTGAAAAATTGTTCATAACAAAAAAGGATATTATTTAATTGGACTAACATTGTACACTGGATCATCAAAACATGTTAAACTGTTCAGTTCAAACAATCACTTCCAGTATATAGTGTAGTCAAATTAAGAATAATACATATTGCTAACTGAGCAAAGCATGTTATCGAAAGTTAGAATCACCATATAAGTTATTTTTTGATGGTAGGTTTTCCTTCTAAAGTGGACAGTCTGAAACACTTCCATTGTACTCTTGCAAAGTGGTCAATGAGAAAGGGGAAGTTGACAAATAACATCAATGAGAGTTCCTGGCTGCTTTTTATAACATCAAAGAGCATTTAGGAAACCTAACAACAGTCGCAGATTATATTTGATAATGTATCTTTAATAAACAGATTGTATACTTCAATCACTTTCTGCATAATGCACAGAGGGTTTGGTGGTCATCACATTTTTTACATCACTCACCCTAACATCAAAGTGTTTGCAAATATGAACCACATAAACTCATTAGGACAACCCCATGGTTTGGATGTGAGGATGGAATGTCTCTGGCATGTATTACTCCATTAGAGGTTGAAAGGACACAAAAGCATCCAAATTTTAGAAGACATGGGACTGAGAGGGGAAGCCGATCTGTCCATACCCAATGTTCATTGCACAGACATCCTTAAAGAATAGAATCTGAGCACTATGAGTATTTTGCAATCAATTATGCTATCAATTAAAGTGAGCTGTCTTTTCTAATCCTCCTGTATTGTCCTTAGACAAAGGTAGATGGCTGACCTTTCTTTAGTTTGGGCTCCTTGGTGTCACTTGCAACACCTATAAGCTGAAACTATTGCATTAGAGTATAGATAGTGAGAGATTGCATATGATGAGAGACACACGGCTTGTAGGTGTTGTTTGGTTATTTGCCCTCCCATTGACTGCCCATGACCCTGCTAATCCCTATGACCATTCCCACCCAGTTCCTGCCTGTCCCTGCCCAAACCACCTCCTCATTGGGAACTCTTAGAGCTGGCTTTAGTGAAGCCTTACCATCAAACTTCGTGCTCAAAGTGCCTAACAGTATGTTTTCAAAGCAGTCTGATATGATATGATATGGCATTTATAACGCGCCAATACACAAGTGTTTCAGGGCGCGATGAGGCAAGGGAGGGGAACAAAAGGGAGGACGGACAACGATCCTACTAGGCCAGGTGTCATTCAGATCACGCAAGTGCATGGGAAGGGGGCAGGGACAGTGCAGTTCATGGGAAAGATGATAACCATAAACAAGTAAACGGCCAGCATGTGGCAAGTGCATTGGTAAGTGTGGGCATCAGGAGTCAAGGGCTGGTAGGGGGACTGTAGGGATACAGAAACAGTCACCAAGTGCAGGGGTTTGCCAGGTGGGCAGTGCAGGTGTGTGACGCTGGCAGGGGAAGGACCTGGGCCCGAGAATCAGCGGGAGTCCAGGTAGGCGGTGCATTTCTTCTGAGAATTAATTACTTAATTGGAGTTGTAAACCCACTACTGGTGTAATAAATATTCCGTAACCAGGTTTGCCATCAGCCACTCGATTTATGATTTCTGTGTGACCTTCACTGAAGTCCTATGAAAAACAAGCATTGGCAAAGCCAACATTTGGGGCTTGTGTATAAGTATGAGGCGTTTTGCCAGGCACTGCTATTAGAGGCCCAGGTACTGGCAGCATTTGGCTCCTGCTACCATCAATGACCACTTAATACCACCACAGCTGTACCTGGCAAGTGCCTTTCCCATGCCTACACAAAAGCCCAAACTGTTGCCATTGCCAATACATGTTTTTGCCTGTGCTGAACACATGTTTGCATTGGGCAGTTTATTTTTATAACATTGTTAGATCGCAGGGAAAGATTGCAGCGAATCACCCGTAATTCAATCAAAGTTTGTTGCTGAAAATCTTGACGCATTCATAGTTTGATACATTGAGACACACTGGAAGGAAATGAATGCATATTTATGATGGATCCATTCCAACTACAAACACAAAACTGAACTGTGTTCTGGTAATTATGCCTTTAATGTATATTTTTCTATCGGACAAATAACATTATACAAGTTTAAAAGGAGTGCTACTTCTTTTATTGTACTATGCGAATTGGGAATAATAGTATGTGCAAACACAGTGATTAATGCCCATTGTGCGGGCCACATCCTTGTTTTAACACAGTTGGGTGCTCTTGAAATGCCCTGCTTTCTTTTCTGAATGAATGGGATTCAGAATATTCCCGATTCAAGTAGAACAATGAAAGAAGTAGCACCCCTTTTAAACTTGTATGAAGATATTTGACCGAAAGAAAAATAGACCTCAAAGGCAAACTTACAAGAACACAGATCAGTTGGTGTTTGTAGTTGGAATGACTCCATCATAACAATACTATCATTTCCTACCAGTGAGTTTCATTGTATCAAACTATGAAATGTGTCAATTATTTTTAATAATAAACTTTGATTTATTTAAGGGTGATTCGCAGGAATCTTTTCCTGCGACCTAACAATAAATATATTTTTTTTTAAACTGCCCAATGCCAACATATATTCAGCACATGCAAAAACTAGTATTGACAATGCCAACAGTTTGGGCTTTTTTGTAGGTATGGCAAAGACACTTGCCAGGTACAACCGTAATGCTATTAGGTGGTCATTGATGGTAGCTGGTGCAAAATGTTGCGTGCACGTGGGCATCTAATATCAGTCGCTGGCAAATGCCTTATACTTATACACAAGCCTCAAATGTTGGCTTTGCCAATGCTTGTTTTTCATAGGACTTCAGCGAAGGTCACACAGACTGCTTACAAATCGAGTGGTTGAAGGCAGAGCTGGTTGACATTTTTATTGCACCAGTAGCCAGTTTACAACTTCAATTAAGCCATGAACTCTCAGAAGACTGCTTTGAAAACACACTGGCAGGCACTTAGAGCATGAGGTTTGATTACAAGGCTTGAGTAAATCCAGCTAAGAGAGTTTTCATGAGGAGGTAATTTGGATGGGGGTCAGGGGAGCTGGAAATGGTCATAGGGATTAGCAGGGTCATGGGAAGTCAATGGGTGGGCAAACAACCAAACAACACCTACGTGCGTCCCTCCTCATATGCAATCTATCATTATCTATACTGTAATGCAATAGTTTCAGCGTATAGGTGTTGCAAGCGGCACCTAGTGGCCGAAACTAAAGAAAGGTCAGCCATCTACTATTGTCTAAGGACATTCAAAGAGGCTTAGAAAAGACAGCTCACTGTCTTTGATAGCATAATTCATTGTCAAACTACCCATAGTGCTCAGATTCTATCCTCTAAGGATGTCTGTGCAATGAGCATTGGGCATGGGCAGGTCGGCTTCCCTTCTTAGTCCCATGTATTCTAAAATTCAGACTCCTTTGGGCCCTTTCAGCCTCCAATGGAGATATACATGCCACAGCCATTCCATTCTCACATCCAAACTATGAGTTCTTATGGTTCATGGTTGCAAACATTTTAATATTATGGAAAGTGATATAAGAAAAATGCAATGACCACCAAGCCCTCTGTTATGTAGAAAGTGATTGAAGCAAACAAGCCGTTTATTACAGACACATTTATCAAACATAATATGTAGCTGTTCTATTGTTTCCTAAATGCTCTGTGATATTAAGAAAAGCAGGCAGGAACTCTCGTTGATGTTATTTGTCCCTTTTCCATTCTCAAGGGCTATTTTTCAAGAGTACAATGGAAGCGTTTCAGACTTCCCACTTTGGAAGGAAAACCTACCATAAAAAAATAACTTATATGCTGATTCTAGCTTTCAATAATATGCTTTGCTCACTTAACAATATGTACTAGTCTTAATTTGACTGCACTATATACTAGAAGTGATTGTTTGAAATAAACAGTTTAACATGTTTAAAAGACCCAGTTTACAATGTTAGTACAATTAAATAATTTAATTTTTTGTCATTAACTTATTTTGCTGAGAATACACCCCATTTCTTATCTCAAAATGTCCTTCCTTCTTTAAGAGGGTTGCCCTCAGATTAAAACCATTGATCAATTTCTTCTGTGGGCACCAAGGCAATGTTTAACTTTGCATGATGGCCACTTATTAGTGCTGGTAAACCTGATCATTACTGCAGAATGCACATGAATCCTCAGGTCCCTTTCAAGGACTGTCAGCACCCTAGAACTCCCGGAAGAGTCTATCCATCTCGCCCCATCATCCACTGTATGGAAAATGTGCCATCGTTTTGATGGCTTCTAAAGCTCTCCTATGCTTGCCGGAGCTAGGCCCACACTCAGCAATATTCTTGTATTACACATGCAATGACAATGTTTATTTTCAAATACCAGACTGCTACCCACTTCAAGGGATGAATCTGTTGCTGCTGTGCTCTACAATAGATTACCCCCGCACAGGGGGGGATGGTATAGAAGGCCAGTAACAGCCCACCTTCCAGAGTCTAGGCAGGCCTGAAAGAAGCGAGGGCTCAGGGCCGTTATCGGTCCTGTATGGCTTTGAGAAAGTGGTGAAAGCTATTCTCTCCCTGGGTTTTACTCAGTGTACAAATGGTTATTACTATTTTTATTTTACTGGAGATGGGCTCCATGTATTTAAAAAAAAATAAAAACAGATGGCCACACCCCCAGAAAATTGAAAAGAGCCCATTTCCCTTTTCTATGTCTATGACAGTGGCCCAAAGCAAATGAGTGGCAGTGGCCAGAGCCAAGCAGCTAAGTAGGGTGGCTGGCTGGGGGATGACATAGGGCTTATGGAGAGGGGCAGGGAGGCTGGAGGAGGGACTGGGGAATGCCTCAAGTGGCTGTAAACATGGGTGGTACATTGGCAGTTCTCACGCATGTACCGCCACCTGATTTGCCGAACACGCTTCCCTGGGTGAAAATCCTCTTTTAACCATAGGAAACACCCCACCCGCACCCATTCAAGTTATTTGTATTTATTGTCTATGGTTACCCTGCTGTCAGCAATGACTGGGGTGTCCCTAGCAAATGGACACCTGTCAATGCAACTCTCCCCCACAGAGATACATAGACATAGAGTCAGCCGGAGAGAGAGAGGGAAAGAAAGAAAGCTCAGAAAGAGAGGAACAGAGAAAGCAACAGAGACACGGAGAGACCGAGACAGATAAAGACCAAGAGAAAGAGAGAGAGAGAGAAGAGAGAGAGGGAAATGGAGAGAGTGAGAGAACATTTGATCGGCATTTGATACTCCGGGTACAGCTACTTATGTAATGTAAGCAGCAATCCAAAATATGAAGCAAAGAACATCGAACCATTAAACTGCTCTCCTGGGGGCAAAAGATTGGGATTCTGGAAAGGAAGGTTATATTCAAAATGCGTCTGACATCAAAAGAATTTTCTTTGTAAAGGAGTTTAGAAGAGCAATAGGCAGTTAACAACAAACATATGCAGTGTTGGCTGCATGATGGCATGAAGATGTCCTCCTGCCACCCAGTTAAGTCATGGCAGATTTTTGACCTGGGGCTACCTTTTACATTTTTCCATGGAGAAAACTCCTGACTGCCAACCCGGGAGACCAGTCTAGAATAGAGTGTGTGAAAGGTGAATGTACTTGGAGAACTGCAGGATGGGAGGGGTTGCTATGGATCTATAGACAGAGTTTATGATATTTTGCAAAGCCTGAAATTAAGAACGAGGGGGAGTCATGTGATATTCTGGTAATATAGTATCTGTGAGTGCAGTCTCTGCACAGCTCAGGGTTCATGTGCATGGTCTGCGTATGTTAAATGTCTTTTGCCATAAAGCCATAATCATGGTAGGTGGCCCCAGCTTTGAAACTGCACCTAAGTTAGGGAGAAACACACGGCACACAAAATGAGTTAAAAAAGGGGACAGCAAATTATTTTTGTAGGCAGTAGTAAACATTGCTGTGTTAATTGATTGATTGATTGATTGATTTGTTTATTTATAGAGCGCCTTACACCAAGGCACTGTACAATGGAACAACTCATGCAGTGAACAACTTTAAACATTGGGAGCAAAATTACATAATGAATCATTCGACAACAAAACAGTGCAAAAAGCAATTAACTGAGGGAAGGGGAAGTGGAGAGGGAGTAGGATTGGTGAGGGGGAACAGAGAAGGATAGAATGAGTGAAGAATAGAAGGGAGGGAGAATGAAATGGGAGTGGGGATAGAGGAGTTAGATGAGGGAGAGAGGGCGGAGGAAGAGAGAACAGGGAAGACCTTCAAGGAGGAGAGTGGAGGAGAAGGGATTTAAGGGAGGTGCGAAATGAGGGAAGGGTCGTGGAAGAGCGGATTGAGAGGGGGAGTGAGTTCCAGTGAAGAGGAGCAAGGAGTTGGAAGGAACGGAACCGGGAGGAAGCACAAGGGGAAGGAGCTACGGTGAGGTAGGAAATGGTCAGCAGAACGAAGTGAGCGAGAGGGGGAGTAAAAGGTGAGAAGGGAGGAGAGATAGGAAGGAGCAAGACCATGTAAGGATTTGAAAACAAGGCAGAGAAAGCAGAATTTTAACTGTAAGTGGAAAGGTAGCCAGCGTAGGTGAGAGAGTGAGGAGGAGATGGAGTCACTGGAGGTAAGGAGACAAAGAGTACGAACAGCGGAGTGGTAAATGGATTTAAGGGGGGCAAGTTGGGATGCAGGAAGTCCAAAAAATAAGGGGGAGCAGTAGAATAGTTGGGAAAATATGAGCATGGGATGAGATAGGGAGGTTGGAGGGAGGAAAGTGGATGAAAGGGGGAGGAGAGGGAGGAGGAAGTGTGTTAGAAGGGAAGAAAAGGACTTCGGTTTTATCAGTATTAAGAGAGAGGAAGCGGGAGGACATCCAGTTCTTGATGGTTGTGAGACAGGAGGAGAGTTTAAGATGAAGGTCAGGTGTAAAGGAGGAGAAAGAGAGAAAGAGTTGAGTATCATCAGCATAGAATTGATGGGAGATATCAAAGGAGGAGATAACAGGGGCGATGAGGGAGGTGTAAAGAGAGAAGAGGAAAGGACCAAGAACAGAGCCTTGCGGAACACCGTATATGAGAGGGAAGGAAGAAGAGGTCTGGACCCCCCATGAGACGGTAAAGGAACGAGAAGAGAGGCAGGAAGATAGCCATTTCAGAACAGGGCCTTTGAATCCGAAGGAGGAGAGAGTGTGTAGGAGGAGTGGGTGATCGACAGTGTCAAAAGCTGCAGAGAGATCAAGGAGAATAAGGATGGAAGATTGCTTGGCCTGCCAAGCATAGAGGAGAGAATTGAGAAAAGAAGTGAGTGCGGTTTCAGTGAAGTGTTTGGGTCGGAAGCCAGATTGGAAGGGAGGAAGGAGAGAGGAGGAAGTGATGAAAGAAGAGAGTTGAGAGTAGGCGAGACGCTCAAGGAGTTTAGAAAGGAAAGGTAGAAGGGAGATAGGTCTGTAGTTAGAGGTGAGGAGTGGATCAGCAGAGCGTTTCTTTAGGATAGGAATAATCGTTGCATGTTTGAAGGCTGAGGGAAAGGTAGAAGAGGAGAGGCAGGAGTTGAAGAAAGTGGTAAGGTATGGGATAAGAAGAGGGTAGATTTTGGGGATGAGAACGGAGGGGAGAGGGTCAGAGGGGGCGGAAGTGGCATGGGCTTTGGTAAGAAGGGAGCAGACATCCGAGGCAGAAACAGGTGAGAAGACAGACATAGTGGAAGAGGGAGGAGAGGGGGGAGGAGAAGAGAGGGAGCTAGAGGGGGAGTTAATTTTTTGGCGGAGTGAGATGATTTTGGAGGAAAAGAAGTTAGCAAAGTCAGAGGGAGAAAGCGTGGAGTTGGATGAGGGATCGGGAGTAGGAGGAGAGAGAAGACGGGTAAGAGTTTGAAAAATTCGACGAGGATGAGATGCTTGAGACTGGAGAAGGTTAGAGTAATAAGAGGACTTGGTGGTTGCAAGACAAGAGTTGTAAAGAGAGTGGTAAGAGAAGTATGAGGTTCGATTAGAAAGCGAGGGAGTTTTGAGCCAGAGTCTCTCTAATCGCCTGAGAAGGCGTTGCATAGAGCAGAGATGGGTGGTAAGCCAAGGTTGAGAAGGTTTCCGAGTATGATGAAAGAGAGAAAGGGGGTAAAGTTGGTCAAGGGCAGTGGAGATGGAGGATGAAAGGGAAGAGAGCGCATCGTCAGCAGAGAGTAATGCAAAGTCTTGGTGAGGTGGGAGAGAAGAAGAGCAGGTGTCGAAGAAGAGGGTAGCGTCAAAGTCCCGGAGGTCACGACGTGAGTAGATTGGGGAGAGGGATTAGTAATAGTAGGTGTAGAGAGAGGGGAAAGGGAGAAAGAGAGTAGGGCATGGTCAGAGAGATAAACAGGGAGAGAAGAGACAGGGGAGGAGGGGTGGGAGGAGTAAAAGATGAGGTCAAGAGTGGAACCAGAGGAGTGAGTAGAGGGTGAAGGAAGGAGGGAGAGGAGATAGGAATCAAGGATGGAAAGGAGAGGAAAGGATTGTGGGGGTGAAGGCAGATGGATATTAAAGTCGCCAAGTACCACTAAACGAGAGGCAGGTGGAGAAATAAGTGAGAGGAGGTGATCCAGATCATCAAGGAAGGAGGAGAGAGGACCAGGGGGTCGATAGACGACCAGGAAGGAAATAGGGTAGGGAGAAGAGAAGGACTTGTAGAGGAATTCAAAAGTAGAGAAAGAGGGGAAAGTTGGAGATGAAGAGGAGGAAATGAATTTAGGGTGGAATAGGAGACCAACGCCGCCACCTCGACCAGAGGTACAAGGGGTATGGATGAAAGAGGAAGACGAGGTTGTTAAGGAAGCAGGGACAGAGGTGTTGTGAGGTGGTATCCATGTCTCAGTTAGGCAGAGGAAATGAAGATTGAGGCGAAAGAAAAATCAAGGGTAGTTGCGGTTTTGTTACGGATAGATCTGGCGTTCCAGAGAGCAGTGTTTATGAGGGCAGACTGGTTGGCAGTGGGGGGGTAGAGAAGGTTAGGGCGATGAGAAAAGGAAGGAGGATAGGTAGGAGAGTGGGGGGGAAAATAGTGGAGAGGACTAGGCATCAGGAGGAGCGAGTGGAATAGGAGGGAGAGGAGGAGATGGTAGGAGGGGTACAGGGGGGGAGAGTGAGGTGAGAAGGAGATAAGGAGGATCGCATACCAAGGATTTAGGTACAGACAGGTAGGTAGGAGGAAAATAGTAGGAACGGGAATGTAGAGGGTAGAGACCAGCGTGTTCTTTAAATAAAAGGGGGAAAGTAGAGGGCAATGTGGATCAGGCGTGAGGAAAATTGGGAGGAAAAACAATAGTAGGAGACCAGGTGAGGATGGGGTTGACGGTGGAATTCAAGTTGGAGGTGGGAGGGAGCCAGAGGGAGTCAAAAGAGTCAGAGGGCTCAGGAACTCGAGACTGTGGATGGAGGAGTCCAGAGGTGCTTGAGACAGGACAATGTAGTTACACCCAGTTATCACCACAGTGGGAGCCAGAAGGATCCAAAAAAGTCAGATGGTGGAGGGTCTCGATAGTGTAGATGGAGGGGTCAAGTGGTGCTTGATGTATGACAAGTAGGTGTCTAAAGTTATCTCCGCACCGCCGAAGGTGGTGACAGGGTAGAACTGAGAAACCGTAGGAACAATCAATGAAGAGGGGGAGAAGAAGCATACAAATCAAAGTTAGAGCGGGGTAAGTCAGGAACTGTGGGAGTAGAGTTGGAGCAGAGCCAGTGAGTGACAAGTATACAAGTGGCACAAGTGTAGCGCAGAGGCCCCAGAAGGCAGTTAAATGGATCAACCAGAGTAGTGCAGACGGAGTTTCGGGGTTGAGTGAAGTACAGAGGCCCCAGGATGCAGTGGAGCAAATCCGTCGGGATTGTGCACAGGAGGAGGGGACTCAAGCCCTGTGGGAAGAAGAAGGGGCTCGGAGAGCTGAGTGGAGGCAGCTGTGTGGAGGGAGCCGCAGGATTCAGCGAAGCAAGTCCTCCGGGAATGCACGCAGTAGGAAGAGGCTCCAAGCCGTGTGGAATGATGAGAGGGCTCGGAGAGCAATGCGGAGGCAGCTGTGTGGAGGAGTCCCCAGGTCGCAGTGAATCAGGTCAAGGGCACAGAGAGCTGTGTGGAGGCAGCGGCGTGGAGGGGGCCCCAGGAAACGAAGGAAGAAGGAGGGGACTCCGAGGGCCGCAAGGAGCTCAGCAGTCAGATGACTCCAAAGAAGGACTGGAGCTGGCTCAGCAGACAGCGGTAGCCGCACCTGTTGTTGTGCCTCCAATCAAGGACAATGGGCTCCGGCAACCGACAAGGGGCTCCGGCACCTGACCTGTGCAGGATCTGCTGGTGTCGACCGCAGTAAGGAAAGAGGAGGCAACTGCCGCCCTGGGTGACTGCAAGGCGGGAGGACCCCGCAGGCCGGCAGGCTCAGCAGGCAGCGGTGAGGAAGGAGGAGGCTACCGCCACCCTGGATGACTGGAACATGGAAGGAGCCCGCAGGCCGGCAGGCTCAGCAGGCAGCGGTGAGGAAGGAGGAGGCTACCGCTGCCCTGGATGACTGGAAGGCGGGAGGACCCCGCAGGCCGGCAGGCTCAGCAGGCAGCGGTGAGGAAGGAGGAGGCTACCGCCGCCCTGGATGACAGGAAGGCGGGAGGACCCCGCAGGCCGGCAGGCTCAGCAGGCAGCGGTGAGGTAGGAGGAGGCTACCGCCGCCCTGGATGACTGGAAGGCGGGAGGACCCCGCAGGCCGGCTGGCTCAGCAGGCAGCGGTGAGGAAGGAGGAGGCTACCGCCGCCCTGGATGACTGGAAGGCGGGAGGACCCCGCAGGCCGGTTTGTTCAGCAGGCAGCGGTAAGGAAGGAGGAGGCAACCGCCGCCCTGGATGACTGGAAGGCGGGGGGACCCCGCAGGCCGACCCGATGTCGAATCGGGAGGAGGGCTGCTCCGAGGCTCGATTCCAGTGCGACACCAGGGTGGTCCGATCTTGGCGACCGCCGCCCTGGATGTCAGGAAGGAGAAAAGCCGCTCCGAGGCTCGATCCCGGAGCAGCTCCAGACGAGTCCGGTCTTGGCCACCGCCACTCTGGATGTCTGAAAGGCGGGAAGGACCCCGCGGGGTGGCTCGAAGACAGAGCGGGAGGAAGGCCGCTCCGAGGCTCGATCCTGAAGCCACTCAGGCGGGTCCGATTTTCGCAGAAAAAGCAGACAGTGGAGCCTAAGCAGGTAAGCAACAGGAACGGGAGACGAAATTGGCAGAAATTGCAGTTTAAACTACCTTAATTTACGAATGATTCAGCCTGATTTAAGGAGACGCAGACTCAGGCAGCTATGCTCATGCGCCCCCTGGTGGTTATCATGCACCCCCTGGTGGTTAATGTGAAGTGGTGACAGTCCGGAGGCTGGTTAGGGGTCAGGTGATGAGAAGGGTGGCAATTTTTGTAGGTGGAAGATGGCGACAGGGCATGGGCACAGAGATAAGGGGAGCAGAGTGACAGCTTTGGCAGCTAACAATCCTTAGGTCAGGAAGAGTGGCAGGCCATGGGTGTAAGTAGGGGTGATGTAAGGGGTGATTTAACAGAAGCAGTGACCACATGACATGCCATGGGAAATAGAAAGGGTGCTAGTCCACAATCTTGGTGAGGACACGTCTTGCCACGATGACTGGGGTTGGCAAGGACAGTTGACACACCACAGAACCAGTTTAGTGTCACATACTTGTAAGAGATATGAAAGCCCATGGGCCAGTGGTGTGGCTGCCCAAAGATGGACCGGAAGTGTGGCAGGGAAGAGGTTCGATGTCCTGGGGCAGGACTGATGGGAAATGCATCCCATGTCAGAAGCCAAGTGCAGGGCTGTGACAGGCCACAGGTTATGACTATGTCCCTGGCAGACAAGAAAATGGGGGACAACTATGCGTCCTTGGTGAGTGTTTGAAAAGTTTTCACCCTTGTGAAATGAGAGACTGGGTGAGTTATGGTGGGTAAGGGGAGTTGGAAAGTTGTTTATGGGAAGGAGGTTGATCATGGGCAGGATAGAACAGGGGTACTTGGGAAGACAGGATAAGGGCGATGAGAAGCAGAAAGATGACAGGGGATGTTCACATACGATATGGGCTGTTGATAGATGGAGCAGCTGATAGAGTTGGGCTAACAAAACAAAAGATGTGATGTATGGAAGATTTACAATTATTTTAATGTGTAGCTTTTCTCTGGGCATCCCTCCAGCGCAAGCATTACAGAAAGTGGAAAGACTATTTGCAAATTAAGCTTTGTCCCACCTCAAAGGGGCAGTCCAGCCTGAACCTCTTGGTCACATCCCTTCCGGCCTCATTGGGCATCGTCAATGAGGTGTAGCATGGGTATGTGTCATCAGTGAGGTGTAGTTTGTGTCTTGCCATCGGTTTGGTGAAGAGAGTTTGGGGGAAAGGTGAATGGCCAAGAGACAGGCTATTGGCATGCCATAGACTTAGAGCGATAACAGCCCTGAAATAGCTAAATATGCGACTAGTTAGAGGTCAAGAGATGAGGGGAGAGTGGCTTTGGCCCACTGCTGATGAGCACCCCCCTCTTCCTCCATCAATCTCTTCCTCACCCAATTTACCCACCTGCCTTTCATCGCCCGTCTCACTTGGTCTTCTCCAGCTGTTATCCCCTGATTCACCATCCTCTCATTTTCCAAATAACACTGTCTAGGGTGTTCTGTCATCCTTCAACACTATAGCAGACCCAACAACGCTAACGCTGATAGCTGCCTGCTGTGCTATCATCTTTAGAAAATTAGCAACATCTGCACATGTTCACTGATCATCTGGCTCCCCACTGCTCTCTAAAAGTATATAACTCGGTTCTTTCTTTGATGGGAAACAGTGACTGGTGTGTTCCTGCCACACCCTAAAACCAGAGGCAATGTATTAATAGAGCCCCAGGAGATCAGTAAAATGATTCAACGTTGTTCTGCTTTATATTTTGGATTGCTCCTTATATTACATAACTATCTGTACCCAGAGTATCATATGCCAATCTGATGTTTTATCTCTCTCTCTCTCTCTCTTTCCCTCTCTATGCGTGTCTTTGTTGTTTTCTCTGTTCCACTCTTTCAGAGCTTTTTTCTTTCCCCTTCTCCTGATGTCTAACTCTATGTCTATGCCTCTCTGTGGGCGAGAGTTACATTGTCAGGTGCCCATTTGCTAGAGAAACCCCAGTCATTGCTGACAACAGGGCAACCATAGAAAACACCCAGAAATAGTTTGAAGAGGGAGGGGCTGCTTCCTGTTGTTAAAAGTGGATTTCCACCCAGGGAAGAATGCTCAGCAGACCAGGTGGTTGGATACATGGGCGAGAACTGTAAATGTAGCACCCATGTTTACAGTTACCTGAGGCCCTTCCCTGATCTCTCCTCCAGCCTCCATGGCCCTCTCAGCCCCATCCCTTTACCCTCCATGTCATCCCCCAGCTCACCACCCCACTTACCTCCTGGGGCTTCGGCCACTGTCGATCCTTCCCATGGGCCACTGTAATAGAAATAGAAAAGGGACGTGGTCTCTTTTCGATTTTCTGTGGGTACAGCCATCTTTCTTTTTTTTTTACAGGAGAAACGCATGCAGTCGATTTCATGTAGGAACATCCAAAATAATAACTATTCGCACCCTGAACAACACCTGGGATGAGAATAGTTATCACCCCTTTGTCAAAGCCGTACAGGGCTGATAACGGCATTGAGCCATCGCTTCTCTCGAGCATGCCTGCGCTCTGGCTGGTGGGCTGTTACTGGCCCTATTTGCTGCAAGTTGCGGGTGGATTGCTACTGTAGACCGCAGCAGCGACAGAGGCATCCCTTGAAGAGGGTAGCAGCCTGGTATTTGAAAATAAACATTGTCATTGCATGAGTAATACAAGAATGTTGCTGAGTGTGACCGAGCATTGGGAAGCATATGGGAGCTTTACAAGCCATCACAATGAGGGCACATTTTCCTTACAGTGGATTGGGGTGAGGGGGTGAGGTGGATAGGCTCTCTGGTGGTTGTAAGGTGCTGACAGGCCTTGAAAGGGACCTGAGCATTTATGTGCATTATGCAGTAATGAGCAGGTTTGGCAGCACTTATAAGTGGCCATCATGCAACATTAAAGAATGGCTTGGTGCTTACAGTAGAAACTGATCACTGGTGTTAATCTGGGGGTAACCCTCTTAAAGTGGGAAGGACATTTTGAGAGAAATAAATTAGGTTTATTCTCAGGAAAATAAGTTCATAACAAAAAGGAAATTATTTAATTGTATTAACATTGTAAACTGGATCTTCAAAACATAGTAAACTGTTAATTTCAAACAATCAGTACCAGAATATAGTGTAGTCACATTAAGAATAGTACATATTGCTAACTGAGCAAAGCATGTTATTGAAAGTTAGAATCACCATATACATTATTTTTTGATGGTAGGTTTTCCTTCCAAAGTGGACAGTCTGAAACACTTCCATTGTACTCTTGCAAAGTAGCCCATGAGAAAGGGGAAGGGGACAAATAACATCAATGAGAGTTCCTGGCTGCTTTTTATGACATCAAAGAGCATTTAGGAAACCTAAGAACAGTCGCACATTATATTTGATAGATGTGTGTGTAATACACGGGTTGTGTGTTTCAATCACTTTCTACATAATGCACAGAAAGTTTGGTGGTCATTGCATTTTCTATATACCTCACCCTAACATTAAAGTGTTTGCAACCATAAACCATATAAACTCATTGGGACATCCCCAAGGTTCGGATGTGAGGATGGAATATCTGTGGCATATATTACTCCATTGGAGGTTGAAAGGGCCCAAAAGAGTCAGAATTGTAGAAGACATGGAACTGAGAGGGGACGCCGATCTGTCCATACCCAATGTTCATTGCACAGACATCCTCAAAGAATAGAATCTGCACACTATGAGTATTTTGCAATCATTTATGCAATCAGACAAAGTGAGCTGTCTTTTCTAAGCCTCCTGTATTGTCCTTAGAATGTGGTAGATGGCTGACTTTCGTTTAGTTTGGGCTCTTTGGTGTCACTTGCCACATCTATACGCTGAACCTACTGCATTAGAGTATAAATAGTGAGAGATTGCATATGACGAGGGACACACAGCTTGTAGGTGTTGTTTGGTTATTTGCCCACCCATTGACTGCCCATGACCATGCTAATCCCTATGACCATTCCCGCCCAGTTCCTGCCCGTCCCTGCCCAAACCATCTCCTCATGGGAACTCTTAGAGCTGGATTTAATGATGCCTTACCATCAAACTTTGTGCTGGAAGTGCCTGACAGTGTGTTTTCAAAGCAGTCGTAAAGTTGTAACTACGTTGTACTATGTGAATTAGGAATAATAGTATATGCAAAAACAGTGATTAATGCCCATTGTGCTGGCCACATCCTTATTTTAAAACAGTTGGGTGGTCTTGAAATACCCTGCTTTCTTTTCTGAATGAATGGGATTCAAAATATTACCAATTCATGTAGTACAATGAAAGAAGTAGCACCCCTTTTAAACTTGTATGAAGATATTTGTCCATAGAAAAATAGACTTCAAAGGCATACTTAGCAGAACACAGTTCAGTTGGTGTTTGTAGTTGGAATGGCTCCATCATAAATATACTATAATTTCCTACCAGTGAGTCTCATTGTATCAAACCATGAAATGTGTCAACTATTTTGAATAACAAACTTTGATTTATTTAAAAGGGTGATTTGCTGGAATTTTTCCCTGCGATGTAACAATGTTATTTTTTTTTATTAAACTGCCCAATGCCAACATATATTCAGCACAGGCAAAAACAAGTATCTGCAATGCCAACAGTTTGGGCTTTTGTGTAGGTATTTGAGAGTCTTATCTATTTTGGCTGTGTTTTTCAGACTTTCTTACATGTGAGGCTGTGGAGAAAAACAGAAGAAAAAAGTTTGCATGAGCTCACTTTGTGATGTCATCAGTGTTCTCCTACAACATGTAATTAGTGATGAGATCTGTGATGTCATCATTGTGGTCATAGGCTGCACAACAGTGGGTGGCTTTAGCTGAATTTAAGAGGTTTTGTTGCATTGAGTTCTCACCTTAACGTCCCTGCAGCTAAAGTTTTTTCCTTGAAAATATATATGAAAAACTTTGTAAAGTGTGTTCCTGGGTATGAGGGTATACATACTGATGAATTGATGAATGACGAATGTTGGGCCTACGCACTGAACAGGGATAGTATACAGATAATATAGCTGTCAAGATTGCCATTTTTAGAGTATGACCAAGTGGTGGAGAATACATTGATATAGTAACTCTGTTGTTGGCACGTAGGGCTGAATCTGGAAATATTTATCTAGAGAGATTCATGGATGGCATTTTTAAATATTGCATGAACTAATGATGTGATGATTGTTTTAATTGTGTTGTGTTTTATGTTGTCACATTTGTATTTGTGAAAAGTTCATTTGAACTGAAGCACAATACAAGATTTTTTAAGAAGAGGCAAATTACAAGTCGTGGTTGCTGCTAAAATGTTTCTCAGACAGAATAGAACATATAACTTTGATCCTATCAGGTCTTCCTTACATCAGTTATAACCAGCATGTTGACATGGTGTCCTCTTTGAATGGTCATGCCTGCTAAACTGGTTCTGGGTCTTGGAACCGCACAATATTTTAATTTTGTGGCAAATGATAGTTATTAAGAAGAAAATGCCTTAAATTCCTTCCTACGAATGGCCTCATTTATCATGTATGTCTGCAATGTATTTCAGAGTTGAATGCTCCACTCTTTGGCTATGCACAGAGTCAGTGCTGTCATTGGGCCGGATCTTCCCGGATCTGGGATCTGGCAAAAAAGTCTCCGATCCAGCTCCCAAATCCTGGGGAACCCAAGTGCACTCCAGAGTGCACATTTCTTTATGAAGGCTGCAGTGGGCTCATGTCGGCTGGGATTTGAACCGTGGTTTCTAGGTTGCAAGGTGAGACACTTCGACAGAAGACCTCTCGAGAGTCTGAGCAAGAGTGCCTTGAAATTCCACGTCAATGTTGCACTGTATAGGAAATAATGATGTGCATTTTTGGGGGGTTTAAAAGGTGTGCCCATTTTGTACTTTGCTGACAACATAATGAAAAATGTGGCTTTTGTCCAGGTGTTCATGATTCATCTTCTAAGGGGCTGAGAGGCAACTGTTTATGAGGGTGACTAACA